>NW_026099572.1:63977099-64171964 GCF_025091365.1 Daktulosphaira vitifoliae | reverse complement strand
AAAAAAAAAAAAAAAAAAAAAAAAAAAAAAAAACACATCTTAGTAAAACCAATACCTTCTCACCTTCGCATCGAAGCTAAAAATAATGTTCATACCCTTATAAGGGAAAGGTATAGATCAAAATAATATTTGATCATTTATAAATTGAGAAATAAATATTACTAGATAAAGCAGATTTTTTTTTATTATAATTATTTTAGAAGAAATTTAATGGTTAACAATAAATTAATCACTTTGGAAATATTTGTAGGTTATGTTAACGGGAAAATTAATAGCTTATAACATTAAATGAATTATAGTGATTCTACATACAGTTACTCTACAAATATTTTAAACAGGAATTTCGGTTTTAAACAATTAAGAAGAATATACAATTAAATCTATGAACAACGACATGTTATGACGCATTCTTTTATTATATAGTTTTTAATGTTTACACTTCCCTTCATTAAGGCAATATTATAAAACTATTTATTAATTAACTAACCTCTCAGTTGACTTATGTATATCAGTCTTAGATGGACTACTGCAAGAAGACGTATTTTTATAGTCCAATACACTTTTTGTCATATCTGTAAATAAAAATACAAACTATTGATTTACACAAATTTGAATTGCAATATATGTATACAATATTAAATAAATAAATCCGTCAAATGGGTCACATGTTAAGTATCTATTATCATTTAAGCTATATACATCACTAGTAAAATGTTTACTAGTATTGTTAACAAGTACAAAATATTTGTTGACAATAATTAAATGATGACATCTGTACATTTTTGAACTGCCCAAAGTTAAATCATCACTCCATGATGATCCATTTGACGATACTTTTATTCGTAACTTGGTATATTCATAATATAATATTAATTAATCATTAAAATAAATTATATTACTCAATAATGGCTATGTAATTAGCTATTATTTTAATGTATAGGTAAATTTATTTAGAAACTAGCCCCTCCCTTCTGATATAAATGTATTAATTGAACTATATAATTATTAAAAGATATCAGTGTGTTATTATCACGTTTTTCTCCATATTTATCTACAAAACTCATAAAATAATGAACAAAAATCATTAAATTTCTTACGTAAAAACAGTCATGTATTATTTAACATTATTTTGAATAACTAGTAGTTCACACGTCAGATTTTACTGCAAACTGCCACTTATTGTAGGATAGATGTACTATACCAGTAACTTTCGCAGGAGTGTACTCAATAATTTTGCGAAGTTTCATGGCAATCCAATGAATGGCGTAGTAATGCATAAATGATAGACTGACATACATTTTTATGAAATATGATTTATTAAGTATATTACCCCCGCAGTAAAAATTGTATATAGATCATTCCCCATTTATTAGTAAAAAAATAATAATAGTTTTTCATTTATTTTTCAAAAGTTATCCCTAAAATCTACTCTTATGAACAAATATTTCTTACAATAAACATGATTTATAATTGTTATTCATAATTATTTTTATAAAAATTAATTCGTTGAAAATCTATCCATTTTTATGTAAAATCATTATTTTACGAACAAATGGAGTATAGTATACTTAATAAATCACACTGTACATAGATAATTCAACGAGTAATGAAAAGGTGAATCTCGCTAAATTAAATAAATGTAAATTAACTTTAATGATCACTTATATGATCCCAATGGTAATATTTTTTTTAATTGATAATTTTTATAAATTAACGATTAATTACCTGGCTGTATGTAAACAGATCCTGACGCCGTCCTTACGACGCAATTAGATGGTTCAAAGTCCAAGTCCATCGGATGTTGATGATCACTCGATAAATGTACCATTGTGCCGGCATTGGATCCCGAACCGGAACCCTTTAGCCGACCATTCAACCTGCTCATCGTACCAGGATTTCTCGGTGGTACATCAGGTGGATTTCTCAAAGAATCACTGTAACCTATACATTTTAAAACAATAATGAATAATTCAGTTTATTTTCGACAAAAAATAGAACACAACATTATTTTGTAAATGGTTGTAAAGTTTTAAAAAACAAATGAATAAAATAAAAGGTTATTTAGGATTTCAATACTCGTGTGAATAAGCACAAACATGTGACGTAAACTTTTTATTCGTTGTGTGAACTGTCAACATTTGCGACGTGCCTATTAATAATGTATAGGTAATATTGAACCCAAGCAGTATTATTTAATGTAGTAGCGATGAAAAAATAGTAAATACATATATGCTATCGAAAGAGAAAGTGCACATAGATAACTTATCTTCTCCCGATAAAAAGGAAATGATGTACTTGAAAATCCATTTGACGCATTCAAAGATCGGCAGAAATTGATTTCGTTTGTAATAGAACAAAGGGTGTTGGGATTTGAACCAAAGAATTTATCGGATATAAACTAAAGGGTGACAGAGACTTGTGTTATAAACGGAAAGGACATTATCCGGTCGATGGTATTAAATGATATAACGATGCCTCGTATGTATATTTGTGTGAAGTAAATGAATAGGGCGCGTTCGTCACCCTGGCATATCGGATTAGTTTCCCGTTCTAATAATATACAAGTTTATACTATACTAAGCAATATTACACTCCCTATGAGGTGGGAAAGGAGGTGGAGTCGAGTATTAAGTGATCCGTCAAATAAACACACACACATAAGGTGGTGACACGTAAATCACACACAGAAAAGCAAATTTAGATTATCATTTCTAGAAGGGTACTGAGAATACTATTTAGATGCGACGCATTCTGTTAAATATTATCTATCAATAATAATGATGAGAGCGTCAATATTAAATAATTTCATTTCCACGAAAAAAAAATTTTTCGCATTAAGTTAGGTTCTGTAAAATGTTAAATTTGAAAAACACTAAGAGGTGATTTTTCTAATTGATAATAAGATTATAACAAAGTTTTGAAACAATATAATTTTCAAAATTTAATTTTATTAACTACTCTATTAGTTAAACATAGTCATTAATATAAACCTTTAATCAAAAAAAAAAGATGAACACTTATTATAAATACTATTATATATATATATATTTATACATGCATATTTATGTATATTATTTCAAGTTTTTATATAAAAAATTAAACCATTCAAAATGAAAAAAAAATGTTATTAAATTTCTAAAATCATACTATAAATTTAATAAGTAAAGTATAATTTGATTGTATTAAAATTTCATAACTTAACATATAAATAATTTATTTAAATATTTTGTATAAATTGGGAAAATATAAAGTAAAAAAAATAAAAATTATTTGAAACCATTTGAATAATCTTCTTTTTATATAAAAGTTTTCCAATTTATTCTACATTCAAACGGAAAGTAGAAGCTCAAGGAATTTCAAAACAAGATGAAATAAATTAAGCATAATATATTCAAGTAAATCCGTTAAAATCGTTGTTTGAAGAATGAGGTATCATTTTTTTGACATTTATCTAGTCAACATTATTTAAAGAACGATTTTTATCCTTTACCCAGCTGGGTTTTTCAATTCAGATTATGTATCACACGTTTTCTTCTGTTTGTTAATCTTATGGATTATACGTCATGTGGCAGTATTAGTCTTTGTATAAACTTAGGAAACTTTTTAAAGTATAAAATACTTTTGAGTGCAACATTTTGAATGGATTAATGTTAAATTACCTCGTGATAGAATATTGTGTTCGAGAAAGTCAAAATGCTATGGGCATTTTAAGCACGAACATATCACTGTAATTCGATCAACGGAAATCATTATTAAATTCAAAGAATATAAAAATAAAATGAATATTTTATCGAACATAACGCATTTATCTAAAAGAAAAACTCATTCAAACAATTTCCGCTATGATTTCGATGATAAAATATGATGAAATATAAAAACTTTGAACAAAAAATAATAACTTTTCATCCTTTTTTCTTTCAATAAAAAACTGCCCAATGAGTCGTGTGCCAAATAAGGGTCTTTTCATGTATGTGTTTGTCTTTTCAAAGGGATTTCGCTTGTCGTCCAGTTGCCGGTTCGTTAGGTTGCGCACGAGTTATACATAAAGGAACTACATGCGGAAAAGGTGGTGAATAACGTTGACAAGGAATAGAACAGGAGAGGGGTGTACTGCCGTCGCGTCTTAACGACTTGACCAAAAACCGTTGACAACTCGATCACGTCCTAGCCTCGGCCTTTGCTCTCTAATGACACTCACTTACCCTTATTTTCATAATACAATACCTAGAACGTATACGCACTCAGAAATGTCATCCACGCACAAAATGCCAGCCAAGTCAGACACTCCTCGTTCTGACCTTTCAGCATTTACCTATTCCTCAGCTCAGTTGTCACCATCACCACCATTGTCGGATGTTTTGACAACTAGCCAATACAATCACCCCAAGGTTGACAATACATGCATCTATATATTAAACATTGGATTTCCGCGTTAATGTGTGTCCGATATTAAAGCACTTCTAACTTGCCCATCGTCCATAATGTTATACAGGTCAGATACATTATTGATAACAATTATATTTGAGTTAACCCAATTGTAATGAACGTTAAAAATTCATTTCAAGAATAAAATCTGGTATTTATTAATGTAAATTTAATAGGCTATCAAACACTAATTATTATTATTATTATTATTATTACTCAAGTTTCAACAACTTTATATATTCAATGCAAAATCATTTTATATATTTCATTTTACTAGATAACGACAAAACAATTTTTACGATGATTTAATAGATATACTCCTTTCAGTAATTATATTTCAAAAGCACTTAATAGCAATAGAAGAGCCAAGTAATAAATTCAAAACGCTGTCATAACAAAATTAAAATTCTGAACGGAGATGTCATTTATGTATAACGATCATATTTTAAAACAATAAGTATTTATAATTCAAGTCCGTAAAAGATCTATATTGTAACATTACTTTAAATAAGCTTTTAAACATATTAAAGTTTAATAGTGACAAAGAAACCTGAAAAAAAAAACTACATTTTTGCATTGAAAACGGCAAATGGAAAATAGTGTTCACAATTTACAACCGGAATTGATTAGACATTTCATAAATCACAAGAACCCTTCGAAGACACTCATAAAATAGTTTTGGTCCCTTTTGGTATGTATAAATATACATGTGATATTCATACACTATTACTACTCCAAAATGGTTTTCATGGACACTAGATGGGTGTGTAGGCTGTGGCCTTTTAGAGAGTCATTTTTTTATCTCATTTTTCAAAATTAATTCTTCCTTTTTTTGGTCGAAAGGACTAAAGTCCACAAATATCCCTTATTTAATGTTCGAGACCTTTTTATATTTTACGAAAGGGAATGCCAGTATTTCAATCAGTGTTCCATGATTTTTTTTGTTAATTAAAAATTTACAGAAAAAACCCACCTGTTTTTTTCCAAACGTTCCTAAAGAGAAATATTATTAGCAATTGTTGGAAGAATAAGAAATTATTTCATTATAAAAATAAAGTAAAATTTACAGAAAAAAAATAGTAGCTAAATAATGAATTATAATTTTGAAATGCCACGCGTAGAACTTAGATAGTTAAAAAAAAGCTAGCAATTTATTGAATACAAATATTTTTAAAGATAGTTTATAACTTTCAAAATGTTGGTCCAAATGTTATATTAACAAATCATTTTCTTAATCAGATCTTATCAATTAAATAAGTTATTTAATTATGCATATTGTCATTTGAACAAATAAATATGGCACCTTTATACGGTACAAAGTTGAACATAAAACAATCTTAATATTATTATTATTTTTTAATTAAGCGATTCTGATAATAAATGAACCAGCTTATCATTAAAAATCATTTATAGAAAGAGTAAACTTATATTATTATTTTATTCTATATAAATTATTTGAGTGTCAACTTTATCTTTTCTAATTGTAATATACACATTTATCTAGTATATAAAATAGAAAATTATCTAATTTAGAAATTAATGATTGATAACAACTATTAGATCAGTAGTAGTTCAGAAGTTATGCGGACTTTAAAACGTAATCTGGGAAAGGATGCGTATATGACTATTTACACTATTAGAAATTAGTCGGCTATACTTCTTTTGTATGTAAATATAAATAACTTCGGAATACCCTTTTAAAAATTATCACCGGCCACTATAAAAATAATTATAATTTTAAAATCGTTTTAATTTCCGAAATAATTTCCTTATATAAAAGTTTATACTAAAAAGTAATTTTAACTGATAAATTAAGAAATAAAACTAAATTTTTTTTTTTAATATTGTATTTATTTTATAAGTATTTTAGCGGTTTATTATTAACGGATCGCTCTATAATTTCAAGAGGATAGTAACAAAGCAAAATGAGAAAGAATGATAACAAAATAATAAAAATTATATATTCTGATTGTATTTATTACAGTGAATATTAATCAATATCTTTTTTTCATTTTTATTTTTGGTATTTGAGTGATATTACTTAGCTATTTCTGGAAAATTTTAGTGTCATTAGACTTTGTTAATAAATGTAACAATATATAAATTCTATTTTTGAAGTTTTTTAACCCTAAACAACTCTGATAAAAAAAATAGGGTTCTACAATCTGTTTTAATACTCGACAGATTATCCTATTTACATTAAAAATGCATTATAGTATTATCTATAATTAGCAACGCGTCGAAAATAAATAGTGCTAATATTGCAGCCGAATGAATAAAACAACTTCATGGTGCCTCCGTAAATCTT
This sequence comes from Daktulosphaira vitifoliae, assembly GCF_025091365.1. Lineage (NCBI taxonomy): Eukaryota > Metazoa > Arthropoda > Insecta > Hemiptera > Phylloxeridae > Daktulosphaira > Daktulosphaira vitifoliae. The sequence goes on along the minus strand of NW_026099572.1, from coordinate 64,165,231 downwards.
ATAATTCACCAAAATTGCATTTAATATTTCATGTACATTAGGATTACCTGTGAGGGCAAATTTGAATAATTTCTTTGTTTCGGACTATTCTCTACTATTAATCAGACATTGTAATAGAAAATAATGTTTATCCATATCTAGTGTTGAAACAATTATATAAACGATGTGAGTAATACAAGCGTGCCAATTAAATATCAAAATGCTATTGCGAAAGTAGCACCTAACTTTATTATGATAAAATTAGGTTTACATTATAATGTTTTACTTGTCATAAGATTTCATTAATGTTCCACCTCTAACAGATTGCAGACTAGCAACTATAATGCATATCTACACGCCTTTTATTTTTAGTTTTAATAATTGTAAATAAAAATTGTAAATTTTCATAACGCTTGGCGTGAATAAACACTATTAATAAATTAAACTAGGAATTTTATAAGCTTTATGATCTTTTCCAAAAATACTTAATATTCATTTGGTTCATATTTTTAAGATTACTTAAGTAATAAAGCTAATAACACTAAGCCATTAACTACTGACAATTTGATTAACGACATTTGTAGGTGCTTATTTCTAGACTTGGTAGTTGTACCTACAATGTAAATAAATCATATTCCAAGTATGTGTTTGGAGATTTTATTTTTTTTACAATCAAACACATAATAACTTTATTAATTAAAATTATATTATTAATAGTGTAAACGAACTTGACAAATAATTTCATTTAACGAAAGTTTTCTTAGGTGCAAATATGTCGAACAATGTATGAATTTTCTATAGCCGATAAAAAATAAGAAGAAACAATAAAAAGGGACGAGTACACGAAGAAACTTTATAACACTAGTAAATGTTCATTTTGTGTCAAAGTCTTTCTATGAGCACGACCAGCTGACAAAAACTTTTGTATTTTCCCACGTTCAGCAATGGCAATGTTAATATATATCTTTTCTGTAACGGATCAACGTTACAGTAGATAATCAATATTTATAAGTTAAATAAACTAATATAAAATTAATAATTCGGTTCTAAACTATTTGTTTAAGTATTTTAATATTTAATTTATTGTATTCATAATTAAACCTAAATTTAAATAAAATTAAATAATTTTTTCTGTCGATAAATATTTTAATTAGCCTTTGTTCAATATCGGTAATGTTCATTATGAACTACAAATAATTGAAAAATCGAACTAATATATTGATAAGATAATGGTGCCTAAAATAAATCAACTTTTAAAATAAAAAAATCGATATTTTTAATATAAATAACTTATGTTTTAACCGAAATTCATAATTAATATAACAACCCACCTTTAACCACGAGAACAATACCGAAAACTTGTAATTAAATAGCCTAAAATCTTTAGGTTTCATAATATTTTATAAATGGCCACATGTCAAAACAATGAGGATCGATGACACGCAACTACCGTCTCTTTAATTATTCGATTGTCAAACTACAGTAGCTAACATGATGTAATTAAGTTTTAAAACTCGAGTAGTCTGTAAAACAAACAGTATAACGATCGAAGACAAACATTTTACCTAATTTTATACCAATACTTGTTGAATTGAACATTTTGTCCATCATGTGTAGACCTTCATACCTAAAGTATGAAGCTCTATACGCAGTACTCACAGAAATTTTAAAACATATTAAGCCATGTTCGGAGTTGTGTGAAATAAAATAAACTCGACGTATTAATCCAGCGGATAAAATCTTCGAGTAATGAATCTTTTTCAAGGCTGACGCAGAGGGTCGCTGAGCAATAATAGCTACCGCCTCCTTCCGTCACTGCCACTGTTGGTCCAATTAATAGGGGACGTTTTGTGAAATTGATAGGGCGAGTACGGAGTTCCGGAGCTTTGAACTCGGCAACAGTACAGATAAGCCATGCGCTCCGAATGACAGACACCCCCAACCAATATTCTCATCCGATTTAGTCTGAAGCATAATAATCTACGTAAAAGCCCACACGAGGCAAAATATAAGGACGAGGAAAAAAACGAAGCTAATAAAATAAATATTCACGGGTCGATAGACAATTTTTTTAAATTAAGGCTGCTGACTATACTAATTGGTATAGGTAGGATGTTTTTTCATCTTTCATTTACAATAAAATACTACGTTTCGAAAAAGAGACGATTTGGTGTATTAAATTCTTCAAATGATAAGCTGCCGTCCACTATTTCATAAAAGATTCACAAAGAAATTGAAAAAAAAACCGAAAACTATTTTCAAGTAATATTATGCAATTGATTTATAAATAAATGTAATTATAAAGAATAAAATTAAAAAAAAAATTATTTTTTAACACTGTCGTTTTCATCGAAAGTTTGTCGTTTTAGGGTTAGCTCATCGACACGAGACGGAAATGAACAAAATATTTACTATAACATTTACCTTGGTTACCAATACAACGTTATCGTTATCATCGCACGTTTCTCATTTAAAATGATTTGACCGCCATAATATTCTCGTTATTAACAGACCACTCGTTTCGAAGTTACTATTACAGACGGGAAACTATTATGTTATCACAAAAGCTTGACTTCAGATCAACTTATTATCCAACCTGTCGTAGTTAATAAACCAAATGAGTTCACAACACGAGTAACATTTTAGTTTTAGAATGAATGGCTCACATAACAATAGAAATTATTGTTACAATAAATAATAATCATGTACATACGACATAAATATGTTAAAAAAGCAATGATAACTCTACGTTTTTTTACCTGAACCGTTATTCATGTCACTGTGACCAATTATTTTTTCGTACAATTGCGCTATAAGAAGATGAACTCTTGATTCCGCCAACGATTCAAACAAACCGCTAGAGCACTAAATATTTTTTGTCATCGCGGACGGCCACTATCATTTGATTATATCTTCGATTGAAGTGTAGCTCGTTTCCTATTCTGATAAATCATCATGTATAGATGGGGTTACTTGCATGGAGGGCGTCGGCGAAATTCGAGAGGGTGAGAGGAACACTGTGTGAAAACAAACCGGTGCAAAACACGTATGCCATAAAATTTACAACGCCTCCGCACTACAAGGGACTGTTGTTTCGTTTATTACAGACTACAGTTTCTGGTGATTTATAGTAAACGTGTTTTGCGTCGCCTACACGCATCTATACAGTCGCCATTTGAATTAACGCCGAAGAGGGTTTAAAAGCACACACTACATCGACTTGAGAGAGCCCCGTGATTGGAATGCCACTTTTATATCCTTGGAAATCGGTCTTCCGGAATTATTAATGTAGTCTCGGGGTTTGAAACATTTTCGACGACGAAATGTGTTTGCGAGAAATAATTTAAAATATTCCACGAATTAAGGTAAGCCCAGTGAGTAAAAAAAACTGTTCTCGTGATAGTAAAAAGAAAACTCATGACGTCAGTAACACAATCGTAAAAGCGACAAACGTTATTGTTTAATGTTATCGATATAAGTGTTTTATTTTCTTTACTGTTATATAAAAATTATAAACATAGTTTTAATTACGACACTAGGTCTGCCAAATGAGTGTAAGGTCACAATTGTTGTTGTGAATACAAGAGAACAGAAAACAGGTTAAAAATATCTCAATGGATAATATTAATAACGCGGTCGTTATCAGCAATATTTCATGTATAAATAAATAGTAGAAAAGAAGGGAAGAGTGAGCTCGTTGAAACTTTTTCGCCGCTTCGTTGAAATAACCGACAAAAGTAGTGAAAACTTGTACCGAGGAAAATGATTGCGCAATAAAAACGCCTGGTAGTGTTATTTTCTCTATGATAGTCGTTTATATCCCTTTAAAAACAATTAAAACTAATTACAATGTGTAGAACAATATATAATTATTATATATTTGCTCGAATGCTGAGTACTTTATGCTCGATTTTCAAATACTTAAAATTACTACGAGAACAACGGCATTGTAATTAATAAAGTTCGTCTTCCTCGAGCACACGATAACGACAAAGCTCAGCTTTATTATTTCCTATTAGTTTACGAATGACGGGCTAGAAATTTCCAGTGTATTGAAAGTAACTCGGTTACGAAATATGTGATGATTGTTTTTATTGTTGAAAACAAAATGAAATTTCCCTATTTATAAATAAGTTTCAAGATCATAAAATTTAATTTGTTTAACATTTAGAGCTACATGAATGTGAGATAATTAAAAAACTATGTGACTCGTGACAACAACAAAAAAAAAACGTGATTTATTAAGCTAAAATACTTTGAGTAATCAGTTTTTTTATAAAGTTTTTAAAAAACCATGTTGATTGTTTAACTTCTATAAACACAAATAATTTTCTTGCCCAATTAGAGCCAATTACTAAAAATTATAATTTCAAATCGAAGACAGGTAATATTCTCTCCCTAATAAATGATTACACGTTATTTTTTGTCGACTTGTACATTAGGTAAATGCTATCCCTCTTTTCATTATTTGTTCTGATTTCCCTTGTGTTTGTATACACATAGCTAGTTTTTTTTAATACTACCGGTAATTTAATTGATTTGTTACTTGCTTCATACTAAAATTAAACCTTTTTGCGCAAAAATTATAATAATTGACTAAAGCGATGAAATACATAAGGTCAGCACATCTCTGCATATTATTATTTTACATCAATTATCCCTAATTGATGGACACTGGTCAATGTATAAATGAAAACTTTGAAAGGTTTTTAATATTAATGTTACATTTTTTTTTGTATATTCAACCCTCCGTCGTTCTTTTATTTCCACCTCTCATTTTATAATAAGTTTCAAACCATTATTAATATTATATTTTGAAGATAGTCCACACGTTAATCACGTTGAAAGCATTAAGGGTAATAAGTTACTTCGACTTTATACACGTATAAATCAACCGAAAGCGCTTCAGACTATTTGTTATCTATCAATATGATTGATTAATTCGAAAATACTTTCTATAAAAGTGTTTGAAATAGTAGTAGTAATTACATATTACAACAACTACTATTCTGTCTATTAGCTAACAAAATTTCAAAATTGATATTAAATTATTTTGAATAAAATTTAACTGCTTATAAATATTAGCCATTGGCCAAATCTTTCATTATTTTTACGACCTCTTGAGCAAAACAATTTGTTTTGATAACAGGTATTGTTGGACATGTATTTAAGGTTGTTTTCCCTGTTTGCTGCTCTTAGCATGTCCCAAGAGACTCTTCCCGTACTCTATCTATCCAATACTTTACTTCTAGTTTCACCACGACTTTTAAACGCACATAAATCTCAGTAGCTAATTTTGAAAAACGATCTACTTCCGCAAATGTAAAGAACGAAAGAAAAAGCTAAGAAAGTGTACTAAAATAAAAAAAAATGTATAAAGTCAAAATGACGAACTATTGTGCACAGTAAAATAATTTTTCTTAATGTTTCTTTGTCAAATCTCTTATTTCTACTTAGAGGAGTAGTTTTTAATAATTAAGGATACTATAAAGACACCCAAAGTAAATTCGAAGCTTTTAAGATATTGTGTTGCCTATGTGTTTTTTCTAAAGATTAAATTCTTTAACTTTGTTGTCCTAGGTGCAATCACAGACTTTTTTTTTAAAACTTCACAACACAAACTATTAACTTGATAAATTAAATAGTATATTTAATTATCAAGTTATAAAACTTACCGTCGTGTAACTGAAGGGTAGCGTCTCTAGCGAATGCCAACTCAGAATCAGTAAGTGTAGCGTCCGAACAATTTCCGGATGTACCACTTGTGTCAGTAGTCAGCAGAGAACCAGGTTGCTGGTAAGTGTGGTTGTTTGGTCTTCTACGATGACTTCTGTGGTATGAATGATGGTGATGAGACTGCTGTTGATTGTGTGGTAGGCTGTGGCCTGGTTGATACTCTGCAGTGTCTTCGTCACATTCCCCGTCACTGCTATCACCGCGATGTTGGTACGGTTGGTATGCTCTATTCGCTTTTCCTATCAACAAAAAAGTCGGTTTATTACTTAAGTACTAATATTAACTACATTATTTTATACTGATTCGCGAAATTGAATCTCACAGAAATGTAAGACCAAAACCAACACAGAATTAACATTAACAATTACTAGTCTTAGATTAGTTTATATTTAAAAACGCTCTTAAATATACACCCTTTAAACCTTTTTAAGTAAGAAAGTTCAACAAAAGTTTTTTTTTCTAAAGTCCCAAGAAACTCGCCGCAAGACTAAAAACAATGATGGACTAGAATTAGAACAAGACTAAAAAAACCAAGATCAAGAGTGAGTCAGTTAAAATAAGGCTAACACCAAAACAGTGACTGTCAAAGTGTTAATCTTGCTTTGATCATTGCTAATTATTACTCGTATTTTATGAAGATATCAACAAACTTAACTAAATTATTTAATCTAACACTAAAGTTCATTTAACTATGTCGGTATTTCCTATATTGAAAATTAATATTAATATAAAAGTATTTATGCCGTATCGATATTTTCTATTATTGCAATATGTAATATTTGACAGTCTCTATTTTGTCCATTAACTGAAGAGAAAATAAAAATTAGCTGTCATATCCACAATAATAACTGTTAGGTTTTGTTTCTTCTTTAATGGGAAAACATTTTAAATGGAACGCTAGCAGAACTAAAAGCATCGCCGACTACGCTATTCAACAAAAGAAAGGAAACTCCGAAAACAAATACTTTTACCCTTCGCCTAAAATCCTATCTAAACATAATTCTACTTCTGTGAAACCTTTGTACATTACGAATTTTTATATAGCTCATGGAAAGTGTTTTGTCAATTGGTTATCAAAATCATGAAAACAAATATGTAAAGTAATTTATTTACTATTAATAATACAAGAAAAAAATATATTTAATTTTCAACTACATCCTACCGCTTTTTTTTTGGTATTAATGTGATTGAATTTTATATTAAATATCAGATACCTAATGATGCACTGTCAAATAACATTTTAATTTGTTGAAATGCAGAGAGATCACTATGACTGACTACAAAGAAAAATTATAAGAAAATATCGGGCAATACACTTGATAAGTATTTTAAAATGAGGCTTATTTTTGCTTTTGACTGAAGGAACTCTATTGTGAAATACAACTGTTACGTAAAATGGAAATAGAAACTTTTACAGAGAAACACATTTTGTAATGCCAAAATTTTATATTGCATTTGTAATATAAATAACAATGAAGTGAAAAAAACATAAAGGCTGCTAGTGTATGCTCATTTTTCAAACGAGTTATAAGAGTTTCAGCATTCTCGTACCGACTACATATTATCGCCCACCACAGAACTTTTTTTTTTTTTGTAATAAGCCTAGTCTTTACTTCGACAAAAGTAGTAAATAATAGTGGTTATCATCTGTCTTTGTCGAGTAGCAAAAATTTTCCGACACATATGCGGTAGACGCAATCGAATTAAGAAATAATAAATATAAACGACCAACATTCCACGATAGTGCACAACAACTGTTATGTTATAATTGTACGGATTCCGTAAAGTGGTCACGAGAGTAAAGGTAATTTTAAATAAGGATGTCAGCACTAATAGTGGAAACTAACTCGTATATACTGCACGAGAAAGTACTAATCAAAAAGGGTTGCCTTTAAATATTGTAGGGCTAAGGTTTCTATGTATTTTGATTGCTCGTCAACTGTCCCTCGGGTGACGTTTCCGAAGTCGCCATAACTTTTCTCTCCCTTTCATTGGCTGATTTTTCGTTTCAAAGTTCTATCTACTAAGAACTTTGGTTTTATGTGATAGACCAAAGGGTAAACTATAATAAGTATAGTAAGTTTACGATTTCTTGTTGTATAAGTATGGCCGTTATCAAGGTAATCTTTCCGAAAAAAAAAAGTGATCGTAGAGACTCGGCAAAAACATAGGTACTTTATATTTAATTCGACTATTTATTATTTTAGGGAATCTAACAGAACATACCCACGAACGAAAACGATTACTATGGCTTAAGATTAAAACTTTTTTATCAGGAATATTTAATAATAAAAAAATTAGATNTATTTCATCTTCTAAAACTTTTTTATCAGGAATATTTAATAATAAAAAAATAAGATAAAAAACTTATTTTATATACATTATAATTTCAGGTTAAATTTACACAAAATCTATTTACCCAGAAGACATATTCGAATAATCTAATCGAAAATTATAAGGCTTAACGTAATAATNCTTTTTTATCAGGAATATTTAATAATAAAAAAATTAGATAAAAAACTTATTCATCATAATTTTAGGTTAAATTTACACAAAATCTATTTACCCAGAAGACATATTCGAATAATCTAATCGAAAATTATAAGGCTTAACGTAATAATCATTATATATTAAATGATGATATTACTCAAAACATGATGTTCTTTTATAAAATTTTTCATGCTTGGATGTAAAATAAAATACCTACGTGTCCAAAAAAGATTGATGCCACTAAAACACATTTGTAATATTCTACATATTACTCAACAGCAGTTTTCATTCTGTTTTTTGACAGTTTTTCATAAAATGAGTAGTGAAATAGTTTTAGTTTCTAACTTTGTATCTTCAAAACGTATTATATTTCTGATACATTCATCAGACCCAATGTTAAATGTAAAATTAATGGAACTATTCATTTTAATATTAAAAAAATATATGAAAATTGCTGATTTAAATGTATACACTTTTATGTGTTATGTAATATTGATGTTGGAATTTGCAAACTATGTAAATCTTAATAACTAGAAAATTATGATAAATCTCTCCGCAGTTAAATGAAGCGAGAACAGTGTAAAGCTGTCGCCTTCTTGTAATTTGATTCCTACACTGTTCACTTTAGATGAGATTGATTTAAACCGATTAATAGTAAGTAGGTGAAAATATGTATAAAAGTGTAAAATTTCAACTATAATCCTTTGTCTTTTGTTTCAACTAAACTTAATGGTGTTTCCTCGTTTCAACTACGCCGTTGTTATTTTAAGTCATTAATAATATTTTCCATGAAAAAAACACACTTATAATATTCAAACGTCCCGTGACAGATTTTAATGGTGTACACCAGGGCTGATGATAATGATTTTATAATTAAACGAGGGGACAAGAGCATACAGCGATAACGACTTCACTCCGCCAGCTTTTTTTTTTAGATTATTTCTTTCACTCGGTATACTCGCACAGTTCTAAATTTAAGAAAAGAAAAAGTAATCTTGAAACCTACGACGTGTCGTTCTCCACTGCTGCTCGTTTGTCAAACAAATCGTTAGGACCACCTCTAACCTCTTCTCCTCTACGGTTTGTCACTCATTCGTTTATATATATATATATCCCTTCCGCAGATTGTATTAAAACATAAAAGTGTGATAGAGACCTCCGTGGTCGCACGATATGCTTTCCAAATAACGCTGTTGCATTGGCGATGGCAACGGGTCCATTAGTTATATGACCGCGGGACGAGGGACATTCTCGGTTAATTGATGTAAAAATCGTCCAGGCCATTTGCCCGGAAATGTCTTGCTCATAGACCCCTCTGCTCTGAAATAACACTCGTGAATCATAATTAAACTGCTACGCCACCATTTATAATATTGGTTTGTTTCGGTGTTATAAAAATATTTCATGGAGTAATAACATCCACGGGCAGTGTTAAAAAGGGTCATCGGCCATTCGTAGTAAAACAGGACTTAACCCCCAACTTCCGGTATTGTCCAAACGAGTTGGGATATTATTCAATATTCTATTTCTTTTATTGGTGAACTCAATTGTCTTAAGTTGCCACGAATCTTTATTATGTACCATTGCTAATTAGTATATTACACTTGCAAATGTAAATTCGATTTATTGGCAGAACACTACCGAGTCAAATGAAACTTAACCATTAATCAAAATAAACAAAGACGCAAGTATTTCTTTTTTATTAATATTTACCTTCTATGTGTTGCATGTATCTGAAAAATTGACAGAGTCCAAAAACCTGATAATGAGAAAAGTTTGTTTTTAATGATCACAAAGCTAAGCTGTCAACTGACGTTTCTCGATATTATATTATGTCGACGAGGCGTGTTCCTCAAAATCATAGGGTATAGGGTGACTATTTAAGTAGATATAAAGTTTTAAACGATTTCTTTGTCTGACCTATTATGTATCTATATATTCTCAACTCAAATTAACATTTTTGTTAGATATCAATTCCATAAAAAAATACTCAATTTTAATTCGGAAAATAGTAGAAAGTTATGTTTAAGGCGAAGAATGTTCAAAAAGTAAGAACAATAAAAACAATAGTCCACTAAGATGAAGAGGTCACAATTAAAAACAAGTAAAGGTGCAGGTGACAGGGATATAACAAAATAATATTTCGTTTTCTGATTCGCCCTCGAGCCTCTCTGTCGACAATAGTACTTTTGTTTTATTCATTTGACTCATTGTTGGCATATTTTTCTCGTTTTTTAAGCTTAAAACAATTATTTTTATTTCAATGCTGCGAAGAGGTAAATAATTAAAAGTAATAAAACAAACTATTGCATAAAGATTGTTTTTCGTCTGAATAAAAACGGTATATGAAAAAATATTTCACTGGAGGTTCTCTCAAAAAGAAAAATCGTTCGTTATTAGAATGTAGGTTTTTTGTTTTATTTAACACTAAAATGTTATTTAGTTGTTCAACATTTACTCTGAATAATTAGAACACAACCGACATAAACGTTTTTGTTATTTTTTCATCATTATTACATATCAATCATTAATGATTTATCCATTTTAATTGATCCTACCAAAATAATTTTCAAACGTTCGTTTTATTTCATATGCACTGCAACATTCACCAACGTCCCTTTTATTATTTTGATTTCACAAAATACGGTGTAGAAAACATGGAAGTTTAATCGAAGTTCATGCAAAGCAACCGAAGTTTACTTTTTACGTAGCTCCGCGTTATTCAACACTCGGCTGGTGAAAATTAATTTCCTTGCTATTGTTCTACGCTTTGAATACACGGTGATTAAAAGACGGTGGATTGGTACAGCGGATACTTTAAGGAATCAATCTTCATTTATATAAATTTCAGTTTAGTTCAGATGGGCACACCCCTTTAGTACTGTGGTTCGGGCGAATTGTACTACCACAGCGGATCGCGTTTTATTATTTTACGACCTGATCTAGTAGTGCATTTTTACTGCATGTAACAGCACCTCTGTTCCGTTTGTTTAGCTTTTTAATCAATACACCCCGTGCGCAATATTACTTATGTTTACGAATATCATTTCCGTTCCACTGGCCGCCACTTGCACGGCTACGTACCCCACGCGGCCATTCCGCGCAACTGTTCGGAAGATAAATTGCAACGACCGTGTCACGCGGATATTATTATTATTTTCTGTTATATGCACAAAATTTCATTGGCCGTACTGAAATAACTGTCGTCGTTGGCAATCGCATTGGGTACTGGAGACAGAAAAAAAAAAGCGCATGACAAATCGGCTCGACGACGACACGAGCAGATGTTCTCCTCGTCCTGTCGGCCAAACGGCGTACGTGTACGCGAATGGCAAGCGTACGAGAGATTTGTTCTGAGGAACAGCAAGAACAACCCCGGAAACGTCGAGAGTTATTACTTTTCACCTCGAATAAAAAAAAAATAATAAAAAACATACACTGTAAAAATGAATACGTATTAAAAACTCTCTGTCCAAGTGGAACGCAACGCGATCGCGTTCGTCAGGAGGAGGTATTCGTTTGTAAGTCACCGCGGTACGCAATATAAATCTTTCTCGGTTTGTTTTAATTTCCTGCTAAAAAGTGATAAACCTGCCCGACACACTGACATTCGACTAGACAGACACGCACTGGCCAAATGTAACATAAATGTTAACTGGTGAAATTACCGCCCCAACCCTCGGCGGTAACTTGTACAACTCAAAAAGTAATTATAAATTTGACATTTAACACGAAGCACTTTGCGCGTTACTACACTATTAATTTTAATAATAATTATTATCGTTGATGCGGTTGTTTTCGTCGGGCCTCCTCGTAAAGGCACTTGGAAAAAACGGAAACGCGGCACTACGTTGTTGTGTAATAACTGCCGTTTGTAATGCGACAACTACACGATGGGAACACATGCACGTTACTGTTAAACGCACCGAAGTCCAATAGGCACACTCTGAGCGAAGATGCACAAACGGATGAAGTCGTCCACCAACAGTAATATTTATTGATTACAGTTGTCTTTTTCCGACTGCGTGCGTTTCATATTTGAATGATTACAGTATTATTTTTGTCGTTTCCATCAGATAACGTCACCAATCTCGTTTGTCAATCTCAAATCCGGTTTTCAAAACATTATGCAGCTGAATGTACACTGGTGTTTCCCACCGCGGGAACATTGTTTATTTACTAAGCACCTCGTTTATCGTCTATACGTTTAACTGAATATGTTTTATTATTTTTTCTCTCGAGCTGTTATGATACCTCACAGCTTGCACACAAGTTCTACTGCAAATTTCTACCCACACACCTCCGCCGACGGTCACTTACAGCGGAAAATATAACCGCACCGAAGCAGCGGCGACTATAAATTATATTGATGTTATCCAATGTGTCACGTCAAGGACGACGATGCTTTAGGTTTGCCGGGTACAATGGTCATTTTCCAACTAAAAATAAGTACAGCCATTGGCCTTTTACATTAAATAACTGTTGTTTTTGGAGAAAACAAGGACTACACACTCGTGACAATAATTACAAATTATTGCCGCAAAAGGAATAAAAGAACACCTTGGCGATTTTTATGTGATGTTACGTGACTTATCTGTTTTGCGATGCCACTGTTTAATGACACTCGTCTACAAAAAATGCTCATGAAAATATATATTTATAAGGAGATTTCGGTAAGGGTATGTGTACTACGTCCCCAAGTGAAGGCCTAAAGGAGAGGTCATAATGAAGGCGTGCGGATGGTAAAGCTGTGTTGCGGGAGGGGAGACTTGTCTGTCCCTTCCCTATCACGGACAACGTGCGCATCGCCCGGTTTATTGATCTTCACATATTCCCCTTCACCTACTATCTATCCTCACATACGTCGACCACCGAGTGCGTTTACACACACAAACATATACGAGACTAAGTTGTATAACTGTCGGACGACGCGTGTCTAAAAGTTTTATCCCACTCCTCCTCCACCCCTTACCGACACACAACGTATGTTGAATTGGTGCAAAGAGGAAGACCAGCAGGTGTTCTCACGTGCGAACGTATTAATTACGCTAATTACACAGCAGGAGTGGTGGGAGCAAAGAAGCAAAGACCAGAGAAAATAACGCAGAAAGGGCACAGCGGCAAAACAAAAACACCCTCTCTCTCTACTTTCCGAAATCTTTATGGACCCTAACGGCATGAATATAAGCAAAAGGACGGTAATGAACTATACCAGCACTTGGAAACATTTGGCTGGTGAACAACAAAGTGAAAACGTATGAGGAAACCACAATAGAATTTATTAGACAACTGAGTGCATAATAGAGGTAAAAGAAACAACATTTTGAACACCAAAAATATATTAATGTGTAACTCGTAACTGACATTAACTAATTGATTTCAAAAATACTCCTTAATCAATAGATTTAGATAACATGAAATCGAAACTGAAAAACACATAAGCTGACAATACATTTTTCTATCCGTTTTATTAATGTACTACGTATTCTTATTCTAGAGTAAGAAACCATTAACTCAAACTATTTTCGGTTGTTATTAGCATTATACGGTCTGTTAAAANTAAAAATATATTAATGTGTAACTCGTAACTGACATTAACTAATTGATTTCAAAAATACTCCTTAATCAATATATTTAGATAACATGAAATCGAAACTGAAAAACACATAAGCTGACAATACATTTTTCTATCCGTTTTCTATTAATCTACTACGTATTCTTATTCTAGAGTAAGAAACCATTAACTCAAACTATTTTCGGTTGTTATTAGCATTATACGGTCTGTTAAAACCAGTCTATGCGTTCTCCACGAATAGAAAAAAATCCATGTTACAAATTCTTTTACCGAATCTACTCGAGGCGAGGAGCCAGTCGCCAGACAGAGGGATTTTTGACGGTCTATGATTTAAACCATAATACTTTATACTATATTATTTTCGATATCTTGAATCATTCGTTTTTACTTAAAAATAAGTCTACAGAACACTTTAAACTAAACAAATCTCAGCATTTCAGTCCAAGCATTTTCACGGTATTGTCATCGGTAAATGACTTCGTGGCGCCAATAAATGATCGTAGGTATTATATTTTCAACATATTTTTGGTCTAAGACATCCTTTTCAGTAGAGGAACAAAAAGAGCCTTGTGAATGTTTAGGAGCGGTCCGAGATTTATTTGTTCCCAGCGGCGCCACCACCCGTTTCTCTCGGCAACCCGAACAGTAGGAATGTGTCGCCACTACGTTTTTCTTCTAAATATACCTAAAGATGAGATTAAATGATAACCTCGGTGAAGTGTAACTAAATTAGAACAAACTAAAAATATATAAACCAACGGAGTTTATCTAAAACACAATTTTACATTGTTGTTTGTTCTTAAAAAATTACAGTTATATCGGTTCTTACATTAGAGTGGTTAAACTGCTACAAAATCATAATTAAACTTTATGGGCGATTTACCAAAAAAACTACCGTGAGACATAAACTTATGTGTTTAACACAAAAACAAAACCCCGCCAGATGATTTTGGCGTCGTATTCACTCTATCTGGTACCATAGACTGTCTTCTATTGCCAAACTCTGTAAGTTGTTACCCCAAAAAAAAGTTATTCGATTTATAAATTGTTTAATTTATATAAAATTTATTAACATAGTCTATTTTTGAATTTAAAATATTGATCATTTAAATTACTTCAAATTATTATTAAATGTAATGTATAATAACTTCATATTTTAAACGGTTCAGTAACATAAACATCTTTATTGTCCTATATGAGTAGGCAGTGAAAATTCATTTGGTCGACTACGTTAAAGATTAATTTGCTTAGATTTACCTATAGTTTTTTCGAATAAACAAATTAAAAATATTACATTTCTTCGCGTAGCAGTACCATTAAAATTATTACTCTTTCAAGTAACGAGTAAACGGAAATTTATTATTCATAGATTCAAGTGTATGAACGCCTCGTTAGTTTAATAGCACTGAGGGTGTACTCAATCTATAAGGTTTCATATTACTCATGCCGTTCGATTGCGACAGCAGGTACCAGGTGCCAGACTTATTTGAAATTGTTTTTTAAAAGTTCTACCCCTATTACACCTATTATAACGTTGAAGACATAGTGTGAAATCCATCTATGCTACACTGTATGCGTCCTGTACTACTATCACACGCACCGGCAAATATCAGTGCACGCTAACTAAATAAATAAACAAAAAAAAATCATGTCGAAATACGATTTTTTACGTGCTCCATAAAGATAATGATATTATTATTACTAATTGTTGAAAATACCGCCTACTCAGCTCCTTCGCGTTAACAGTTACAATTTTACACACATGCAATGATTACAATTAACTGTAAAAAAACACTACCTCCTAAATAATAAAGTTAAAATCATTTACCACGACCTGGCATCGATATTGACGAGCGATATTGTTACTATAAATATTTTAATAACACAAACATATGAATTATTGGGTATTGATGAAACAAAAAAATAATAATAGAACAAAAAAAAAAATTGACGCCTCGATTTCTATCATTGAACCGTCTTAAATAGTTAACTGCAAGTCTTTTTTGAAGTAACATAAAAAAAATGTTTTATTTTTTTTTAATGAAGCGGCAAGTTTTTAATGTGTCTGCCGCGGTGGTGTGGACAAATAGCAAAGCAATTGGTTCCGTTGAGTATCCGCCAAATTACTAAATATCGAACTTAATTAAAATAATCAACCGCATATGAATTAGCCACAGTGTCATTGCCTACGCAAATAATAGTTAAACATAATATCTTAACAGTAGAAACTATGTAAACTATATGATATACAACAACCAGACTGGTTGAGAACAGATCTAGCAAATTATTTTGTTAATATTTCGAATTAAGTTAAAAGAACAATTTGCTTTTCTGTAATCCTCATTTTTTAAAGAGTATACAATATTGATAATGGATTCAATGAACATTACTGGGACGCGTAAAAACTAATTGAAACAATAAATATAAGAGAGCTTGGCTCTCTCACCTAAACATACATCCGATATACATTATGGGCATTGACATTTCAGGGTAAAAATGATCATTATATTTTATTATATAAATATATATAATTATGTGTATACATTATTTTTGGCAATTGCTCCGGTTCAACTCGATATGAACGCACTGTCACTACGACCGGATTAATTCGTTTGCTCATTTCTCTGTGAAATCCACCGAGAAGGGAAAATAAAGGCCCGCCCTTCACCGACCACTGTTAGGGACTTTTGGACGACATCCAGCGTGAATAGCATTTGTGTCAAACTCAGAGGAATATTATAGCCGCTATTACGGGGTAGTATGTATGCTTGTAGAGTTGATGTGGGCATGAAAACGATGGATAGAGAATAGAACTAAACGAGTACCGAAGAGAGCTTTTATTTAACTACATATTAACCGCGGTGGGTAGCTAAGCCGCCATAAAATCGCCTCTTTCGTTGCTCTCTCGCCGATCATAACCGTTTACATGTAAAAACCGACAATGAGTTTTTCAAAAAATAATAACAATAAATGACAGAGAGAGAGAGAGAGGCAAATAAAGGCGTTTACTGTAGACAATCAACGATCCAAAGAATATTTCAATGTAGTGAATCTAAAAATTTACATGTTCACTATTGGCAGAAGTAAAAAAATCAACACATTGTGTCACTACAGAAAATCTGACGAACCATTCTAATTGAAAGCATAATGCAAGCACTATAAATCAAAATGAACACATTATTCACGTTAAAAGTTAACTAGTTCACCCATACCGACATTATGAATATAATATTGAGCACTAAACCCTCGAGGTAATATGAAGTGGGAATTAAATTTCTACTTTGTTAATAATGGCCAAACGAATGCGGTTGATAATCAAATGATGTCAGGATATCATGTAGTTTTCAGCTATCGTAACCCGGTCGGGTAGTTTATTAATACTGTATTTCTAATGTTTTATTATTCTACACAAGGCTGCTCAGTTTTTAAGCGCGTAGGACGTTTAGTCAGTTCTCCCGGCGCGTGCAATATATATTATCTACAAGCCGCATCTCGAGCTCACAAAACCACTTCTGCCGATCCATTATATTATTATTATGCATTACATATTATTACGGTAACTAACTGTAGGACGTCAACTAAAGCGGCAGAGACGAGAATTAGAATACAATGTAAATTCTCTTAGTTCAATCTGCGGTCATGGCAATGCGCAATGAAGTAGAAAGAAATTTATAAAGAAGAAGAACGTCGTGACTCAACTATTTATTTTTAAGTTCCGCCAACAGTAGTCACTTTTTAAAGCCAAACTCGTCAGGTCATTCAAAATTATAGCTTATTGAGAAATATAATAAGGGATGTTACTTTCAATTAGCCTTTATTCGCCGCTTAATGACCATGAATATTAAGCATTCAACGTCAAGTAACCGGAGTGTTATTGCATAATATAATTAAAAAATGAGTTATACATTAAACGATTGACTCGTTTAAAATTAATGCGTAATTTATAAATCATATTGAGTGATTGCTCTATAGAGTATGGCTGTAGAAACAGCGAATGCTACTGACGGCGAGGGTCATATAAGCAGAGGGTGGGAACTTAACTCCAATTACAGGGCAAACAAAGTAGCATTAAATTCGCACCCTGCACTGCACGCATACCTACTACTGAAGCCTTTAATTATGATCACACGCATGTACAATCTACAACCGTTCCTTTACCGATGCTTTTTGTAATGTCACTACGCACATAACCGTCCTGGAAGTTCGTTAAGCACCACCACGCCTCCTTTTGTTGAAATGTTTTACTCAACTGCCATACAATTAGGTCCCGGGACTTTCGATTCCCCGGTGTGCTCTTTATAAGTAAAATTATTACGGTGTTTTTTTAGAAGTATTATATTTGAAAAAAAAAACTTGCTCTATCAGATAACAAATTTTTAACAAACAACCTTAAACGTCACTAAACAAATTTTGCGACACGAGAGATTAGCAAATTTCATTATGTCACGCCAGAGCCATTTAACAAATGCATTTATAAATCCTACACAACACGTACGCACCGGAAGTTTAGATCCTGAATAAAGTTGGCTGACGTTTATGAAACACGACTAGTCAACAAATAAGAGGGTAGAAGAAAGAAGGCGTAGAAAACGTGCAACGTCGAATTTGGACTTTATATTAAACATGTCATCAAAGTCATTCGTTCAGATGTTATGCGAGTGCAAAGCTCACAGTACTGGACTGACGTTGAAGTGAAATAAAAAGTAATTGTTTAAATAACTAAAAGTATCGTTAAAATCGACAGTGTTCGTATACCTACATGTATTAAACCAAACCAGATGTCGTCATGCAAAACTTTAAGCCCTTCGGGTAGCATCAATTTGTTAAATAGTACGCTTGGCTCCACTTTTGTTTGTACAACGGCCTCGCGTGGATTTATGAGTGGTCCCTGGGGCACTTGACTATTGGCCGCCCAACGACAAATCGTACGAAAAGTCTCAAAAAACTTTACGGATAATTTATTTTATTGCGTTTATGGCATGTTAGTTGGAAAACCGTTGTAGCAGCAGGATGGTGGAATTTTCAGTGAACATTTAATATCGACAGCTAATAATAAAGACACCAAAATTTCTAAGCATCTTTACAGGTTGAACAAATGAAAATTGCAGAGACCACTGATAATTTCGACTGGTTTCAGACTTATGCATGAAAAACAATAAACATTATACAGATGTAATAAAAATTAATGGTAGTACACTCTACCATTTGGTAGAGTGTACTCGCCCACATTTTTTTGTTCTCTCAGACTTGCAACACGATCGCCGATTTGATAACACGGGTCAAGCGAATACAGATTTATTTTAATAATCATATTTTATATGCACAGGACGCGAACAATGCGCTAGTACACCAATTGTGCGTTAATTAAATGGCAATTGAAAGTATGTCGGAAAAAAATATATTTTTCAAATAATAACAGACTGAACACGAAAAACTGATATTGTTTAATACCATGGTCGTGGTTTTATAGGAGCATTTCTTTCCGGGTTCCCTTAAAATTTTATGGAAATAAAAAAACAAATAAATCATATCTGTTTTCATCATCATCTATGTAATAATATTAAAATAGGTACATGTGAGAAACGTCAACGATCTGGGTAGAGTCGACTCCCTCGAGCTACAATCGTTTATAATAATATATGTAATAAAAAGTAACATCTGGTCTGGTCTATAATCTACGCCACTGGTGAATTTCAAAAATTAAAAAAAAATCTAGTTTAGTGTAGAAAAATCAACTGCGTCTTACATATACTTAAAGTATCACTGTCACGCTGAATGGGTTGGTAGCTTCGAATATAGTGTAGGCAGATGTATAACGAAAATCGGTGAGACCGCATAACGCCTTCGGACAAAGTACTTACGTTATGGTCAACTGGCTGTTTTACGATTATTAGATAGCAGCGTTTAATGAAAAATCGTAATTCATATTTTGGCGTCTTCTTTATTTTCTAATATACCGACCGTTAGGCCATTTACTCAGCGTCTGTGGCACTATTAAAGTCTGCCATTGTCATACCAAATAACCGTCTAACCAAATTACATTTTTGTACACAACAAGCGTTGACAATTGTAATATTTTTTTCCCGAGTACTTTTTCTATTATATGATGATTAGATCCTAGTTGTTATATCTCGGCTTGAAACTTTAATTAAAGGGCGCCAAACGCGCAAAAAGTTGCGAATGTAAAATGCATAAAAATATGATTAAATGTATAAAAATACTATATACTTATAACTGAGAAGGTTCAATGTTACGGTAAGACAACTAAGCTGAATTTAATTATTAGTAACCAATATAGGATTTACGAGAACAACTATAATTTCTACACAAGTCAGCAAACCATTAAACGGTTTGCACATATAAACCTCATTCCGATTTTTGTTATTATTAATTTCAAATACACGGGTTTCTAGTTCTCTGGTAACGACTGGCGCCACCCTTATCGAACTTACGGTGTAAGAGGATCTTAATTCATTGGACCGGATGATATGCTAGCCTCAGCTTATTTCCGGACCGTTTCACTACATATATATTTCATTTATGAACTGCGTACACAATATTCCCGGCGTCTTCAATGATAAAACATTTTCGAAAAGCATACACTTTTCAACTAACTCGCTCCTTTTACTTGGCACTCATCATATACGATGATTTACCGAGTCCAGAGTAATAAAATTGTATTGCAACTTTAATTAGTCGGAGAACGTTTAGGCATAAAATGAGAGAAATAACTGCTGAGATAGTATAGTGGTTTTCTGTCAACTATACGTAGCAGCTTAAAGGTAACGAAGCATTTAAGTTTAAGTGTAACAATATAGAGAGAACTTTGGATCCTTATCCAACATAAAACGCCACCGCGTCTAAATAATTGTGAGAGAAAACGCACGCGTTGCAAAACCTGAGACAGTGAACACAAAACTTTAATTGCTGCTTCATTATAATAGTACCTACCACCAAACTATTTAGAAAGAGAGGAAACACAGAGGAAGATAGAAAACCATCGGAGATAAACGCTATGTATATTATACACAACAAAATGGTTTGAAAATACTTAAACGATTCGCAAATATTGTCGTTCGGGCATAAAGCTATTTATCAAAAAACTTATAACAAGTAAGACGAAGACTAAGTATGAGAGAGGGAATAGGAAACTCGCAGAAACTTTCTCACGAACATTTTAGTAATGATTAAACGAATTTACGGACCCGCCTCAGCCACGTTTTAGTTTCTTACCTGTGTGTTCCCTTCGTCTGTCCTACACTTGTTCCTAATTATTGTTCCCTTCTCAGCATAAACGTTGGTCTTTAATTGTGATAATTAATTACACGAGGGACTAAACATGGTTACAAAATATGTCACCGCATTATCTTGTCGTATGCTTCATGGCACGACAGAACACATACAAAAAAAGGTTCTAGTTTTTAAAACTAGGAAGAAAACACTTCACTCAAAGCCTATCCGGCAAAGAGAATAGGAGGACATGCACACAAAGAGTTAAGTTCAATAACGACGCGGTAAATTATTACAAAAAATTAAATAAACATAATAAATAAACTCTTCATAACTATACTGACATGTTCTAGTCTTGCTACTATACATCGCAATAAAAGAGAACTGACATTTATACTTTTTATAGACCCGATTTAATTAAAATGAGAATATCAACATCTTTTTTTGTATTCAATTACTTCTCTTTACAAAAATAAAAACTATTAAACTCATACATATAGTTGTATATATAGTACTAACAAACAAAGTTTAAATATTTAATTTTAGTAAAAATCATTTTGTCAGTGATATTTGGAAATAGATCAAAATTTTTAAAGAAACTTATACAATATCATAAATAAAGCAAACATATGGTAGACACAANCTGATACAACATCATAAATAAAGCAAACATATGGTAGACACAAGTTTAGATTATCGGAAATATTTTAAAGAATTAATAAAGATGTAAGCTACAAAACCCAAAGTAAAATAAATGTCTATTCTACTGTAATAAGAAATGATGACCATCTATTGGAACAACTTAATGTGTTGTAAAGTAGTTTTATGTGTTTAGAGGTCATAGAAAGACAGCGAGAAATAACAATTTTTAAGAATAATAATAAGAAACGAGAACCGGTCAGAAGTTCATCGTTGTGTGGGCGGCCTTAGTGTGATGTTATTAGAGCAGCAAAACAGGTGCCCCGGAGGGGACATCGATTATACGAACACGGTTTCTGCCGGGAGTCGTCATCTGTTGTCCGGAGCAATATCTGCTGTGCACAACATAGCACAACATGTGCTGATCCATAGAGACTGGAAGCAAAGGGTTTTTAAGTGTTTCCAATCTGTTGCTCTAAGGGTTTTTTTAGACTTCCCAGGACGATAAGGTTGTGGTAAACGAGTTAAAGATACAATACAGTACAGGTACCTCGACCGAGACAGCGGCAACATATGGCCACCGACTCTGTAAAAATATTATATGTATAATATACCTACCCTTTATTAATTTTTTTTTTTTTTATAAAAATACAATTTGTTTTGTTCGAATGGTTTTTCTCACCTCATGACCCTTTTTAGTAATACACACACACTTAATATAATAGTTTGTTACGTACTCCTCTCTACAACCGGCTAAAAGATAATGGGTTTGTGAAAGGTGTACAGGTAAACGGTGCAGGCGAAAAGATTAGGAAATAAAAACGCATTTGCAATATACAAAGGCAACAATTTACCCAAAAGTGTCATTATTTCACAGAACAAATTTTTGTGAGTTCAAACAACTCTAATTCATTCGGTGAAAATACTCTAAATTTGAATTTGGATGTCTTGGTTTTCAAACCCAAGTTGAAAATGAATTTAAGTATATGACGAACTGAATGCATTATTATTTTTTTGTTTGTTAAGGCTTCTATGATTAAAATAAAGATGATACGATATAGAATAGGGTACATTTGTCTGATGTGTTACATACACAAGAATGATACTACCGAAAAGCTATGGTATTATAACTGTAAGATTACACGGAGGGATTTGAGCTTTGACGTTATTACTTGGTCGGCGAAGGGTTCTATTGCACAATTCACTTTTATCCACACGCTTGCCGAAAACTGATGGAGATAATAAGTTTCAAGAATAGAATAACGTGTCCCCCCAGTCATGAGATGAATCTAGTCTTGGAAGAGAGTGTTGTGCAAAAGTCCGCCTGGATAAGCATCTGTTGTTGTGAAAGAGTAGCTCGCTGGGACAATTTATCGAAAACGTGCATCCATTAGTTTTGCTCGAGACATATTTCACGCTAGCTTAAAAGAAATAGAAGAGATGGTAAAAAAATAGACACCCCTTCTCTCTTGCCCATTATAAAAAAGATATTTTCTCCAAGAGAAGCTTATATTTTTTTTTGATGGGTAGCCCATACGCATTTTCAATATACACAGTCATATTTCCACGTCGATTCGAGACGATTATGCTAGTAGTAGGGGAATGGCTGGTTTATTGCCTAGTTTTTTTTTTTTTTTTTATCAACATGCAGTACTCCGTACTATACAATATTTGGGAATCGTTTTTTACCGGTCTTAATATCTTTATGACCTACGCTACACTAATATCTCAAAAATATTTTTTCAAAAAAAAAGTTGTTTTCTTTTATTTTGCGCCTGGTCGCTATTCATTAGCCAATATGCACGCGTTGCATGTAATCTCCCCTCGGGGATCTCAATGAAATCGGATGCCGAAAGAAGAAGCAGCTGATATTGTTAAGACGAATATTAGCTATGTATTACAACGGAAGGTGGGCACGTATAGTACGTGAAATTATATTTCTTTTTAAATTTCCCCAGCCGAGTATTAATGTGAAGGGCGGCTCATGCCAGGTGCCATATCACCGATGAATGCTGATTACTCGTCTGTAATGTATTAAGGTGAAATCGATACTTGTGTGTATTGAAAAGGATAAATCTCTAGAATAATTACATGAAGGTTAAATTCGATTTTAGTTTTATCGCAGCATTTCAAACAATATCTTACTGACTACGATATGATCTATCAAAATTTCACATTATTAACACAAGTTCAATACGAGCTACGCTGGTTTTTGCTGGAACTAGGAACATATAAAATTACAGCGAAGTATAAGCTATTGATCATAATGTTGTCACATCATATTCATTAATCATTAATGTTTTCTGGCTTGTGTTTATAGAAGATACACAGAATAATTTTAATGTTAAATCTATCCGGATGCAGACAATGTGCACACACATCAGAGCCGATAGTCTTGCTGGCCGATAGGCGAACAAGGAATTTACGACCGGTGATAATAATGTTTTGTGTATCCAACTAAATCAACAACAAAAAATATGATAAAAACACATATATTATTTAACATGATACACCTATAAGAATATGAAAAAGAAAACCTAGAATAACCGAAGAGAAGTGCCGCGTTTTATCACAACGACAATCGCACATTGTCCCCAGAAACTCTTGACATCTTAAAAACAGCTGTTGCAACAGCATCCCCTGTATCAATATGTAATACGTTGCCGCCTCGAGGGTTCTCAAAACTCTCCGACCTACAAGTCAAGTGCCACTGAACAAAGCAGCCTTAAAAAACAAAATTAATTACCCGAGTAGTTTGTATACAATCAAATTTACACACGTTTATCCCATGTGGCTAATTTTCCAGGTGTATCTTATGTGTTGCGATTCCATCTGACCGACCATGAATAAAGAATTACTATACCAAAATTCTTCAATTGACCGCTACTTGAAGTGTTGCTGCCTACTTAGGCAGCTTGTAAATGTCGTGAAATTTTTATAAATGAAACACGTGTAAAAGACCTATTGATGTCGCAGTTTAGTGTGCTCTAATCATCGTACAGAATTTTTCGACAAACATTCAAAGCTGAATTCAATATTATGTCTTACAATATAATTCTATTCATTACGCGGAGCAAAGCGGCAATTCAAAGGCTTACTTCGAACGTCACAGACAAAGTCTGGTCGTATTACTCTTCCGTATACGAATATTTTATACTCATAAAGAGAGTAGGAGACATTAGAAGGGGTACAACAATAGTTGTATGACGCAGATTTTAAAAGGGGAACGTCCTGAACTCCCGTCGAGATAATTCTCGAATTACAACAGTACTAACAATACAATAGATTTAAAAAAACATTGCTAGAATATTAATAATGTTCTGAGGTAACAATGTATAAAATTTGGAACTCTTTTCAGCGTTTATTTATGTAGACTAAAAAAATAAACCCCAACAGACAAGATAAAAAGACCCAATGCGGCGTGTCGAAAATTGTAGATATTACTTTACTTATTATTTAGACTAAGTAATCTATCAATAGCCAACATAGAAAAAAATAAAAAGAAGTTTTTAACTGAGAGTAAGTACCCTAAAAAAGATCAAAAGGCTACTCTTGAAACGTGATTTAAAACCAGTATGATCTGTTTATAATAACTCACTGAATTACTTACAAAATGAAAGTCATAGGGAATATTATTTTGGCTCATTTTAGTTACATATATTTCTCGATTTATCAATTATTAAGTACTTTTTCGGTTCATGTCTTTATTTCATATAAAGTCATCAAATTCATTTTTTTTTTACAATATACCCATTTATTTAACTAGCGAATAAGATATAAAAAATATCTTGTCGATTACAACTTTTAGACCAATATTTGGTTATAACTATTTTTATCATTAAATGGATTAAATAGTTACCCTGTTTACACATAAATATTTCTAGTATTTTATAGTTGCGTTTTTGATTGTAACGCAAAAACTAAAAGTGTAAAAATTGTTTCATTTACACAAAATTATACACTGTTTTAAGATATGCTTTTAATGAAATGTACGAAAAAAAGGTAATATATTTTGTATGAATATCAATAATTGATAGTTAGTCGTCGTATATACCACGAGTATATAGTAATTATTTCATTATACTATCGTAAAAAAAAAAAAAAAAAGTGGACGATTTGTCTTTTGGTGTTAGCTCAGTATAATATTTAATAATTTATTAATACCATATGCGTGTTGTGACAACCTGCACCTTACTAACATAACACATTGACCTTAAGAATAGCATACTGATTAAAATTTTTGCACCTATATGACAAAATAACAACAGCAACAATTTTTTTTTTTTTTATAATATTCATGTTAACATGTACCATGTTTCGACCTGTCTTGCCATTAGACCTTCGTCAAATAAAAAACAGCGCGATTTATTATAAAGCCATGTGGTCGCTACTGGCAAACCAAAATTGGCTGTATAATACAAAATGGGGGGACTACTAGTCCACGTGTAACAGATTTGTACCAAAATATATTGTTATTAGCTTTTAATCGTACAGCTGCACTACATTAAGTACCATTAAAAAACACACGTATAAAGACAGACGAAGGGCGGGGAGCCAGTTTTTTCTGTACTCCTCCGTACATTATGACACCGGACTTTGTCGAAATATGGCAAAGTGCGTATATTGTACTCTCACGATAAACCGCCACTAATCCCAGTAACGTATACCCCTCTAGTGTATCTATAAATAATAATAATTTTTATTTACAACCTACATCCCTTCCAATGAATCAACTAAGGGGTTTTTGCATGTGGGTCTACGCTGTCGACGGACCGTGTCCATTCGCCATCGGGCAGACGGCGTTTAATTAACGCGGTACAGCTATTATGAATTTTTTATGGACAAGACCTCTGATTATTTACGTTTCTTTCTGGCATTTTATTCTTCACTGACACGAGTAACCACAACGGTGCTACATTCCGAGGCAATTGAAGTGGAATTATTGCAACCGTCCAGGTGTTTGAAATCATTCAAAACCATAAGAGAACGTATAAGTATGTTTTTGACCGTAAAGTAGGAGCTGGACGGTAAGTAGGTGCATTATAGTATGAATGATTTTATTATACAGCCAGAAAATTTAAGCAGCCCGTAAAAATCCGCTTAGCGTTTTCTCTTGCCAATAGACCAAACGAGCAACCGACACGAATAAAATTTTCATGAACAAAACAGTTTTCTTTTAATCCCAACTCATGCATAAAATATGAAGTTATTATTTTACAATATTTTGAAGTAAACTCCAATGACATTTTAAGACCAATTGAAAAAAATCGTTACCCATGTGTACTAAGTAGTACATGGTATCTTATCACGCAAAAATTAATAAAAATATATTATTATATATATATACAGTAAAAATAGTCTTCCGCCAGTTTCAATGTTCAATACGGTCAATATTGTCTCTCTCTCAATAACCACATAACTGTCAATTTTCAAGAATATCCCAGATTAAACGAGCAATTTCGAGGAGGATTATGTATCCATTATATGTATTATTCCCAATCCCAGCGCGCCGGTTAAAATTCTAATCGGATTACACTTCGAGTACCTAATAGTGTAGAGTATGGTGCAATATAATATACGATCAGATGCGATTTACTGAAACTGGTCGCACAAATCCGTACTTGTTTTACATGCAACAACGACTACTACTCGTACATACGTGTGGAATTGTTATTGGAAATCACAGAAAAATAAAATACTGCAACAATAATTACACACATACCAGTGATAATGCTGAAATATGCACACACGTATAAATATCATGTGCAGAGACCAACGGCGGTTAGTTGTGTCGGTCGTGACTCAGGTGAACGTACCGAATTCTTTATCGCCGAATTATTATTGTTGGATAAAAATGATTTTTGCGCACTGACCTCCATGGATATTTACATACCCAAAGGCATTTATCGGGCTGCTCCTTATTCTTTTTAATTGACACCGGTCTATTATCAGGGAATTTCTCACGGTTTCCTCCCACCCGTCCACTTTCGATCCACATAGTATTATATCATTGCTGTGTGACGGCCGCACAACGCATTATTTCGAGATGCTCGAGGCGGCTGCTAGAAATAATTATACACATGCAGTACACACGATTCATTGTTGCTGTGCAAATTTTCGGTTCGCATTGTAAAGGACTTACCTAGGACGGCGGTGATCATCATCGTCTTCGCCCATGCCGTCGAGGAGACGTTGACGGATGTGACAATGTACGAACGGCTGACATTGTCTACTCGTGTCGTCTGCTCGGAATCAATAGATATGCGGCGGCGATTGTATTCAATACGCGCTTGTTAATCTCCGTAAACACTTACCGATGAAACAAAAGGGAAGGAAAAATCGAATACAAATAATCGGAGTATCATCGTCGCCAACAGAGACTCTGCCCTAAAGCGAGCACCCATTGTCGGTACGAGAAAAAAAAATTAAACACTCCTCTCGGCCTCATCACGTGTCATGGCGAAAACCGCATTCTTTGTCTTTTGTTTTATCTGATTATTTGTTTGATTACCTACCGAGTACCGAAAACAAATACTCGGGTCGATTATGCGGACACTCCACGACGATACTTGTACCGTTTTCAAAAGAACAGACTCCTTACCATTTCAATAATTGGAACAAGCCAGCGACAAAATTGTTCACACGAATACATTTTTTAATACAAACAGTTACTCAAACGATTGTCGTGTATTATACCTAACGATGATTTCTACTGCGTGTCGGCGGCATTCGTCGTACAATGCGGTCAATTAATGTGGCCCTTCCCGTTTAGGAGATGACGACGGCAGCGGAGATCACGTCGAAACGCACGACTCCACACAAAAGGCGCTACGTTCAGTGTTTGTTCTTCGATTTGAAACTATTATTTTTTATTTTATTTTTCAAGTCCTATGTCAATAAACGGAAGTATTTCTCATACAATAAAACGACGCGACCGTTACACGATGTATCGTTTTTTTACTGAACTGCAATTGAAAAAATAGTGTTCGGTTATCATTCATAAAACGATAGCATCGTACTGCGGCGGATGTGACAAACTCTGTACCGGACAAAGGTACAGTTTTGAGTGGGTTTACCGATAAGACAACAACAGTTTTTTGTCAAATACGTAATGTAAATAGAAAATGTCCAGATTAGGTGGAATTTGGTTTGACCGTGAAAAATGTTTTATTCCATTCAAGTGCGATTCCAAAGACGCTGATCTTTAAAAAGACATTTGATTTTTGTAACAGACGATTTCACCTCCCTCGGCACTCTTTTTCTCTTACCCACGCATGTCAGCACTTAACGAACCGAGGGATTCGACTCTCTGGGGGTCAATTTCGACGTCACCGTCGCCAATAACTCAATTTTATTCCTACGTCGATATAGATGTCTACGCATAAAAATATCTTTTATATCCATAAATTTTCAACAGTTACTTTTATTTATTTTTATAACTGGAAATGTTCGCGGGAAAAAAATATTTTATTACTGCCGAGATAAAAAAATCTTTTGTACGCCATAACTAATTGTATTATTTCAAAGGTTTTGAACTACATTCAAAATCGAACTTGTCGTCCTTTGAACGGATAAAAATAAAAACGTTTTATTGAATTCCGAAAATGAACTCTTTCGTTTTACTTACCATACGATGGGTATCCAAGTATCATTCTTTTTCAAATACTTAAGACGGTGACGATCATATCACTCTGTCACTTAATTAAAAACAGCACTTGATTTTTTATGATTCGTGAGGACAAAATGATGTTTACAAATGTATGTATGAAAGAAAAAAAAAATTATAATCGATAAACTAAAAATAGTCGAACGAGTAGAAATAGAAAACGCACAACGACGAACACCGACGCGACCGGTCGAACAGCGTCAAACGGACTGAACGGCAAACTGTGAGCCGACTGCTGCTGCTGCTGCTGCTGCCAGCCGTTGGAACGATCCACACTGGTTTTTAGTGCGTTAGGTGGTTTCTCGTGTTCCTACTTACACATGTGAAAACGGTTTCTGGTTTTGCGCGGTCACGATGAAAGGGTAGTGTTATAATAATAATGCGAAGACAAGTGAAACAAAATCGATGGGAAATAGTATCCCTGCATTATGTACTGTCCTGTCCTGTTAGCATCGAAAATATAATAACGTGGAAAAAAAATGAAATAAAAAATTGTAGCTATCCAGTTACTTTATTGCATTAATACGTCATAACGTATCAGACGAATACAATTTTCGGCACGTTAATTTCCAAATGTAATTCACAAAGCATATTCGTTAAATTTATTCACTGCAATAAAATTACAGGGTAACACTAAGATATCATATTATGATATTCGTTATTAAAAAGGTTAAAAATCTCTTGACATTAGTAACGGTAGAATTCTATAAATGGGCATATTGTTCGCGTGATTATGTTGTTTTATCTATACGAGGATGAGTTAGTAGTAATTAATAATACCGGGTTAGGTTAATTGGAAATTGAGTTGTTTGGTTGTCCGGCTTTGGAATTAAATAAAAATATTTAATTGAGATATGTAAAGGTATACTTTTTTTTCTGGAATGTTTCAAGCACATGTTGTAAAATGTCAGTAAGAATAAATTAACGAATAAATAGTAATGGTCCGTTCCTGATCACTAATAAATACAAAAAGCCCGACAATCAATTAGTTGGTGTTTCTTGTAATGTGAGACATTACTTAGCGATAATTTAGATCTAATGTGAAACTTATACTAATTAAGACTACAATATGTAAATGAATTTCTCTTTTTATAAGTTTTTTATCTAAGTAAAACACGATTTTAATATTTTATATTAATCCATTGATAATTTAATGTAAATCTATTTTTCATTGCGTTTTAGCTTGGATGCATTCAAGTGGTCGTGGTAATAAAATCACAAATCGTAGCAATCTAAAAACAAATTGTATTAATTGACCACTTAAAAATCATACGCTATTAAGATTCAAATGGTTACACATACGCTACAGTAGGAATATGTGCTAAGGTATGGTGAAACTTAGTAAAAAGATGATACTAAGAAGTTGCTGACCGAATAGTTCTTCCAGCACACGAGTACGACACCTACGTCTGTAAGATTAGCCACTGATAACGATCCAAGTATGTATTATTTACTTATATATACCTGTCACAGAAAACTCCTCTTTTATACACGGAGTGGCAGAGTAAGGACTTACACACAAGCAAGAAGCAGAAAGATATCTGTGGCCGATCTTGAAACGAGCATGTGTGTAGCTGTGAAAAAAGAACCTTATATCAAAAAAAACCTAATAAACAAAAGTAAGTCCTTTAATCCTCACTAGCCCTGTCGGACAATAGAAGACACACGACAACGATAATACAATATAATGGAGACATCAATACACCATAAAGGTCTTCCGTATATGGTCTATGGTCGATAATATCATCTGTGCAGCAATCACCTTGTGTCTATATTGCGCACGAAAACCATTTGGATAGCGAGTCTGAGAAGAAGCGTCGCAAATCCGATATTTACATCTCCGCGGTACTGCATTGTATTGACATATGGTTTTTATCGCGAATTCTTTTCCTTTTTTATGTTGTCAACCAACGTTACTTTCGTGGGCTGTGTCGTATTTCATGCACTTAGATCTATACGTTTTCTATAAACATTAAAACTTATAGAAAACATCATTTTCCAATTTGCGACAAAATTACAGTAATGACAACAACAATACCATTAATTTCTTTGTTGCGTGTTCTATAGTAGTGTAAAAATCATAAACATTTTGTAGCCAAACTTTGTTTACATAAAACATAGTCGTACTTTAATGGTATAGAATACCTACACTTTCGTTTTATTATTGGTGAACTGCTAACAATTAATGGCAACCTGTCTTAACAACTCCTTTGGGGATTTTATGAGTTATTAAAGTGAATTAATTGATCCTTAACGCTGCACTACGATAATTTTACGAGACTCTCCCTTTATGTTGCTGCAGATCCTTTGGGTTAAGTTCCTTATTTATTTGACGTGGGGGAAATGTATAGTTTTTTAATTTCTATAAGACGGGAAACCTCAGTGTCCTTTTCAAATACCTCGGGAATACCGAAAACGGTATAAACTTGCTGACAAAACTACAATTTAAAAATTGTTAATTCTTTATTACCAAGGCTCTTGAGTCCCAACTGCACAAAGATTCGGAATCGCACGTTAAATATATTTTGCTACAATGTCAAATTAAAAGGAGTAATTGGTTTTTGTTTTACTTTCACTCTCTTAAAATTGGATTTTTCCTAAATTGTTCACATACATTAGTTAAAAAATAGTCTTTTTTTCTCTTACTTTGGCGAATAACAAGAAAACTAATTAAATTCAATGTCTGAAATTTTTCTCTCGGACTATACCTATATTGGACAAAAAAGTTGTTTGATAGTTAATTGCTCCAAAAAAGTCCCTTATTAAAATCTTGTATACTGTACAACATCTCGTACATCTTCTAAACGAAGTTTAAAAAATAACTGATTTTATAGTAAGTTCACACTAACAAAGACATCGTTAAATTTTATTTTTTCGCATTTTACAAACAATTATTAATTGGACGTCGTTAATAAAATTTCAGAAAACGTACAGCTTTTTACGTATTTTGTATTTTCTTTTCAGTAAAAGTGAAATTTATTTTAGATAAATACGGCAGCTTTTATCATTTTTTCTCGCTCTGCACTTTGACAAGGTTACAAAAGAGTTCTCGAAGATCGTCCGATACGCACCGCGTATAATATTATTTTCGCCGCACGCCCCTCGCGTTATATTATTATTATCATCATCATTCACTGTATCAAAAAAAAAAAAAAAAAAAAAAAAGGGTGCGCCACAGTGTCGCCGTCGATCGGGTCAGCATATTTACAAGCAAAACTGTAGTCGCGGATGACACGAATAAAAATCGGAAACGCGGTGTGAAGGAGTGCATTGTGCTGAGAATAAATGACCCGTGGAAAAGACCACCCGATGCAATCGCAACGAAGGTAGGCGTGAAGAGGAGAAGGAGGGTATACACACCAGTCAAAAGAGGGGAAGCGTCCGCCAGCCGTGCCGCGCAATCGAAGGTAATATCAATTGCTGTGGAAAACGGGAAAAAACGCCGACTGGTCGAGTAAGCGAATGGGGGGAGGTGAAAATATAATCTTAAATGGGAACCCGATGATGGATGTTTGCCGGCGACATTAGCATCGGTAGCCGGCCAAGTGCAACGCCGCGCCGTCGCCCGTACGTTGTTGCTGTTGTGTGTGTTAGCTACTGCTCCTCACTCATCATCCGCGTGTGTCGTCGATCCATCATCGGCTGCCGCTTCCTATGAAAACGTGTAGTGCACAGAACAGCCGTGACGACAAATCCGTACGACGAGAATATTTTCCCTTACCTCAAAAACATCCCCCGCGCATACACCCCAGTAATATATACAAACGAAAAAACGGGTACTCGGGCATGCTAAAAAAAAATATATATATAAAATTCTACTCCCTTTTACACACACACACCCAACGTGCTCACTCGAATGTAAAACGTATCGTTTGCAACAGATACACTTTATAATAGCTGCAATCGAAATAAAAAGGGAGGCGACATCACTTAGGACGAAATATTAATATCGTGTAGTTGCATTCGAACACGCGGCCCAACAAATTATGTACAGACGTGCGTAACACTCCACAAAATTTATGCTAAATGATTGATGAAAACTCAAATGCAAATCTCTACGATCTAGATGATCAGATATGCACTTCCGGTTAGACAAGTAATTCTGTAATAATAATAATTATTATTTTTTTACTTAGTAATGAGTCATAACAAAAATAGTGTAGATTTATGAAAAATGTTTAGTCGAGTCCACGGTAAGGGTAGCAAACAAACCCAACTGTTAACAGTCACAATAAAGGGAAGATCAAAAAGCGTAACACGGTTTACAAATGTATTTTTTTTTTTTATTTAATTTGTGTGACCGTACGTAGGTGTTCGTCACGGTGCGCCATAACTTCAACGCTCAAACGAGTTTTATGTTTGTGTACATAGAAGTGTATAGTAGACCCATTACTTGGAGAACACTGGTACAATAGGACGCGTGCATTTGATTTTTGTTCTCAAAAATAATCATTTATGGCGAGACGGAATTGTTTGTGTATGCTTCATACATTTTTTTCCTTCTATTTTTTAACACGAACATCTGCAGTTGATTTGATTTTTTGAGCTAACGTTTAATTTTTCTGTACGCAAANTAGACCCATTACTTGGAGAACACTGGTACAATAGGACGCGTGCATGTGATTTTTGTTCTCAAAAATAATCATTTATGGCGAGACGGAATTGTTTGTGTATGCTTCATAAAACAATTTTTTTCCTTCTATTTTTTAACACGAACATCTGCAGTTGATTTGATTTTTTGAGCTAACGTTTAATTTTTCTGTACGCAAAGTTGTTTGTAGTGTTTTCTCACTTTTCATTATTTTTCAATAATTCCGCTGTTGGTAACAAGCAATTAATCAATGATACCTATAAGATGGTTTTGTCACGTGTCTTAACCCATTCCTACACATTTCGGGCATCATTTGTTATTCTGAGGATTTATTACATCACGAAGCGTCAGTGATGTGGTTGAATCCAGTATACAAATGGCTGAAGATTATAAAGGTACCAGTATACGAGTTCTATTAATTAAAACATCGAATGTGTGAGAGTTGTGGGAACGCGATTCTCCGTCGATTACAATTGTTTAATTATTTAACAATATTCAAAACCTTTTTGAGACCGAAATTCGTGTGAAAATATTGACGCCGATAATTGGCCGCCGGACACTATCACGTCTCCCATTTCATTGACATGTTTATGAATTATTATTCACTGGCATTACATCATAATCGCATTCACATGTGTAACATCGGAGTTATCGTAATTTTAATAAAATAACAGCCGCACGTTATTCCCTTGGTAAATACTCAATTGAATAAAGTGATCTGTCAATTTATCACATACGTTTTAACCAACGATCAAAATTTTTACGAGTATTATGAAGTAGTAAAACAGTTAATAACATAGGAATTTTCACATTTTTTTTCTTTTTACGAGGGACTACACTGTAAACTTAATTTGATCAAATATTTTCATGGAGTAAATACATAAACACTCCCACGGGTTTCTGCACTTTTCACGAACAAGTCATTTTCTTGTTCACTTTTCACATTCAATTATTCCATGAAAAGTGTTTATCCGTCGCGTGACTAGTATATTGCCGTAACAGTGTTTGAAAAAATAAGTTTCAACTGAACGAACAAAAAAACTTAGCCAATAGTTATGATTCGTATAAAACACAAATAGCTGACTACTTTTGGTCCAACGAGTTTGAATCGGTAAACTTTTTCAGGACGTACAGCCAAAGCGCAAGCGTTTGGGGCGGCACAGTACAAACGACTGTCCATTTCACAAACGAAAGAGACGTGACACGGTTGGGAAGACGCGGTAGACATGCAAATCTTCGTCGTGCGTTTATTGCGTTTTGTCCAGACAGTGCCGGACGTCCGATCGTTTGTCACGCTAAGCTCAGCGCTGTTATTGGACTTTTGCGACGTGTTTACCCAGTGAACAATTATGAATGCGAGCAGACCGCTAGGACTATGTGAATGGTTTGCTTGGAACAAAACTCCACAGTGAGTCATTAGAAAAATAATTATCCCTACAGAGATTGTAATTTCCTCGTGTTCTAAATTAACAGTTGCCAAATCGAATTATTAAATTCTAAGAGTGACCTGGATTCTAATCGGTATTCCCACAATACAACTTTATCTCCCTCGGGTCGCGTTCTCGGCGAAAAGGTCGTAGACCACCGTGCTCATTATCATAATAATTATTACCGTTTCTATTTTATTTAAATATTATTCATGTATACGGCACATAGAAGTAAAGAAACGGTTAGCAAAAGAATGTGTTCCTTTATCAGTTACCGAGCGTTTTCGGTAGTAGTGCAACACAAACGATAACTGCTATTATCATAATCGCTGCGGCGGTTGTTGCTTTTCAAAATGGCGACGCATGTTGTGTTTTGTAAATACGCGGAGACGTATTCAAAAGTAACCAAATGCATGAATACCACGTGACATGGAAACGATCGTTTGCCCTCGAACTGTACTCGTGATGCTACTACACTGGGACGTCTACCGTCTTGCAAAATTACAACACATGTACTTATGAAAACGGAATCCACGATCGAATAGCATAATGGTTTTTTACTATATCGCCCCGAGTCATTGTGCGCTCGGTAAAACACTGTACGGAACAAGGTATTTGTTGAAAATACAGCGTTCGTGTATCGCGGCCTATTTGGATATTCAATAAACGGCCTGTGCAACCGGCGTTCTTATAATAATTATGTCGAATCGGGGGCGGAGAGGATGTAATATTCGTCGTTAAAAATGACCCATGGGGCATGTCCGAATGTACACGGAAAGCCTGGTGTTTCTCGCGAGCTCACCCCACTACGCATGAACGTACACATAATAATATTGTTATTATTATTAAAAATAACTATAGTGGTAGCGACCGGAGTAAAAGAGGTCTGTTTAAAAAAATTACCGGGTAATCGATACGTACAGTCGTATAGGAGGCGGGAAAAACAACCGTATCTTACAAGTGATATTATTACTTCCAAATGGTGAAGACGTTTTACACGAGAATGTGTAACGCCAACAGAGTGTATTACCATGACCATCAGTTTAGTACATTATGTAATAAAAATACATTAAACATGATTATAGACGGCAGCGGCAAATGATAATTTCGTTTTTGTTTAAGGAGCCGGCTGCAATGGAAACGATACCATTTAACAAAAAACAACTCGAGATGAAAAACAAAACGCTTTTATAAAATTCATCATCACGATTAAAATTACTTCTCCGTCGTTTCATTGAATCCAAAAGCTTTATCGATTGATGAATTGTCTTATTCTCAAATAAATGAAACGCAGAAAAGTCACTGCAGAATATTACGAAAAAATTAAGAGATGAATATTTCGTCTAACCATATTTGGAAATTTATTAGATTGAGAGTGAGTAGTATACTTTCTATTCCGAAATTGCCAAAACGAATGTTGGTTAGCGTGTAAATTACGCATAACTGAAGAATAAAAGTTAAACTCGCCGAAAATACAATGAAAAACTCTCAGTCGAACGGTTTCGTTGACAAAAGTTTAATTGAAAGCCGATCGTGGCACGTGTGTTAAATTAAACAGCGTCGAAAAAAAATACAACAGTCGTGAAATAATAATAACATTATCAAGTAGTCTAACACTAACCAGACACCAAAATGCCGGACCGTGTACGCTGTTATTATTGTTTATGCATAACGATTAAAAGCAACTTTAACGATTTCGGCTTTAACGACTCGACTATAAAATGCACTCGAGATATGAGCGGCCAATTCAGACGACGTGTTGATTAATAGTTTTTAATTAGCTCTGGTGACGCGGAGAAAATATTCCCCCTTCTTTGGGATTGGCTCGTGGAGGGCAGAAGAAAGCAATCCCCCGGCGCAATAATACGATTTTTAGGGTTGGATGACACCAAATCGAAGCGACGCGTAGAAAGGATGGTGCTTTTATTAGTTCCAACGGCTACCGAACATTTGGTCGGCACAAAATGCACGACTGTAGACATTATTGTTACGTGTGAGACCTTTATTAGGCATAAATCAGAAGGATTTGCAACGGCAATAATAATTTGTGCACTCTCTCCACGAGGGGGTGCATCGACATTATATTGCAGCTAATGTTTGTGGGTGCGGTCGAGTAGTGGGTGAGTAGTAATCCAGACCCTCTGTCACGTTTTTCGAAAGGTCACCGCCGGTGAATCAGCTTTTTTAACTACGAATTTCTGTATCAAATGTGTTCAACAAGTAGCTCAAAAATTAATGAGAAAATATTTATCATGCGCTCCTTCCAGACAAATAGATTCCACTTTATGACAGATGAAATGTGTTTTTTTGTTATTAATATCAAGGAAGTGAGTCGTATTACATTTATACTCTAGTAATCTTCTGATGCTTTTTGATAATAATAATAATAAAAAAACTTAATTTAGCTCTACATTATAAATTATAACAACAACACGTTGTCCGAAAGACCGTAATAATTTATCGAGCCATATTATACTCTAAATGTGTTACCGTCTTCTGGTTTCGCTGCTTCTGTCACTTTATTCATCGACGTTTATTCTTTTTAATGTCCGAACGGCTTCACCAGAATGCTTTACATTAAAGAACTATACGATGCGGTAAACGGCAGTCACATAACAATATACACGTAGTGTTATCACTAGACATACCCGAGACTCGATCGGATTTTCCATTTACGGAATACACAGCCGCAATAATTTCTCAGCAGAGATGCTGCCGGGCGTGATTACCCTCCCACGGGCAGGGGCGATTTAATTATTTTAGTTGTTCGTTTGATATTGTTTTGACACGGTGAATTCACAAACACCTCTGCGATTATTTTGTATCATTTAATTTAGGAGTCTCCTACGCCTATTATAGGTTTTCTGCTCGTTACATAACTCTACAAAAAATAATTGTTATCCCGTCTAACCGTACGCAATGCAAATAGAAAGTTTTCGCTCGCATATAATCTTTGTTTATATTCATACTATGACAATAAGTGAATTTCTTTATCCAACTGATACTTTTACGACACGATTAAATAACTTGGCAATCTTCGCCATATTAGATCATCTCTTTTTCGAAATATTCTTCGGCACATAACTTATATAAGGTAAAGAGTAAGCCAATTTCGAATTGTAAATAACAAAATCTCTAACATCGAAATTGTGGTATTTATTTATTATCCAATTTTATTTTGATTACAAGTCCTACGGAAAGGATTACCACAACTGTATGGCCACGTAACGTAGGGGACTCGTGCGGTACACTGCGATTACTCTCCATTGTTCGTTGATTAGCGTGACGCTTAGGAGGAACATTTCCAATTGTGTGCGTTGAGGAGTGTTTTTTATAAGGTAATTTTCGGCGTATAATAACAATGATACGACGACGATAGGAATAACAGGAAAGAGAAGAAAACGTTAAGGAAAGAGGAGCGGGCCCGATGGAAATGGAACTACGCCCATATCCACTAAATCAATTCTTCAGCAGTGCTCACAACGACTTTGACGAGGTTAACAGCAATTATAATACTGTTGTCGTCTTGCGCGCGCTCACTCGAATCATTTACAACAAAAGAAGAGGAACGGGCACGTTCGGCCCGTAAAATTGTAATTATTAATATTAGACAATTAACAATATCTACACGTAGGTATCTCTGGGCGCGTGACCCGACATGATGTCATGCGACCTGCCGCCGTTGCACCGCAGATAGATAAACCGTCCTGCTGCTGGTCCGTACGCACAATAGTCTGTCGATGGACCCCAGACGTCATCGGCCGTGTGGTTAATTTCTTTTCCGCGCCGGGATAAGTCCAAGACGGACAGAGGCGGGGGAGATTAAACCGGGAAAATTCCTATTATGTTTCGATAGATTACACATGGGCGTGCCACCGAATGTTTTCGACAATGCCCGTCTTAAACAAATATCATACGGGACAGGAAGGAAAATTAATTGATATCGGTACGGGCGGCGTCACGTTATTTTTTTTTAATATTATTATTTTCATTATTATTAAACAATGAACAATTTGCCGGTAATGGGTTATGCAACTGAAACGATTAGTCACCTTATGGTAGACACGTCTAACCTTTCGTAAAGGCCACCAAACGTTAATTTACACTCCTTAAGTGTATGTACCATCCGATCACACACATATTTCTATAATGTTGTTCTAAAAACATTGAGATAGCCAATATCGACTAATGTGTTTAGTTTAAGCCAATTAAGAGATTAAAATTAAAAGATGTAGGATTTAACCTAGTCAGAGGATTACTGTATTTTCTTCAATGTATTCAAATTACGTTTAAAAATAAATGTTTCTATTAAGAGTGACGAACCAAAGACAAAGTTGAATTTAAATAAAGATTTATTGACAGAAATCAATACAATTTTTAAAAATCTCTCGACTAATTTCAACTAATAGATGATTATTCTTAAGTTTTTAATGAAATTGAAGAAGTGGTCAACTAAAGGTAAATCATAGGTAAATTATTATATGTGTTTTTTAAATATACCTACTTGAACTCATTAAATGTTATTTCATTTGGATGCTTCTTTTGTTATTCGTTTTTATTTCCTCTTTCATTTGATAATTACTCACCTGAAACAAAACAAAACAAATTTTAACACATAAATAGTTGACGGGGGTAGCAAACTGTAGGAACTGATTTTATTTTCAATTCTTTAAAACTGACTAATTCATGTAATGTTTTAACATTTGTGAAATGTAACGGACTTTCAAATTTCTATATGTTTTTGTCTATGTTGAATAAATGACAAATTTCAGAATTTTCGCCATGTTAAATATCGTCATGCCATTGGTCATTAGAACTATTTAATATACAGAGAATAAGTTAGAATTCCAAGGATAACGTTGTTCGGTGATAATGAAACTAAACGACGAACGAATTATACGTTTCATTAAAATGTACAAATGTCCATGTTGAAAGCTATTCAGCTTACTAAAACAACTCACGCACAGGCGCAAGTATTAAATAAGAAATTCTCGGAATTTGATAATTGTTTTAACACTGAACAAGTACTTTGTATAACGAATAAAACACAGCAACATTTGGAAAACAATTAATTAGTTTTATTAGTTTTCTCGTAATTTAGTTATTATATATATTTCAATCCCTTTTATCGCATCAATTAGTTTCTAAGAAGTTTTATCTTAGTACAAATAACATTATTGTATTGTTTTTCTTTGCCGCTACCATTTGACTTTCAGACCCTAATGAGATTTCGATGCGAATATAATTTTCTAGATAACAAAAACAGTTAAAATGATAAGCACCTCGCGTAATTAATTTATGTTATTGTTAGTTATCAAAACATCGGATTGCAACTGGGTAAATACGACGATTAAATGTACGTTTTTTTTATAATATTCAATTCCCGAAGCATTAGAAACTAAAGCGTACGATGATATATTATGGAACAAGACTGAAATAAATTCAAAAGTTTTTAATATTTCAAAAAAGTATCCTACAGGACAACTTGACTTGTTGCACCAAAGAAAGTTTAAATCGTGTAGCGTCGTTAAGAGCAGTGCGAATGTTTGCTATTCTTAGTCTTCGTGTGTGCGCTGTTATTAAATTATTTTGGTTCATCGCTCTGGGCTTTGACCTGTGTAGCTAAGAAAGGATGGCAAGTTAAAGGTATACAAGTTTACAACACTGTGTGTATAAATTTAACTCGACAAAGCACGTGAACTTTGTCCGGCGCTATTGTAAGGCGAGTTCGTCCAGTGTTTACCATAACCGTTCGATGTGCACCTATTTATTACGGTGAGAACGCCGCAGGAAGTACGCTTTGAACCTCCTATTGCCGAGTTGCTTTATATGAACATCTACCCTCCCCTGGAAACCTACGGGAAAGCCTCGGGGTCGATAATCATACAACAGAATCCGATTGTAAACTACAGTTACGCAGCAGCTGTGGGTCGTTAAAGGGTTCTATAGATAAGAGTACACTTGCAGATCTCTC
Organism: Daktulosphaira vitifoliae; assembly: GCF_025091365.1. Taxonomy (NCBI): domain Eukaryota; kingdom Metazoa; phylum Arthropoda; class Insecta; order Hemiptera; family Phylloxeridae; genus Daktulosphaira; species Daktulosphaira vitifoliae. The sequence goes on along the minus strand of NW_026099572.1, from coordinate 64,123,924 downwards.
GCTTAAAGTTCTATTATTATTGTTATCAACACTAACATCATAGCCGTAGAAAAAGGTGTTAAGGCGTTACAAGTGCGGCAAACGTTCCGTGAGCTAAATGGCACAGGGTGTCCCACGATAAACAATTTACCATTTAACAGTAACCAACTAAAAGTTCAGGCGCATAATACAAACGCGGTATTATTTCAAATATTAAATATCTTCTGACGCGCTAGTAAATTCGAGGCACGTTCGCTCTTCGTGTGGTGAGACTCTTTACAAAAAAAAAATACACTATTTTGTCTCATCACTAGGGGTCCATCTATTGTTTAAAAAGTGCGTCCTGAGCAGCGACGTGAATTTCTTAGAATGACATTCGTGATTCATCATTGGCCGATATCTATAAAAATGAGTCATTCCCGTTCTTAATCGTGTTTCGCACTGCGCGTATGGTAATAATTATTATGACATTACCGACGTTAGAAATATTTCTTGGGTTGCGGTCTGTTTAGTTTTGCGCACTATTAAGATACCTGGTGGTGTGAGAATAATGTTTGAGAACCACATTTTGACATTTAACAACAGATCAACGCTCGCATTAGTGTGCCGTGGACTAAAAAACAATTTCCATAACACGTATCGCACACGGTGAAAGACCTCATGTGTATCGAATTGTCTTGGGATAATTCTTACGAAAACCACAACAGGATATTATGATATGTACATCGATCGACTATACTGATCACAACACGGATACGGTACACCGCAAAAACAATCATAGTCCTAATTAGAACCGTCGTTATATTATGCGCCCGCATAGATAAAACTTCTTACGGGCTACGTGTCGTATTCGGTAAAGCATCGATTACCCAAGTCGCTAAACGACAATACCACAACGCCCAAGTTATTAGTAAAAAAAAAAGTAGTAATAATAAATCATACACTATTGTGGAATACAGAAGATGTTGGAAGAAAACAAACGTTTGACTAAGAAATCACTACCAGTTGAAACGCATTATATTAATTTTTGTATAAATAAAAAGACACAATACATAATTAAATAACGCATTGTTTCTATAAAATTTTACTTACATTGTTGTTAAAAATACAATAGCTATAAAATGTATTAAAACAAAAACGACATTCATTGATAACAAAACGTCAGTTTGGGCGTATAACACGTGCATCAACTGTCGTTATTAATAAAACCGAGTTGGTTTGTTTGCTTTAATATAAGTTTTTAATTAAAAACATAACGGAAGCTGATAAATTGAGCGGATTTATAGATACCGTTATGAATAAACCCTTATGATTTCCGGTCATCAGTGTTATGCATTCCATCTACTACCACTTAGATTGTCAAGATACCATTGTTTAAATATAAGTTTTAATCTTAAATAACATTAGCCACAAGTGATCGATGTCCATTGTACAAATATAAATTTTAGTTGTTTTATTTCTTCTCATAAAAACAAACGCGAATTACAATTTTTTTGTTTTGCGACATTTTTACTTGAAGAATTTTACTGTAGTCTTGTTTCCAATGATAAAACTCATTAATCAAGATACATCTCTGCATTGTTAATACCACTCGGCGGGTCCCACCAAAAATATGCAATATCGAACAAAAAATAAAAGTTTCCAATCACTTTATCTACTCAACATACTGTGAAATTCCTTTTCGTGGCCTATCAGACCAGACCGGAGAGCTGAATTTATCGACCGGGCCGCTTTTATGTGTGAGCGCTTTTACAGCAAACGCACAATAGGAACAACAAAGAACGGTCTACTTTATAATAAATAAACGAGAAGTAAATGACTTTTACAAAATGATACCAAGCCATTGGGTGTATACGAAATGCATTTTTTCATCATCCTCGTTATCAGTTGCGGTAGGCGTAGCAAAGACGACTCGAACGCGTTCGTCACCACAAAGAAAATATTGAATATTTTCCACTGAACAAAACGAGAGGAGTACAAAGTTATTTTTTTTACCTTGCTCCGCGTAGTACAGTTCTCTGGCTCACGACTCCGCCGTCCAATTTAATAGACAGAGTTTTTCTTTTCCATTTCATTTCATAAATGACCCGAGGTGTTTTGGTCGGGCGGCAGAATGTTTTTTTTAATAAATGTATAATAGTAATAACAATAATAGTAATAACTCGGCTGACGCTTATGTTACCGCTGACCGGGTCGGTCTCCTTTGCTAATGAGCTGTTAAGAGCGCTTGGAAGCGGTCGGGCGACGTCGTCGCACTGGGAGCAATACATCAAATAAATGAGACAACCGGCTGGTGGGCAGTCGGACATACACCGACGTGTACAAAGCGCCCCAATGTAATAATAATTACAATAACAAATGGAGCAGCTTATTACGATCCACGATTGTGATTAAAAAGTATAACAGCAGTTGTCGTCATGCTCTGTGATATTTAAACTGTTATCGTCGTTATAATTAACAAAATATTCCACTAAAAAACGGCAACTTGAGTAGAAGTAATCGGGTTTTTAATTAATTTCAGTTAATTATATCTGCGGACGTAATTAAACAGTAATTAACAAAGAGCTGCCACTTCGTGTCACACTACCGGAAAAGATACACACGTAAACATAAGTACGGAGTCTTGGAGATTTCAAGGGCACGCGATTCATTTTGTCAACAATGTTGTTGCATAACTGTTCTGAACGAATTCGCGAGAATGTGTCCATTTTGTAGCAGATAATTTTATTAATAGCTCAACCAGATTTATTTGGTTTCAATTTCCACATAAACGCCCAAAATAACATTAAAATGGCCGCCGGGTACAATAGAATCCGTCGACGTTTGGCCTCGTTTATTTCTGTGTCCTCGTGCTGTTTTCAGTTATTCGCTGTGCATTAACCTTATATGACCGGTTTAATTATCGATTGACAATATGTTTTACAATACACAGAGTAGTCGTCCTACACGAACATTATACTTTCGGTTATGTGTTCCACCCTATCTTTTAATGGACCATAAAATCGGCGACGGTCGATTTTTGGCTTTTAGCGAGGGATCCCAGGTGACCAATAACCACAACCACCGTCGTCCATCGTTAATACAGAAATATGATAACGCAAAAACATGGAGTAAATAGAGAAATAGTGAAACATCACTGGGCTTTTTTTTCAAAACCTAATGATAACGGTTTTTATGGTTTTCAGATTTTTTATTATTCATATCTAGCGACTTTTTATTTTGTACAGATTCGTTTCAAATTTGTTTTGTTCCAGTACAGGTAACCGACTTTTTCATTTTCCAAACGTGCACGATTATTCCCGCGTGTAATATTAACCGGTCGTCAAGCTGCCAAGGGCTACCGAATATTTGTGCCCTCATAAAACATGTTAACTGCCTATGGAAATTTCAAAATGTTCACTAGACATAATATTATACTTTGTTATAATAACGAACAATTCGCTGTCGCCGGCCATTTCCTATTAACGTCCGATAAGTTATGCATAAGTGCGTGTATGTGAGTTATATTAAATTAAAAAACATCTACAAACTTGACGTCTAGACATAATACTGGAACGTTAGTAAAAATTTAATACATCAAATACGATGGAAAAACACACGGTTTAATTTACTAGATACGATAAGAATCTTTACATTTTTTACTGCCTTTATTGTAATAACATTTTAGCCCATATCAGAACAATTTATATTGTTTTTTTTTTTTCAAATTAAGTAATTGTTTTAATATTCACATAGGTACGATTGAACTTGAAAAAAAAATATTGGATATTAAGTTTCCCGTCTAATGAAATGAATGCACCAAATCGATAATAAAAATTTATTACATCGGACGAAACAAAATAATATGCTAAAACAATTCACATCAACTATTTCATTGCTCAAACTCGCATGTAAATTAGGATTAGAAAATCGTGACCGATTACCCGGTGACTTCTGCACATCATTGCCTGGGAATGCCTCAAACGAATCGCATTACCTTTGGACGCGTAGGACGTACGAGTGCCGCCGCAGCCACTCCGGAAGAAGTCGCATTGTTGCCCCGGTGCTTAGTATTTCAATTTGTTTTCAATACAATTCCACAACAGTGTGTGTAACCGCCGTTTGTTAATTATCATTATATTTTACCGCGCATTGGTCGTCATTAATCACACGGTCCGACAGACAGACGTCAAACGCTCTCCGAGTATTTATAACCGCACACACTCATAAACGGACCATTAATCAGTTATCCGCAGCGTCAATTTGCCATCGACCGGTGGTCCGTGCGGCTACCCGAAACGGATCAACGATGGAAGACGGCCGTTACAATATGATACGACCAATGTAATCAAAGTATTATACGCATAACCTCTTATCACCGGCCCGGGTCCCATTCGGATGTCAGGCGGATCACGGGAGACTCGTTAATATCTCACGCCGACTCCGTCAATGGTCTGAGGTCGTCAAAGAATTCGATCTTTGATTTTACACAATCACGTGCGCACACATTAATAAATAATACGCGCTGAAACATTTCCTCGACAAACTAGACTTGGACGGGTCACAGCGTATGTGTATAATTAATGGATCAATGCTGTTTTGTTTAGATACGTTATCAACTGTCTGATTCTGCGGATTCTCCTACGCAACCGAATCGCCGGTTCCCAGAAAAATGTTTGCAAACCACAAAAATATATTATTACCATGACACACACCACACATAGGCCGCCACTCTTCCTGTCGTAGACCGCGTTCCGATTACCTCTGTGCAGTAGACAATCGTGTTATTTGTTTTTGATTATAATAATTATTTTGAATGGCAGCCAAAAGTATCGCCAAGTGCGCGTTGTTAGAAAAATAAAAACACCAACACGTTATTAAAAACGATGAATTCGAAAATATATTGTAATCGCTTAGTTTTCAATAGCAATTGATAATTATATGTTTTTGAAGCAAAACGCAAACGGACAATCAAACAACAATAACATTGTTGTGTAACGCGTTCGGCGGCGAGAATAGAGTGTTCGTTCATAAAAAAAAAATTTCACGCGTCATCCTCCAGGTTATTTTATCGTTGTTATTAATATTCATTCGGGCAATCACAATGCGAGTCACAACCCTTTTCTTACACGATAATAAGAAACAAACGACGATAATATTTATGTCTTCATCGCGTCGTCTCAGTGCGGGGTCAGAGTATGCGTCACACGGCGTTCAACTACATGTGGAGGTGACAAATAAAAAACCCACTAGGGTTTCGAGGAATAACCTATGAAAACGATTGTTATTTTGTTTTGGTTTTCTCGCGTTGGACATCCGGAGCACGTATTATGATTTGTTTAATTCGTGCATACCCAAAACAACCGCGGTCTTGAACTTAAAGGGTAAAATCTCCGATTTGAATACAATGTACGATTGATGTGATCGTAATGGAGTTGATGGACGCGCTAGTTTATGTGTACACGTTATTTTATTTGTGTGTGTGTGTGTGTGAAGATTATGTATTCAACTCTCGTTGTCACTGTCACCCAGCGGCGGTGGAACCGCAAAAAAGCAGTGAGTCGCGAGCCGAGTGATTTCTCTGCCCGCAGACGCATTGTTTCATTTTTCTCTTCAATCTCCTCCACCGTGTACAATGGGAAAAACAGCTTTGCCCTCCCCTCGACGTGCCGCGAACACCGGCGGCAATTCCAAAACACCCGTTCGGGTCGGCCGTTTATTATTATTCCGAAAACGACAACGTTGTAACTATTAAAAACTGAGGATAAAATATGAACAAAAGTTAGGGAGAAACTAAACTCATCTCGGCCGGACAAGTAATCGGTCGGACGTGATGCAGAGCTGCTGGCCGAATGCGAATCGTCTGCCTAGACTTTCAGCGCCCTTCCATTTTGTAGTTGTGAGACGATAAAATGAACAAGACAGAAGAATATTAAGACGTCACTACATGATATTAAGTAAACTTCATTTCCCCTTTCGCTTGTACAAAATGGGATTTTTTAACGTCGCCATAATGCGCTCTAGTAAATTGGAGAAATGTTCCACGTGCACCGTTAGCGTTTAAAATGGAACGCTATTAAAATTTTTTTAATAATGTTCTATTATGAGCGAAAATGTACGTTCGAACTATTGTGTGTGTTTTCATTTTAATCTCAACTAGAAATCCGACTCTGAGAAAATTGTCATTTACACGTGAAAAGCGTGCTTGTGTATGCATTGCGTGTCGAAGCACAAAAGCTCTTATTGAAATACAATTTTCTCACTCATTGATTTAATGTCGGGCCATTTCAAATGCGTTGTTTACCAAACAGGCTCATACATTTTACAAACAGGTAGCCATTTGTTATAAAATAAATCAAATTATTTTTATACAATGAAACTAAACTATTTCGTTGTGTAATCAGCGCAATGTTCATAATGCCGAATATATTAAAGAATTGTTTACAGCGAAAACATTAGGACAACAGAGTATTTTAGATAAAGTGAATAACGTCAGTAAAAGTTTAAGCTAGTTACTTGGAGATAATCTTCGGTATTGAATTCATTAAATTTAATGAAGTTGAAGATTATTCATCGGTATTCTTTATCTGCATCATTTTAATGGAACGATTTTATGTGCATAACTTATAAATTCTTTACCGTATTTTAATTTTCAACAAAAAATAAAAATCATTTTAAAAATCAGCTCACACCAATATGCTTATTAAATTACATTTCAAACTGCATTCAATTCATTTGAAATAACCACGCAATGTAAAAAACCATTGCAAATACAAACATTATCATTAAAATATCATTAAAGTTAATAGACAAAATTATTCATTCAAGTATATGCACTGGGTTGGTAAATAATTTAAGATTAAGAAAACAAGTTTTAATATTTTTCCATGTGTTTTTAATTTTCAACTGATATTTGCAAACACCCCCAGAGTATTAAAAGCAGATTAAAAACATTCTGCGACTTTGTTGAAATTAAAATTGTCATTATAAATCAGAATTCGATTATGAATTATATGTTATAATTGTATTCGATTATAAATGTTTTAAAACATATTAAATAAATCTCGGTATTAAAAATTAATATTAAATAATATTAGCCAGAAGTCATCAATTTTTTTCTATAAAATCTCGGTAATCGGTAATGGGTTTTCGAGTTCCTAATGTAATTTAATTAATAAACAATTACTTGTGTATTTTTTTTCATGGTTTTTAAGGCCTAAGCAAACTGCCCGACATGAATATCAAACGTATTTTTTACTATTATCTTTGTTTCCACTTTTTTCAATTTAATGTCGTTGTTCACAAATAATAAACTGTCGTTTTATACACATTGGAATTACTAAATAAATAATACCTGCGTATTGTTTCACGGATTAGATTAATGACAGTTTATTCAGTTTTTTTATCCATTTACTAACAATAATACAACCAACAATTAATGTTTCAATATCTAATAGTACACAAGAAAATTCTAGAAGGCATTTCATCGAATGATGCAATTATTTTTATTCCAAAATCCGATAGCGTTGGGTTTTGGATGTCTAAAGAGAGGAAGCATATTGTTTTGGCACAGTTAATATCCGGTTGGCAGATGATAACTGCAACAGTAAACTATAAAAATATTACATTTGTTTCCCGAAGTGAGAACAGTTATTTTGCGATAATAAAACTCGACCAATGCCACGGCCGACCAATTATTGGTGAAATTTTATGTTGCAGTAGTAAACGAATAAAAATAAAACAGTTTCAACTGATATTTGGCAATAAATTACTGGTATCTGAATAGTAGTACTGCAGGCGCAGCTCAGTTTTGTCGAAATGATTTTATATTCACTCCAACGGGTTATCAAATGTCTATGCATATATTATTGATATTTATAGATTTTTACGGTGTTATTCCGGTCCCACGCACATATCTGTCGATGTATGATTCGGGTTTTTTGTATTAATCACAACAAATAGGTACTTAGCGTTCCTTCAACTCACACCGTCCATTGTGCCGAATCGCACGTATGTGGGTCCATCTCCAAACCATTAAAGCGTTACACCCACCGAGTCATTTGTAAGTTTTGTCATGCGACACAACACATTCCTTTCAGGTCGTCGGAAGTGGGTCCCAACCACAAGCGAAATGGGTTTTCGGCGCCTAGTCTTGTACACAATCAACATGCGACATGGATGTAAGCAATTTTTTAACGTATTACGACAATTGCGATAATTGGTTCAACAGTAATGGTTTACCAAGTGTAGGCGGTCGGTATGCAGGAATCGACAACCACCTTATGTGTACGATAATGTCGTGTTGAAAAAACATCTAACTTGCTGTATAGCAAGAGATTATCATCGATATTATCAGGTACGAATGTGAATTAATAGGATTAAAAGAGCGCGCGGTAATACAATCAGCTAAATACTTATTTTAAAGCGATTAACGGAAAACTCGAGTGAAGGTTGTTTCTTTTTCGGCGAAAGTGTTTTTAACAAATTTACTCAGTGAAATTGATGTCTCTAGACACGATCACAACAGAATCTGTTTAGTGCAATCTGTAGCCAAGAAGCCGAGACTCGAAGTGACGTGTAGCCATTAGCCGTTCGGTAAAGCATTTGAATTAATACCACTACAGATTGTTAAGCATAAATTTGAGATCATTCCATGCTGTCGAGTTGCATTTAACATATTGGTACGGACTTGTATAGTGAACGTGTTTTTTCTTTTATTGTTTATCCATTTGCACACAGTTTTAGGTCACTTGGGGCAAATAATGACGAATATTAATGAAATCGCGAGAGAGCCACTTCAACCGGAAAAGAAGATTTCGAAGAGAAAAAAATCTTTTTGGGCGGTTTATTGAAGTGTTTCATCAAATCAAAACAACGTGCAATATCTTGTTAAATCGAAAAAAATAAAGTACGTAATAACTTACAGAGTTCCGTATTGATTCAAAAAACTGTACTCACCTGTAAAAAGAAAATAATAATTATAATGAGAAACTTATAAATAAAAATGTAAATGGAGTTTTTTTTTAATTAAAAATACAATAAGAACATGTTCTGGTGATTTCAAACGTTATTTTATTATTGTTATTTTATTGAAACTTTAAACAATTGAAACACCGCTCCGGCTAATAACAATTAACAAATGACTCGTGCTCAAGTAAAGTTTTAATGTTAAGAATGAAACTTCCGTTTTAATTTCGAACTTTTTCAAGATAACCATTAACCAGCTACATAATATTACTATCGACTTGAAATTAATGTTTACATACCGTACCCAATACGGATTATACATGTGTATATTGTGTTTAATATTAATTCTCTAAAATACGTTTTTATCTTCTTCACAAGTATGTTTTTCTTTCAATATTAACTTCTCGTCTAGAGTACTTTGGAATTCAACAGCCTAATCACTGCAATACAACATACCTATTGTTTATCAAATGTCTTTTTACGTAATCGCTTATCGAAATGTTATACTGTTTGGATTGAAAATATGTAAAAAATGTCAATATTTACACTATACAAGCTAGTTTCATTGAACATTATGTATCTTTTGAAGCCTAATATTAGACTTTTATATTACACGGTATCGTGTAGAAAGCTGCAGGGGATGATTGTGTAATGAGAAATTTCATTCAATCCAAAAGAAAAAAACATTCATTTTTATTAGTAAAGAAAAAGTAAACAGTCGACTTGGTGTTTCATCGATAAGCCTTTTTGCTAAATAGTCGAATCAAAAGTAAGCCGTGTTTAAATTTCATTTGGATAATACTCTAGATAGGATATAACATCTTAAGTTCGACTCGGTAATCTCTAAAAAAATATAATAATAATACTAAAAAAAAAAAGATATTATAAAAGACTACCGTAGTAACTGCGATGAAATTGTTATTTCAGTAATTTTGTACTCAAATAATTATCTGCTCTCGTCTAAAGCCGTATTCGGAAAATGTAATCCATTGTGTCACGGTAAAGCTACCCCTAAATATTTTACAGGCAAATTGGTTATGATTAAAAAAACAACGTTACGCCGCTTGACGTTCAGTATAAAAATGTAAAGTAGTCGTGTGCTTCTGTGTACAAGTTGATACGAAATGTATACACAACGGAGAGCTCTCCCGCCGTCCCGCCGGATTCGGTGGGTTATTAGAAGGGCCTGGTGGCGGAATCGCGTTAAGGGATTATTTAATTATATCGGTACGACGACGATGACGTTATTATATGGCATATAGGCGCTGCCGGTAGATTGGATTCCGCGGGCGAACAACAGAAATGTGTAAAAGGGACGCGCGGTGGCAATGAAGAGAAAAAGAAGAAAAATCAAGTAGTACAGTGGAAAAAAAATATATTTAATCCCAGAGACAAAGAGCCCTTGGGAACCATAACGTTTCCTCCCCGTCCGGTAATCCCGTGGGTCTGCCACCACTCCACCACCTACAGACCCCTTTTTCACCGGCCGTCGCTACGTCGGAGGTGATAGCCGCCCGCGGGGGGGGGGGGTGGCATTATTCATTTAATTTCGCTATAGAAATCCAGTCGGTTTCTGAATGGTCATAAATTAATTCTGATCGCCTATACATAATCATAATAATAATAACACGATTCTTCGCATCCGCCACCGATGACATTCATCCGCGTACGACTGGCACTGCTCTAATCCTTGACCTTGCGTCCCGAGCACATATACACTCAATACGTGCGTGAGTGCACAACTAACTGCAGTCATAACAGCAATAATAATATGTGCGTTCGTCTTGTTGACACAGATGTTACACTTGTGCAATTTGAGCTATTGCCGCAGCAGTATGTTCGAAAAATCGAGGGCGGCTGTGTTTCCCGAAACGGTCTCAAACGCCATTTCGCTCACTTCCGGTTAATTTTTATGCAGTTCATTTTTAGCACAGGAGTGTGTTGAGTTACGGTTGCATTACTATTCGAACGTCATCCCGTTGAGCGCTACTCGTCACAAAAGAAAATTACTTTTCCATAAGGTAAACGGTCGTAATTGTTTTCGTCAGAATCCGCGGAGTTGAAATTAATATCTTTTAACTAACACCAAATTGTTATTATTTTTTTACGTGTACTACTTCATTTTATTTTTAAAAAGCCCGGCAAGTGTACGCATAAATAATAAAAAAGTATAAGCGCGCGCCAATTGATTTTACACGTTTTTTTGTACGTATAACGAGTCATAAAATATTTTCGCAGACACCAGTACCTAATAATCCATTCATTTAATAAATATTACCGTACGCATTGCGATTGCAAAAAAAAAAAAACACTTATTTTCAAGCTTTTCGTCAGTTTCAATCAGTTTGTGGCGTTGTTTGTTTAAACCTCGTTACAAGTCAACATAAGTGGTCGGCATTGAAACAATTAATCGGAACACATTATGTTAATGTCCATAATATATTTTCGACAGTGGTGATTTTTCAAAAAGACATTTCCACAGAAAAAACAACGCGCCCATTGTCTACTGATTGCTCATCCAATAGCACGATAGTATAAAAAACAATTTTTATTATAATATAGTCGGTCTGGTAAAATGTAATACGATAACACGTCGGAATGGTCTGGCACACAACATTACTACACGACGACGTCGATTCTCTTTATGCGCAATAAATTTCCTGGACAATTTATTTTTTGTTCAAATAGTTTCATTTTTATTACATAAGAACCAAACGTACCAACGCCACGCTAAACCTCGATTGTTATATTGTTACATTTACTCTGCTCAATATTTGATCCGCCAGTTAAGCTAACAATGATAAAAAAATAACGAGACGCTAAATATTTATTGTTTTTATCGAAATCTCGAAGAGTTAGGGTCGTCGGCTTAGAGTCAGACTTGTTACGTACTGACTTTTGTACGTGAAAAGCTACACGGTTTGGGGGTAACGAGACCGGAAAACGAACAGGAAAAAGATAAACACTAAAAATACAAACATTGACCGCCGTCGTAGATAAGACAATTTAATATTAGGGTGGCATAGGGACAGAGACGACTTTGTGTGACGCAATGACGTGTGTGTTATTGTTAGTTTTTTTTTTTAAGTCTCTTATGCGTTAAATTATTGGCCGGCCACGTCGGTCGGATGACTTGTGAGCGCTGGAAACGCCGGAGTAATTCAAAAAGCAATAAACCGGTAAAGGGGAAAATGCATACACGCGTGACATAGGGGCGCATTCATATAAGTGTTTACCCTTTTGATATAATATTTTTAAATTAAACCTTTTGGTCGAAAGGATGCGCGTGACGTTTCTAACTGAATTATCGCTATCGTAATGCAATTATGCGTCCCTGTATCGAATATTTATTTTATTTTTTCTTTAATAGTTAACTGCTAACAGCGAATAGATAGAATCGTCTTTTGTACAGCACTAAAATAAGCTCTTCCACGAAGGATAATTCGATTTAAAAACAACATTGATCGAGAGTCGCGTGCTACAATGAACTAATCCTAAATAGCTTTTGTATTCTCAAACGAGTGGTGAACACCAATTCTTTTGGAATTTCAGTGTCGTTTACAAAAGTGAGGCTTACGTGTTTAATGTTATGTTGGCATAACTTGATGATATCAATAAGTTCACGACAACCGTTGAAAAAGTTCACAAAGTTTTATTATTTGTGCTAATAAAAACAGATAAGAAATTCAATTTAAGTTTTTAATTAACGTTGAAAATTCAGATATTGTTGTGCGACTCGAGTCAGTTCTATTATCAGTAATTTCGAGGAAGTGTTACATGTTTTAAAAAGTATCGTCATAAATATTATAAATAAATATATTTAATTCTGGCGCATTAGGCAACTAGTTTCTCTGGTTTCTTTTCAATTAAACGAATATCATTAATGAGCCTCCAAAAAATAATATACAACAAAATCTTGAAATATTGCTTCGACTTTTTCCATTACTACGAAATAACTTGAAAATCGTTCGTATAAATTTTATTTACTGTAAGTTATTATCGGGAGAAAGCTATTATACTATACATGAAAAACGTTGATAGCAACGAACCTTTTTTATTTACTCGTTACTTGCATTTAAATTTGCATTCGACACATTATAGTCTATCATACGTAGTTTAGGTCTATCCACATTCAACATAAAAAAAACCTTAAACATAAATAACGGTTTGCATGCTCATTAAAAATTCATATTTAAAAACGTTTCTCTTCCGATTGGAAAGTTACCCGGTCCCAAACAGAGTTTATGAAAATCAGCGGATTTTGACAACCGAGTAAACATACTCACCCTTTATAGTAATGTGGTATCAACCAATATGTTATTTATTTATAGTTCAGTACAGGTTATAACTCGTGTCGTGTTTAATCCCACGAGATGATGCGCTTGACCAAAAATGTAATAGCATAATACAATATAATATGTTCGTAAATAGTACAAACGCAGTGTAACTCGTACGGAGAGTATACTATTTATTGTATCAGTCCATACAAACCGACCCCACGAGTGCGCATAAATTTCTACTGGTGTTTCAATTATTACTGTAAGTCTGCAATATTGTTGCCCTGGATTATACAATTTGTTTTCGTTTGTAGGGAAATTATTTTTAAATGATTTAATAAAAACTGAGCTAAACGTTTTTCTTTCGGGCTTAATACTTCGAATAACCTTTAATGAAAACACTAGAGAAGTTTATTTATTACATTTAACAAAACTTGTATTTTTCGAGCAAATTGAATTATAAAATGTTTTATCAGATCCGATAGAAAAAAATTGATGGTAACGGGAAGGGGTACACAAGTTATGAGTTCTTTTGCTTGTAAGCCAAGTAAAAATAAATACATGACGGTATATTTTTCAATTCGTTTCCTACAACCCTTTAAAAATTATTATATTGCTACGTCGAATATTTTGTATATTAAAATGAAAATTTTGATATAAATAACATAAACAATAAATTGTACAATTTTCAATGAGACTGTGAATTCTTTTCGTTTAAATGTTTGGCTATTATGTACATTGTATATTATTCATGGAAATTCTTAGTAAAATAAAACGATTATTTCAAATAAAGAATTGTCATGCTTTGTCATTACCGACACACGTATTGAAATCCTATTCAAAGTTGAACATCGATGTGACAATGACGACAAATGAGAAATTTCAATGTAGAAATTGTATTGTAAAACCGTTCACTATCATTATGCGCACGTTGAAGGATAACAAATGGTTCTCTGTGTGCAGTAGAAAAATCCATAATACAGAATACCTACACAACTTTTGCTCCTGGTAATGTATTTTTTTTACCATCAACGACCTTATGGTTTGATATTTTCTGTCGTTCAGCATAAATATTTGCGCTTCGAAATGTTATTGCGTTTGCTGTGTTGTAAATATAATATTCTTATACATAAAAGTCTAACGATAATTTGATGATTTGTCGAACAAAGTTCTGAAAATATGTAGTGAACACTGGATTTCAAATAATAAAAAACAAAGCAATGTACACGGGTGAAGCGGTTTCGTTAAAATAATTTTAAAGCGCGTAAAAAGTTTAAAATGAATGAAACGATAAAATTTTAACTAAAAATAAAACACAATTAAATATGATCACATTACTCAACTTAAAAGACGGTTAACGAGACGTTTTAAATTGACATAAAACTTTTTTTGTAATTTATGTGATAGGTGCCGTGTTATTTTTTATAATATTTAAGTTTTAATGAGACCCAATTTACTTTAACCGTCTTTCTTGGCATCGCGCATTTTTCTTTTGAACTTTTTTTTCCTCATAATTGGATTAGGTCGCGGTAGAAGCAGATTAAATCTACGTTTTCCTACACATAGTCGTGTACGCGCTGTATTTGTTGTACATGTACTTAACTCGTTATCAAACGAGATTAACCTGTTTGAACGTTTTGATTTAGGGACGATCAGCGGTGGCGGCAAACGTGCTTTTGTCGAAAGTCTAACAACCGAAAATTATAATTATCATAACAAACACATATTTTCGTTTACACATTTTACGATTTCTGGCTGATAAATAGTGTACGATGGATTTTATAACGTCAAGTATGTGATTAAATCGCATCTGATCATCTCGAAGAAGACGTACACGAAGAGCATCACGCAAATCATAAATATTGAAAACACTAGGAAATTGTCGGGGGAAAAAAAACACATCAAGATGTTAAGCCTCGAATCATATTTACAACGCCGTTTTGCATTCCTATTGAACGAGAAAGGTTCATTATAAATTCGTTGTTGAATATTAGCTAGGTACTTTTAAATAGCCAGTTTGTTATACCGTTTGTTAAAAAACAATTTCAAATTACCATGTTGAAGCTTTCCGAAAGTTTATCTTTTTGGACACCGGTCAATTTTGTTTTTGTTTTAATTATCTAACCCTTTTGCGAACACACAAATGATATCGTTTTACCGTTCGTGTTGCGGTTTAAATGGTCACGCTATAATTTCGACCATATTCTCCGGCATAGATTTACAACATTGCGTAGCCATTACACAGCTGCCGGCCATGTACATGTATTGTGCACATAATCTCTCAGAGATAATAGTCGTTAAATCGTAATTAGTCGTTGCGCGGAGGAAAAAAATTATAGTTACCTGCAACCATACAGATATTATAAATAATAACAACAACAACAAAAAAAAAACAGTAATCTCACAAAACGATCGACATTGTATACATCCGCCGTTTGTTGGACGGGCTCTTATTCATCGCCGCCAACACAACTGCGGCAGCAGTGAGCCCGCAGGGCATTTAAAGTATTTGGTAGACAATAATAGTCGTATTTCCGACCATTGATGCAAACATCAAATTGGATTAACCATATAAATCAACAAACACAAGCAATAATATTCTGAATCGCGTCCTAAACTAGCGAGGGTGTTAAATATTGAAGCAATACGAACAACTCAAAATGCAAAGCCAAGTTCGGTTTGTATATTGCAGTACATTGTTTGCTTTGGCAAATTTATGCAGGAATCCGTCAGAGTTCTGTGATTGCGATAGAACGGTAGTTTAGCAATTCTACTATATCAACTATTTCACTTGATTTTGAAATCTAATGGCAATTCATAGAAATTCAATAACAGTAATTTTAATTGAAATTTATGAATTTGAAATTACATCCAACTTAACCATTGTCAGTTACTGTTCAAATAATTCTAAGTACTGGAATATGACCTATCGCCAGAAAAACTCAAAAGTGATACTAAAATGGCCGCTCGAGTAAAGCATATTATTCCACATTGTTGTACCTGTAAAGTATTTTAATCGTAAAACGGTGTCATTTCTGTCCAATAAAATGTGCTAAGGGTTCGGCATGTCGGTGGTCGCGTTTCAATGAAAACCATATCGGTATGGTTGTTGCGGTTCGGATCACAATAAAATAAACAGACAAAATGTTTATTTAACTACTGCGACCAATGCTATCACAGCATACCTTGCCAACTCTGAATAGCACTCGAAAAGGTCCAGTTATCACGGTAATAAATTCAATTATTATTGAATAAGCAAATTGTAGAAGCGAATAATACGCGTACGTTCTTAGGCTACCGTGCCATTTTTTGAGACCGGTCCGTTAACGAGTCATACGGATAATTTTCCGCTAAATATTTGTAAAAACACTCGAAACTTGGCGTGCAATTCTCGTTATTATGTTTCACCTCTACCGCAGTGCACTCGTTTGAATGTTGCCGTTTGCCACAGAAAAGTATACGACAGATGTTCGTTGCAAAATAGTAGAAAAAAATGACAATAGAAATATTTCGATTTCCGTCTCCACCGTATGAACGCAGGTAGCCCCGTGAAATCTTTTATCCGTTCGATTTCTTTCTTATATCTAATTAAAACTTAACAATAAATAACGCGTATCGACCGATAATGGTGTACAGTCGTACACAATTTTTATTATAAAATAATAACTCTTTCGGAACGGACGAGACTTTTCATTATCAACGCGCTGGGGTGTCTTGGCGACACTGTGGTATGAAGTCGTTATTCAAGTTGGATTTTAAGTGTCATTAAATAATAGGAACGGTTACTAGGAAACTAGGAGTATGCGAGACGGTTTTATTCGTAAGGTTGGACTATGTCGTCGAGAGCATTAATTTTCAAACAACTAAATTAATTAAAAGGATCTACGTCCTTTTGGTGAACCAATTTTCATTAAAATTTAGTTGTTCAATTCACCGAGTATGGATTCTATTAGGCAACAGCGGTTCGCTATGATATTGCATTTTAATGTGCAATTATTATTCCATTTCAATAATATCAAATTAAATAACGAAATTAATCCATTCCAAAACGATTTACTTGACTTTTCTCAGGGGAACATTAATGGAGTTATGAACATAATTTAACGTTATTGATTGAGTCGAGACGGAAAAATGTGAAATCATACGAATGGTATGACTCATTGCAAACATGAAATAAATGTTAAAAGTACGTACACGTAATCAAATTTTTATTTTAAGCTGACACACATGTTTAATTCGTTAAAATTAATTATTAAATCCTTTTGCTACCCCCGGGTCTTGTTGAAATTAAATTTGTAGCCACATCGTCATGGTGGTCACCGATGCCTTTTATTCTGTATAAAACGATTTTCCGGTTCGGTAAGTATCCGTTGATGAGTAATCTGGTTGTTGCGTTTTTACGTGGCTACTGTTGGCGGAATTTTTTGTTGCACAACCCCGTGCAGCTAGAAAACTAAAGATTAGAGTAGAAATGATGGATTTCACAAAACCGTATACTCTGTGGTAAATTTGATTTTCATTCGGACAAATGTAAAGGTTTTCCAGAAGTATAATTTTTAACGGGGAAATTCGTGTGATGATGACGACAAAACAAATTATTTCAATATGCAAATTGTATACTGATTACAAGTGAAATGGCGTTTGCAACTTCATCAATTCCGGTGAAGGAGTTGGGATTGTGATTTAATTGTATAATTAAAATATACTTTCACGCAGCCTATATTACAATATTCATAGAAATACACAACAGCAGTACACCTATTTTATGAAAACATGTCCGCTTTGGATAGCATAGTACTAATAATTTATTAATGTACCAACACCGCGGCACTGCTGGCCACGTGCCTCTATGCAACTCAATTTAAAGCACTCGACAGGTGCCCATTCATTTGGCCGAGTCCGTGTAACATCTGGGGCCGAATTCCTCGGTGTGCTCGAATTTCCACATAATTTATACGCTTCACGAATAATCTCGAGGGCTTTTAGCACTCCGTTCCAGCCACCACGATGTGTATATGGATTTTTTGCCTTTCGTCACAGTCATCGTGTAGATTGTATAATCGTTTTTGTAACTACACGAGTTGCTTCGATCTACCGCGAACAACGCGGCGCTTGGTCTACTGGTCTGGTCTCCATTTGCAAATTGAACCTTTTTTTTACGACATTTATCGACCTACTTGGTTCGCATGCTTCCAGTTACTTTATGACACCGCGAGGACAATTGCTATGAATATTTATTGCACGTTGTTCTCCAAATTATAACACTCAAAGTTGGCGATAAGACAAACGAGCGCTATGAAAGCTACGCAAAAGCAAATTATTATTACACTACTAGTAAAACGAGGTACTACCTACCGGAACAATCGAAAACGCTCCGATTCACCGGGTGGCCTCGTTAAGTATTATATTCAACGGCGAGAACTTTTCGCCAGTTTGACGTGCCAGGCGTCGCTAGGTCGCCACCCCTTTCCCCTGACACACTATAGACATGGTACAACCGCAGAAAATCTGCCTCTGCTGCCGCCACCGCCGCCCCTGAGGAATCGTTCTACCGGAAGATATTTTCATAAGTTATTCGAGTGTAAACGCCAACGGCAGAGGCGCGGCAGTTTCCAACTCGGAATCCAGGGAAATGAAAAGGGAAAAAGGCACAAATAATTATGTCTGAGACTTGAGTGAAACCGCATCCGGTCTTCATTTAAAATTGTTTTTGCTTTTATTACCAATTATAATAAGCGACATTTGTGTGATATTTTATTTTAATTAAAAGCTCAAGTGCTGATAGTTATTGAAACTGTTTTTAGCTCTTTAAATCTGTTAAGTGATACAGTTTCCGTGATGGTTAACTGGTGAACACATTCGTATTTTTATAAATCCACGTTTATAAAGTGCATATTTTTTTTTTTTTTTTTGAAAATTAGAATTTTTCCAGACGTTTATTACATTTATATAATATACGATAAAAATTCATAAATTATTCGTTTATAATCGCATTAATAAATGTTTTTATAGTAATTAATACAACACACAGTGATAGTTTTATATGCAGTTATTATTATTATCTATAAAATTATAGAAATTATTTTATATAAATACAATTTTTCGACATACATCAATGAAATTGCTTTAATTTCGTCAAAATTATAATTATATTAATATACGTTTAATTTTATTTTAAAAACATAATTCTGCACATTTGAAATACGTTTGAATTTATTTTGAGATATTTGTTTGCGAAACGTCATATTGATGTGGGTGCAAATGAAATTGTGATTTCCGGTTTGTCACTATGAATTTAGTTGAAATATCATTAGCTAAAATTGTAAAAACATGACTCAGGTATCTCTGAAAAACTAAATCTATAGAAGAACGAAACAATACAAAATTAATTGTTTCTTTAATGAATTCGTGAATGCATTTAAAAACAATAGATTTATCCAATGAATCAATTTTCCTTGTAAAGATTATTAAAAGAATGAGGACATAACTAGAAAATAGATGTCGAAATGTTTTTAAACATGTTATTTTTTATAAATTCAATTTTTTTACTACAAAATTGGGTCGTTTAGCTTTAGACGAGCCTTACATTTGTGCAATGACACACTTCAAATTCAATTTGTCATATTAGAAATGCATAAAACGTTATAAATATTCAGTATTTTTAATACAAAATGAACGTTGTTAAAAAAAACACTGTGTATTTTTTATTTATTTAAAAAATATTTTTTTAATTATTATGCATAACCTAATGTTGTCGGTCTGATCACGACAAGACTAGTCACAATACTCTATAAAGACTAAAACCATTAATTTTCACTTTAAATGAATTGTAAATTAATTGACATTCCATTGCGAACCATATAATTATAATTCTGTGGGTGGTAGTGCTGATTAAAACAATACATAATAAAATTACGGCATCCAAAATTCAAAGAAAAGAGAGTTGAATGTATAAATACCACAGTAAATTAAAACTTTATTGGCATATATTACAAAATAGTTGGCTGTTTTAATGACGTCGATATAATTAATTCAACAAACTTGTATTTATGTTTTGCACAAAAAGTTAGGCACACATGTAATGAAAATTTCTTGTTTTTGTAAAATAAAAATGTTTAGAATCCAATCGTCATTACTACAAAATAATTTACATTTTTTTTGTGTTGAACGACGTTTATTTTTTATGGAAAGATTGATGATTGAACAACCCTAGCAAACTTATAGGTATGCATGTATAATATATATATGCAATAGTACTATACATAGTATATTTAGAACTTGCATGATTTGTATTTTTTAATTACTTTTGAAATGTATAAGTGATAATTTCAAAGAGCAAGTTTAATAAAATGTATTAAAATTACTCAAATAACACGGAAAACTTGTATAAACATCATAATTTTAAAATTAAAGTTTTTTTGTTCAACATTGTGATAAAAAAATTGTTTTTAGTAATATCAATGCTTAGTGGGCTTAATTTTACTTAAAAATATTGAGTTTGACTAGTGAACTTTTTTGAAACTGTTAAGCTGCTTTTTGTTTTTATAAAAATCATAGTACTTTAAAGTTTCTCCGTTTCACGATTTTCATCGGATGAGTTTCGGAACAAATGGCCTGTTTTTAAGGGAGAGGTATAAGTAGTAGTGTCGTTTTAGTTCGTTATTTTTCTGTGTTTATAGTGTCGTTAAGATGAAAAAAAAACAACACCCAAACACTGGAATGTGCAAAGGCACGCTTAAATTATTAGACTTTCCCCTCGGGTGGTGGTTATTAATGGCGTCGACATTTTTGATAAATAAAACAAGAATAAAAAAACAACAGAAGAATACTAAATTTTATCGTCAGTTTTCAATGTTTCCAACTTGCAGCTTTCAAAAGTTTTTAAAATAACATGTTAATACTGGGAAGTACAGCTGAAATGGTGAATTTGTTGACTGTTTCATTCCGTTCAAATTATTCCTCTTATGTAACATAATTCATATCCGTAAAACAACGAAGTCACGTCGAATCGTATCTAATTCATTCGACAAACACGGACGAAGCCTATGAATTTTTTAGAATCGGGGTACATATATATTCTCATAGAATATATTTATACTTATTCATACTCATAGAATTGCAAAACGACTCAATAATGAATTCAACAAACAATAACATGAGCTGGTATAAAGGCTAAATCGTGATAAACTAATGATAAAGTTCATAATGCTCTTATGATAATGATAATAATTAAACATAGGCGAGTTATTATTTTACGGCCTAGCATGTTAAACTGATTGGAAACATCACGTGTGTCTTGTATTTAATATTCACTTTTTAATTAACACCGACTTATTTTTTCTTATAACTATTGAATTTAATTATTAAATATTAATTTTTCGTTGGGAAATTAGGTTTACCTTAGATAGGAAATATTGATTTCTTTTATGGTCTGTATTTTTTAACGTATTTTCCAAGAATTAAAAGTCTGGTGTAAACAGGAAAGTTTATTGAATAAAATTCAACTTTGAAATAATTTTTGGTTAATAGCGGTCAGAAAATCAGAAAATGTAATGATAAATGTCGGATTAAGGACATGTCGTCTTTTAACTTAACGGTGTGGTTCGTTGAGAAATGATAGGGTGCCGAAATATGGACGGGGGTCGTTATTTTTCCTTTACTATATCCTCCCCGTATTCTTTGCCTCGGTTCGGTCCGCCGGTGTTGTTTGAAATGACAGCGGTCATCTATAACAGTTACATCCAAAACCTCTCGGTAGTTTTTAGAAAAAAGATAACGTGTTCGATAAACATACGACAAAGTTTTGCAGCCTTTGTCGTATAAATAATTAATGTGTGTTATTACTTATTTTTTCAATGTTGACTTTTTGGTGTAAAATTTAAATGACACTGCACTCGT
The DNA here is from genome assembly GCF_025091365.1 of Daktulosphaira vitifoliae. Lineage (NCBI taxonomy): Eukaryota > Metazoa > Arthropoda > Insecta > Hemiptera > Phylloxeridae > Daktulosphaira > Daktulosphaira vitifoliae. Next base: position 64,101,824 of record NW_026099572.1, on the reverse strand, counting down.
ATTAGAATTCATCATATTTAATTAAATTTACCGTTGATTTAACATGATATTCAGAAACGCATACACAAATACGCATTTACAAATTTCCATACAAATATCTGTGTCTCAATGCAGTCATTGCAAGTTCAAACGTTTTAAGGGTATCTTTTATTTGAAGGTAGGGGAATCGTTTCGCTATTTTGGTATTTTCAGAAGTAAATCCACTTTTTTTTTTATGATTTTATCATGTATCCGTTATTCTGGTGATTCCACAAAAACAATTTTATGTATACTCTGAACATACGCTTTAACATTACGACATTATTATTATATAAAGTTTATACCAAACATAATAAAAGATTAATTTAACGCCAGAAACGTATTAACTAAAACTAGTAGCCATCAACAAACTTACATAATAAATGCATACGCATTAACGTGCAAAGAAATTATACTGAAAAATCTACTAAAAGGCCAAGTAATTCAGTTAAAATGAAAAAATCGTGTGAATCTCACGAAAATCAATTGATGTGATTTATCAGTTAATTGTATTTGAAAAAAAAAACCATGATAATATCATGTAATAAATAATTTAGTGAAATGTTTGTTGTCGTTTTTTTCGTGATTAAAACTCAACCATAATGTTATCTACCCACGCTAATTGGAAATGGTTCTCAGTAAGCCATGTTTTCAGTTTTATCTTAGTACAAATAATACTAACGTGCCCACGCGAAGGTCGTAAGGGTCACACGCATTTATGTTAATTTTCAAAAGTACAGACAATAATCGACGCAATGTTTTGCACTCGGTTTTTGAGTAAATTTTATTATTGTTTATTAAATAGCTCAAATAAAAAGTACCATCGATTCCGGATATTCAATTTAGCGAATAATGAAGTGTGGAATCTGTAGTACATCCGGTCGGTATGATGGCGATAACACGTGTCACAGGAGAAATGACTCAGTATGGCTTTTGGACAAAGGCCAAATGAATACTGCTCCTATAAGGAATTGCAGTTGAAAATAAGTACAAATGGCATAGTACTATTTTCAAATTCCATCAACGGCAAACTCATTATTGTTATTCTAATGTCTTCACGACACATAGACACATATTTTAAATTTTATTAAATGTATATTTACATCCGTTTAATCCTTACAGCAGTAGATAACTCACATCTTAAGTTGGATTTATAATGTCTCAATTTTTTTTTTAAGCCAGCGAATAAAATAAATGTGTCTGTAGTAATATCTTACCTGAAACAAAAAATAAAATATACATCATTAGTAACTGAGTTTATCAAGGTGGTTTGGCGGTGTTTATTCCTAAGCCTACTAAAGGTTATGACAAAGGTACGAACGGAGGCGAGTAAAAAATTTTGTGCTCACATCTGTCAAGTTTATGTTCGGAGAAACTAATTCTGAAGATGACGATGGGAACCGGAGAGCTTGGAAGAAAGGGGATTTAATCTGGACGCTGAGAAAAAGTCCGCAAGGTTATTATTTTTCTCTATTGGTTTATTACTACCAACACTTTATATCTGCTGACTATGAAGAATTGTTTGCCATCGGAAGAATCCCTCTAAACACACCCTTTCTCGCCGGTGTACTTCACAATAAATGTGTATTATTTTTTGTACCTCGCCCACCATCAGTACCGCGCCCCCAACATTTTCAGCTAAGCTCCCGCAGCGAATTCGCTTTCCTGAAAAATTGTACCATCACAAAAGCACTTATTTTCTGCAACATGGCTGTAGTTTTTTTTTGAATAAATACAACCTATCAATATTATCTCGGTACGCCATATTTACCTTATGAAAACAAAAATAACCACTGTAATTTTATTTGTATAGCATTCAATTTCTGAGTCTTCTATTGTTTTTCTTGTTTGTAACACATTTCTCATTTTTGACCAAAATTTTTATTGGCGAGGTCGAGTAAAAATAAATAAATCTTTACACAAATTATTTATCATAGTAAAATAATTGATTACATTCAGAATGTCAGTTATTAGCAAGAAATAATAATTACAATCTTTCAAATGTTATGACTTGTGACTACAAAAAAAGTTATCTAATTAGTTATTATACGTTTTTTTAATCAATTGAGATTGATATTAATTTCCTAAAATTATTTATGAATGTATCGTGTAATCATTACGCTAAAAACATTAAAAAAGTATAAAATTCCGTTTAATGTCAGTTAATTATCACATGTATTACATTGTGTGCTTGGTTATGTCAAAACTTCTTTTATTGTATTTACAAATTAATGTGAATATTCATAGACTTGTTTTTATACTAACTCGCTTTATAGTTAGTCAATACAAATAAATTGTTCAGTGATAAAAGTTTTATGATTTGACAAAAACAATGACTAGACTGTCGGATAAATACTAACCATTCTTTAGTTTCCTCGTGTTACGGTTAAACATTCTCACCATATTATAGTTATTTAGAAGCAATTAAAGTAATTCTTCGCGTTTTCAAAACATAAACAATGATAAGTCTAAAAAGCAAACGGATATTATTTTTATTTTGATTTGTTCACCCTTGTGCTTCCATGTACCATGTGTTAGTCTTCTTTAACGTATCGGTTAAAAAAAAATGTTCTTGGTATTATCATTGCACGCATCAGTTCTATCCGAAAATACACTTATGGACTTTTACGCGTTTCTAATAATAATAATAACAATCGTAGTGTGGTAGTTTTGTTTCCCTTAGCATTAGAGTGTCCAAGTGAAAATACTCATAGCACACCACACGGCACAACATAGACATGTGTGCGCCCTTCACACGCTATGTGTTTATTTTATTTCAACGCAGCATTAAGTTTTTTTGTTTGCGCAGACGATGACACGACGAGTTATCAATTATTATTATTGTACTATTGACACGGTGACAGAGAAAACGGTATGTGTTGGAACAAATTGAATCAATATTAGTGGTAGTCACTAACCCTCAGAGGTGTGGCTATTTGCTCCATGTTTTTATCGTTCTGACACCCGCCGAGTGGAAAAGCCATACACTTTTTAGAAAATAAACATTTACATCAACCTAATACAATCGCAAAAATTATTTTGTTAAATAAACTTTCATTTTCGTAAGGTTGTTAACAAAAAATATCAAACCATGTTTTCTACATGCAACAAAAAAATGTTGGATTATTTAACAGCACAACTTTGTTGTCGACGGTATTGTGACAGAAATTTTTAATTTTTGTTCCAATAAATATTAAAAATTCAATAACCCGTTCGCTGAGACAACCCATTCATTTTTTATTAAAAGTTGGTTATTTAACTTAAGTAGTACTAATAAGTATCTACTTATTAAGTTTACGTGTCCTGTCTAAACTGTTTTGAAAAAATATAAAGAATGAAGATATTATATACCTTTTTTTTTTATATATGTAACAAAGACATCTACGTTAAAAAATACTTTTTCTATTCTGAAAATGGATGTGCACTAAGTTGAAGTGCAAAACTTAAATAGAGCATAGGGACGTTGTGATCCATTTGAGTTTACACTTTCTAACCGAATTTCAGTAGACATAATAATAAAATGTAAAATCTGCCGACTAGCTACTTCTAGAGGATATCGATGAAACTAAAAACCCAAAAGGTCTTTCCCTAAGGGAATCATATATACATACACCATTGTTGTATAAAAAAACAGTTTTCAACTGAAAAACTTAAAAAAATAAAATAACTCAATATAGCATGAGCTAAAGATGAAAAAGGCACAATTTTTTAATAATCATCTATGATTTTGCTCTAAACAATATTTTTTTTAAATAAAATCATATAAAATCAAAAATTTCTCTTTCCAATCGATTCTTATTGAATTTTTTAGTAGCATTTTTAATATTTCTAAACCTATCGATATATTGTACACAATATTTTCAGAAAATATAATTTTTCACTCTGAAAACAACTAATTTTGCTAGTAAAATTAATTTCATATCTGTCAATCTATTATTTTTCTAGCAATATTTCAAATATCTCATTGAGTATAATAAACGAAATTAGTATAAAATTGTACTTCGTCCACACCGACAGAATAAATTACATCAAAGACTTAGAAAATCAAAATAACAAAAAGGTCTCTTTTACAAGCAATGAAAATAAGTCATAAATATCTAACACAAGAAAATCTAATTTCGACATTATTTATAGCCTTAAGTCAAATGTATAACTAATTAATAATTTTATAATTATCACTACATATTATTTTTTATGAAAATAAGAATTACTACTTAGTTTGTTTATGTACTATTCAGTAAATAGTTACTCGTATACATATGAATATAAAACCTATTTGTATTGTGGTAATTTTACCGCTTCAAAAATTAACTAATTCCGTTTATCTAAAAACGCATTGTTTCAGACGAAAACTCAATTTACATTTATTATACGTAATTTAAATGTTTCGCTGTTTGTATGTCTTTATACCTTATGCAGATAAACTGTTGGACTAAACTTCAAACTGTACTGATTTAGATAACAACTTGTTGTGTTATATTTATTCATTCAATTTATTATATATACTTGTTATTATTTTGATAAAACAATATTTTCTCTTTTCAGACACATGAAAAAAAAACATATTTTTTAGCGTTTATAATTTTTTCTAGCAATAAAAGGAATGTTAAAATAAATCCATTTTTTTTAATAAATTGCAAATAAAACTGTAAAACTTAAAAAGTATGCATTCCTAACTTTTTAATTTTACAACTTAAATTAATTATTATATTTCTCAAAAAGATCTCGTCGTCATAAAGAATTTCCACTTGTACGTTGATGTCCACTCAAATTGTAATCAAAATTTATTTCGTCTATAAGAATGACGTTTTATGTATACAAAACATTTGCATTGTCACTGTTTATAATGAATACTACAAGTTCTAAGCTTTTTTCCTTTGCTATAGCAATATATTTTTACTATTGTTGTTGTTGTTCTTATTATTATTGCTCGAAGTATACTGTTGTATACTCACTTTAAGGTACTGTGAATATAAAATGTTCCAAGATTCTCGAACAAATTATGAAATATATGACAAATTTGATGATACCAAATGGTCGTATAGTCGTGTGCATACTACCGCATTAAAATATTTTACGTATTCAGCTCAAGGAAATGAGAATTTTAGTTTACTTAAGTACTTAACGTAAATAAAGATAGTTATTTTGCATTGTCGTCCCAGTCGGTCGACTAACGCGTTCTTCCGTCTGAACAGTAATTTAATTTATGTGTATGCATTAATGTAAAATGTACTTACTCTAAGGAGACGGTACAGTGTCTATGACCACCACGTCCTTTTCAATTTCATGGGAACGCCTCTAATCTCTGGACTTCAGGATTGAAAAGTCATCCTAAATAGGTCATTGCAAACGAATTGCAACTAGGAATTCATAAATTCGTTTTGTAGTTATCACTTGAAAACAGTTTGTATTCGATATTGAGTCAATTGAATACATCTCAAATTGAAAACTAATCACAAATGTGAATTAAATTCTACCAAAACAATATTGCGGGTGTTTCCCTAGAGTAAAGCTTTGGTTATAAATATTAGATTTAACTAATCAAAATCAAATAAAGACGTTTCCATTTGGTTAGTTCTCTTGTGGAATAAGCTTATTATCACTATTATCAGATATATTGAGAAGCTAGCGGATAGTTTCTTAATAATTCTATCGATAACTTGTATATTTCAAACCATATTTATATGCTGTACAATATATTTTAGAAAATGATTTCATCGTAACACTAAATGTACAAGTATATCGTGTTATGAAGTTTTTCCATGAGTTTATATGCAGTTGGCTTAAGTATCGATTCAAACAGAAAAAGGAGAGAATTTTAAATGGTAGCTGAGTAAACTTTTTTGCTTGTGTTCAGCTTCCGTAAGTACTTTTTTCACAAAGTTCATTTGTTATACTCTTCTGAAGAAAGTTATACTCTGTTGTAATTAAAATTGTGGTCTCAAAGGTTTTTTACCCTAGCAACAAGATTGCACACACAACAAAAATTTCACCGTTATTTATGTAGGAAGATGATTAATGCATTACTTTGTCGCCGTTTTTTCGACCACAGCCACCACCATTATCGTCATTCTTAACACCTTTATCGCCGTACCACTTCCGGGTGAACTGGTGTGATTAGTGCGTCTTCGTCGATTATTTAACCTCTTTTTAATTTAAAAGCATTCTAGTCGGAAACGTCACACCCCTATACCATTTCGTACAGACAGTTCATCTCCATTACTTTTCGACTCGAAAGGGTCGTAATGAGAGTGAGAATTTATCGATTTATAAAAGTTTTCAGTACGACCACTGAAAATCTGTGCACTGTTTAAGCTCAAGGGGAAATACTTTTGAATTATTTGTGCGCTAAATAAAAAAAAAGCTACGATTTCTTTCTGATCAAGCAGTTCTATTAATTTAACGTAATCAACACACTCTATTGTGTTAATTTACTCAAATAAAATAGCTTAAAAAGTAAAAGTAAAAATTCGAGATGTTCATTTAATAAGCGACTAGATTAATTTTATACTTTTTTTAAGCAAATATCATAAACTTAATAGTTAAGTAGTGTATCGTTGAAGTATTATTTTGTAACGGATATTTGAATATTTTTAACTTTAGTATTCATGTTATAATCGTGTTACTTACTATAGCAGCCCTCAATTAACACATAATTCATGGCATACTAACATGCAACTTGTTCGCGTTTTAACGCAAAACAGTGTGGTAGTTAAAAAAAACTATTGTTTCGTGTATATTTTAAAGGGCTTTAACTAGAACTGCCTCGGTTAAAAACTACATGATAGTAGCTGTACTATGAGTAGGAGGAGTATTATGAATTATAATATAACAGTATTGTTTTTGAAAATATGCAAGGAATTTGCGTCGGCGTTGTGAATAAAACAAGCGTTTTATTTCAAAACTTTAGTAAGGCCGATTTTTGGTTCAATTATAAATTAATAACAAAATACTTGGTTCGTATATTTTAGAATCCTTTAAATTTTAAAATACGATTTCAATTCTATTTACCATAGCGCTAAAACGTTGTTTTTCATTGTATGAGGAATTCAATATAAGATTCTTAAAATACAACTTTCCTTTAAAAAATATTAGTAACATAAAATAAAAACTATTTTTAGATCCGTGAAATGTTAACTTACAATATTTTAAAAACATTTAAATTTAGATTAGTAAGTATTTTTCTGTAATTTATATTTGAAATACTAAAACGAGTATAATTTTAAATTATTGAATATTTTCTCTTTAAAAAAAAATATTATCAAATTTTAAAAACTTTAAACATAATTATTTCGCTTTTTAATTATAAATAATTACATTTTTTGATCAAAATTATTCGAACATACGCATATTTTATACAATTTCTATTGTGTATTAGGTCAAAGAAAAGGACCTTTTGGAAAATCCGATTGTGGTATTATTATAATAATCTTAACACACGCAATCCTTAACCTGGTCGGCCAAGTGTTATGGTCGACGAACAAAATACTGTAAAAGCTGAAGGGTTAAGAGGTTATTATTATTTTTGTATAGGAATATTCATAATTATTTTGTAAGCTACATTATTGATAAACAGCTATTGCCGACAACAACGTGAATACTCGTATCGTTAACAAACTTTCTTGGTAAAAAATATTTATTTTAACATATAGGTCGTGCGATCCTAACATTTCTGTCCCCTCACCTTTTCAGTTTATATTACAATTACCATATTTTATTAAAAAAATCTGTACCCGAATCTTGTAACCTCATAGATCCATGGTTTGTTTGGCAGTGACAAACGATAGAACAATTGCTAGAGTGAATTTTGGTGACAAAAAGTTGTGAATAGGCTACGTTAAAAAGTGACGATGAGAAGGAAAAAGGCAGAAACTAAACAGTAGATTTGCCAGCAGATTTATTGGGTTGGTTACGAACAGAACGCCGAAATGAGTAGTTTTTTCTTATGAATTTCGTTTTGTACTTTTGCGTGCTTGGGCTAAGCGGAAGGAAAAAAATAAAAAAGGTCTATAAATATACACATGGACTGGTGCAAATAAATCGTTTTCTCTAGAGCCAAGTTCTTCTATTGGAACGTATCAAAGATATATGAACAAAACATTCGATTATTTCTCGATTTCGGCATGTTTGTGTTTTATTTTTATTATGCCATTTGTACCGAATGAAATATCCGTTTGGATTTAATATAGAGAGCCGCGCAAAACTGAACGGATTTGGTCTTGGCTTTGTTTTATCGACCCGACGCAATGACCGAAGCAAATTTCTAAACAAATATATTGAAATAAAACAAATGATAGCCGGCATATAAATATAAAAAGTATTCTTGTTCCTATTCAAAAAATTATTTCTAATACTGTTTATACGTCATAATAACTAATTGCGTCAAAAACTACTCATCAGAATTTAATTTTTTTAAATATAACTGCAAATAAATTACCAGATCTATATTCTAAACACCACTTAAATAAAAATTCAATGAAACTTTAATTAAATATTTAAATCGATAAGAATATGATATTATTTTTAAATAATTTAGAAAAACTACTCAACATTAATAAGAAGATATTTGAAATAAATTTATGGTCATAAAATTTTGACCGAAATAATAGTGTCATAACTTAATATGTTTAGTTTTTGCACCAACACGAATAAAATATATAAATTTCAATCCACGAATGTTTTTATTGATTTAGTTGTAATAGTTTCCGACGTAGAGTTGGGTTATAGAGCCTTCCGAAAATTTAATTTGTAATTAAATTATGAATAATTGTTTATTATTTCTTGGGTTGTTTAACTGATTTTGTCAATTGGCGATAATATTAAAAATAAAGCCTCTAGTCAATATATTCGATATTTTAAGATAGTCTGCCGTTAGTTTCAGTGATATATTTTTTTATAGAATATGAATTGATCGTCATTTTCATTCCGTCATCTATTTAGTACGCATGAAACGTTTTATTGAACATAAATTTAAACTAAAATATTGGTAATAAAAACATTAAATCAATAGCAATTTTATTCATCATTTGTGGTTCATTTAAATCCATTGGAAGTGTTTTTTATCGTATTTAGGTTTACTTGGACGACGTTAATCCTTATTGTGTATGTAAATATTGTTATTACTATTATTTATTATTTGAACCACTCTACAACACAAACGACAGGGTTTTTATTGTTTTCCCCGTGCGTATAGACATTGTTTATTATTATAGTGCATTGCAGTCTAATGTAAAGCAAATATGTATACTTAATGGTGAGATAGAGAGAAGTTCTCGAGACATTTTAGGAAAACCCATTAATAATGTTTTTCTGACGGTGTTCTAGTACATAGTAAAGCAAGAATAGCGAGTATTAGAGTAGCTGATACTGAGATAAAGAAGATACTTTAATAGAGAAATAAGAGCTTTTTCCAGACTAATTCACATTGAACTAGATTGAACGACTCACCTAAATCACACTCAAGTCATAGTTGCTCTTGTTTTGTGATAAACGGTTATTTTACTGAAATTCTATTACGTCATAGAATATATTGACTACAATTTTTGATACGAGTAGGTACGAAACGTAGTGCGATAGAAAATAATAAAAGTTTTTCATTATATATCTTTTATTTGGACGTTGTCTGAAGACAAGTGATAAAAAGATTATTCAACAGAGTTCAACAACTTGCGAGTGGTTCGTGCAGTTTTAGGAATCGCAATAGATGCGACACGCCATACATGTCCGTTCTTGTACTCAATTCAGTTACAGGTTTTTATTTACACCGTGTCATTAGCAATAGTCAGCTAATGGGTATGGCCGGCACGGGACAGTAAAAAACGGCGAGGACAAGTCTTCGGCGCGTGAGCCATTTAGACGATACTTCATAGAAGTTAGTTATAAAAAAGTAATAATTTTATTAGGCTCTACAATAGTATTTTGTCGTAATGTTATGAAAAGGTATATGACGGCGACCTGCGATGGTAATTACACGGTATAATTAGTAGGTGTGGACACGCGTGTACTACTATTACGCCGGTTTAAAAAGAAAAAATCTCTCCACAAAATGTTACATGGCCATTTTAATACAAAAAAAAAAACACAAAAATCGTTTGCCTGTATCATTGTCCATTTACTACGGTCCAGCGTTCCTATTCGTGATGACTTTGTGTGTTTGATTTAGGGCGTGCGATAAAATGCGATAATATTCTATTCTTTATAAATGAAACGGTTCATGCAATTACTATTTAATTTGAAAAACTAGTTTGATCTTTCAAAGTGAGATTACTTTTGGATTAAGCCAACAATGCTTTGCTCGGAACTTATAAATTGAAAGGTATAAAAGGAATATTTGAGCTGTTTCACTCAATCGAGAATTAATCTCAATAGTCAAGTCATCCTAGACGTAATAAGACACTTGACGGTCGGCGCCTTAGACAAGCTGTGGTTTAAGCTCTCTAATGGCGTAGGCATTAAAGTGTGCTCAATTCCTTAATCTGCAGCCGTTAAGGTAACATTACCGACACTGCCTTTGAGTTTATTGGAATAAGGCTGAGTTTAAATACGATTTCGTAAACACAGTCAAGGCGATTCCATTGACAATTAATTTAATTGAACTATTTGACTTTTGAGTATGTGCATACGAAATTTATGAAACGCGATTTTTTAAATGTGTCAGTCTAATTGGAAATTTAGCATATCGATACGCCCAACGAATAAGTCAGTGACTCGCTTTTCGAAAATAAAAATTACTCTCCGATTGTACGCTAAATACCTTATAATCTTACAACGGATTTTTTACTGCCTTTTTCGTTGCGTATAGCGGTGTGAAAAATATCGTGTCGACCGAAATATTATCAATTATGGATTTCGAGCTATTCTTAAAACTTTTTTTTTTTTTTGTGTAGTCTGACGGTTTTAAAAAGGGGAGTAGTTATTCGTACACGTTATGTAGTTTGTAGAATACAAACGGGGTCGTTCTACTAAAAATTAGAGAGACACACGCCAAACAGTCGCAGTTGTAATAGTAGTTTGCATGGAAAGTTTACAACATACTGTCTGTTTAATACCCATATATCTACATGGAACAAGGTATACTGCGGAAACAGGGTTCGAACGTCGTTATAAATTCCCCAAAAAATAATAACACATAATAACAGTATGGTATTCATACTTTAAGAACATTTATTAACGTTTTACCATTGTTTCTTCAGAGCAGACAGTATGGCTAAAAATACTAATTGTGTAGCTTATTCACTTTTTCGATTCGTTGTGTCAGTTATTTTTACCGTACAGTGATGAGTTCAACTTTGGTTTGTTGATTTTAATTGTACGAAGGGCAAAGTGATTAATATTCCGAAAAATAAAAATATGTGTAATCATTCAAAATAACGTTACGGAGAAACAATTCAAGAATTAATCAAATTTATTGCTCGTCATAATAATATTAATAATTCTTAAAAATATTTCTTTGAAAAATGATATTTTGGCATGAGTACAACATCGGATTGCATCCAAATAAAATATCACCAGCCAACAATTCTGAATTTCATGCATATCGCTATTTAGAAAAAATAAACAAGTTTGGTATAAAGTGAAAAGGTGTTATTGGAGTAATAACTCGGCCTTATTTGTTTTGACGGTGTAAAAATAAAACTTTTAATTTATTGTTGAATGTAATTAGATATCTTGTTGTGGTATGGTTAATTCATGTAAAAATTATATAACTCACAAAATGATTGTTACTCGGTTTTTTCAGAATACGTTTTCGCTTGGCGGTAAGCTGACGATTAGGTAATTATTTATACGATTTAAGAAATTCAACTTGAATATCGAACTGACATTAAAGGGAAGGGGTCCAAAGCAATAAACCCAAACGACGACAATAAATTAAGCCGGCCCGTATATGTATTTTGTACTGCGTGTCCCCTGTGGTCTCGCAAAGACAACGGCGTCGTCGACGCAAAAACGGCAGAGACTTCCTAGGCGACAAATCATAACGGAGAGCTGAACTGGGGCGCGGGGTGACTAGGACTTGTCGCAATACGGAATGGCGTTTTGGCAACCACGCGCGCGTCTTCCGGTTCATTCGAGACAATCATATTTTACTCCACCGCGATATTATGCAAATGGCATTGTTTCTTCACGCCGACCTAACGGTCTACCAGTGTAAATCCAGAGAAATATATGCAAGAAACCTCTGCAAGTTTGCTCTGCGCCTATGCTCGTTCATTATTTCAATGGAACGAATTTGTACGGTTAAATACAAAACTTCCCTACGAATTCGCAATATAATATTATCTCGAATGTGCTCAGCAAAATAACGACTCCCCTGCGAGCGCAAAGCACCACACGGCGTTCTTCTCCGGAGAACCTGCCGAGTTAACACTAAGCTTAAACTTTGCGTTGCCATTAGGTTAATCTAATTCACGGCCATCGACACTTACGTCACTGATCGGATGTCACCGGAACTTTTAATTCTCGGCAAATCGTCAGTTCGCGTGAAAACGGTTTTCCACAGAAACCTCGTGTGACGTTTAGTTTTCGCGCGTTAATTGGCCTTTAGTAATTCGATCCTCGTTTTACTTTTGCCGAAAAATCTGGTTAAATTATCAGCGCCTTAAATACTCTTCGCGTGTGCCGTTCAGTAGTATTGCGACGTTAATTTTTCCAATTTCTTTTTTAACCACGAATATTTTTCATCGGCCGTTTCCCCCATCTCCCACTCTCGTTTGCGGACTTGCAAACTGTTATTGTACGGTCCAAACAGAAACAATTTACTCCGTTTCCGCAATTAAACGTCACCGTTTCCCAATGACCGTCCTCACAATAGTCGAACTTGGCGTTATTCACTCACACGAGCACAGTAAACCGTATACGTGTATCGAATGCACGGCGTGTGTACGTACACCATAAGGGTCGGTCGGTCGTGTAGCGGTTATTTACTGCACAACACACGCGTGGCATACGATAAATCACTGGTTGGTGAAGGGGTGCGAGGGCCTCGGAATGCGTTATTATACGGTACGTGGAGTCCAAGTCAAATAGCACACAAGACAACACAGGTCGACCGAGCTGCGCGAAGGAGGATAACGTGGTGTCTCTTAGAGCAAACAGCACCCCTCGAGTAGATGTGTGTGGTCTTAGCGGTCGTGTCCGTGTCAATTGATAATGATATGTGTATGTATACGTGTGCGTTATGATGTTCAAGTGTCTTTTAAAAAAGATGGTTACAAAAAATATTTGTCAGAGTGTAAAAAAAAAAAAAACGTAAAAACGCTTTTTAACAGATTTAATAAAATTAGAGAAATAACTCTCCGATCTCTCCACAATCATCAACCCTCGAATGCTGGCAGATTGAGTGTGTACAAAGGGACCACTAACGCGTTTTATTGCGGCCGACAACACTCTTGAATAAAAATATAATAAAACATTCGACTAAGAGAAGACGTTAATGTTTATTAGGATCTCTCGAAACCATAATCTGATGGTGCGGCTCGGTCAGAGTCATCATCATTGTAAGCCGAAGACTAAAAGGAAATGTCGTTTACAACCGTTTTTAACTATTGATCGGTTAATGTGATAACTTTGTAATATCATTATTTTCTCGTTTCGGAACATCTTAATTTCCTCTTCAACACTCTTATTATTATAACAACGCCACAAATGCAGTCACACCACTAGACATTCATTACAGATATAGTGATTTTTTCTTATCGTATTTGTGTTGTTCGATTTCTTTTAAGTGGATTACTATTTTGGGCTTCGCAGTTGCCCGAGTTATGACTTAGCGCTGTCGTTTGACAACGGGTATTAGTGGAAATTATTATTATTATTATTATTATTTTTATACTTCCACATTGAAACACGCAAGAATATGACGTGTGCGTTGACTCGTTAAGCGCCAACAAAAACTTGTGCAACACTGTCTATTTGAGGTTTCACCTTAACAAAGTTGCCATAGGATGCCTGTGATTGACATATTCAAATTATAGTGTACCTACATAATACAACGATATAACTAGAGAGTCAGCGTGTAAAATATTTCTATGGCTTTAAAGGTAAACTTATATATGACAATTTACGAAACTTATGTAGCGTTTATATTAAATATTCAAATTTCATACTAAATAGATCATATCAGTGAAAATCTGTTCTTCCTTCTTCTAGAGATCAAATTATAGTACGTTTCATTTGTATAGTAATAACAATTCATAAAATTAATAAATTTAATAAATTTGGTAGAAACGTGTTCATTTAAGAAAAATTCCTCAGTTTTTTTAACAAATTTATCTATTTAACTTTGTTGAAATATTTTGTTTGATTTTGTACAGACGAGAACACCATAAAATCTATCTACGTTTGTTACCTTTTAGAGGTACTCCAAGTTTTTCTATACCTATTATTGATTTAATTGTTCCGGTGAATATCTTGTTTTTTATCGCCCGTAATAGGGCATGTGTCTGTGTGAGTTTCTAGATGCTCAATCTTATATAACCCATATTGGCATTTAGCATACCTTGTGATTTGGAAAATGGAAATAGCAACATGCGTGAGTTGGTCTTGCGTAATACCACTTTAGTAGTATTTAAAATTCCACACGATTGTACAATCATTAATTCTTGGCGTTTTAAAATAACTGTTTTTTCCTGATTTTGTCGGAAATGCATAATAGATTTCATATGGGGATAGTGAAAACGTTTTGTTCGACAAACTGAAAACAATTTTAGAAAACATGTGTTATAGGCAGATGAGGGCGCAGCGAAGTCGTTATTTATTGTCGCATACACAGACATGCTCACGTCAGATGAAACTATTTTTCAGGCCTCGGAAGAATGAAAGCATAAAAAAGAGTGATTTTTTTGACATTTACTAATAAATTAACACTTTAATTGTTATATTTAAGCTTCGGCTTATTGCCGTTTTAATTCTAAGTGTATTAAACTAAAACGGATTTACACGAAATCTTAAAGTTTCAAACTTATTCACAGCCGGTTAATTGTTTGCCTGTTCTAAATAGCTTTAATCGTTTTTGTAAG
This sequence comes from Daktulosphaira vitifoliae, assembly GCF_025091365.1. Lineage (NCBI taxonomy): Eukaryota > Metazoa > Arthropoda > Insecta > Hemiptera > Phylloxeridae > Daktulosphaira > Daktulosphaira vitifoliae. The sequence continues at coordinate 64,086,789 of NW_026099572.1, read as the reverse complement.
AGTTCATTTGATGATCATCGATTCGTGACTTTAATGTTTAATAGTAAAACTTTTAAATTTATTTAAACAGCTTAGCCGTTTAAAGGGTGATTTATTAAACGCAAGTATTTTTAACGTGCATAAAACACCTTAATGTTAACAATTTATTTTCATTTAAAATATTTAATAAAAAAATATTTTCATAAAACTTTATTAAGTAAAAAGTTCTAATGTATTGATCGTGCTCAAAGATAATTTTTTATAAAAATAAATTAAATTTAGTCTTAAATTAATGGACATAAATCATAGCTCAAAAAAATTTTAAAAAAGAAGATATAATTTTTTCTATACTAGATGTTAAACATTGCTTTTTTTTATGTACATTTTTATGAATATTTTACATTAGACTACGACTTTTATTTTATTATACAGAGATTATTTTTTTCGGTTTAGATTTTTTTTTTTTTTATTGCTTCTTTAAATATCTTTCGTTGATTTTTAATTAATTAAAAATAATTGTAAAAATTGTAAAACTATATAATAATAATAAAAAATGTACACTAAAAGAAGTTAGCGATGAAAACAGGGTTAGTTGACATTAAAATCCATCTTAAAGGCTCATTATGAATTTTTTGATTATAAAATGCATAATAATGTTGTTTTTTGGTGTTAAAGGAACTATTGAGTAGTTTGAAAAAATAAAGGTAAGTCTGTGGACGTGAAAAATGATAAGAAAGACACCGTCATGTTGTGTAAACAAATATATTGTCTGTGTCTGCGTATTTCTTAAGCAAACAGGACGAAAAAGATAAAAGAATTGATTTTTTTTTCAGACACTATTTCGTGTATTGTTTGTTGGCCATATGGCCCGTCGATCGGTTGTGTATATTATCTATGGCACCCCGCCTGCTTAAACAAACATCGATTTGTTATTATAAAAATTCAAAATGATTTCCTTACATACAATGAATATAATTATCAATGAGATTAACAGTATCGAATATATTCCCTTCTCCAACTGCTGAGCTACATCTGTCTTATGTTTCCACGATGTGTTTCGTACACTTAGTTAGCTCTTAGTGTTCTTTTTTCAATTACCACAAGTGTAGTATTCCTAATTATACCATTATTATTATTATCGTGAAGAAAACACTATGGCGTATAGAAAGCCAGGACATTTTTCAAATGGGCCGTAATCCATGGAAGTAATTTAGTTTATCGAGTTTAATTTAAAAAAAATAAAACCCTAAATGAGTAATGTATACTGCAATAGACGATTTTTTCGGCTTTAAGGGTTGAACCTGATCGTAACCGGCACAGTCCACGCCCATCCTACGCTGAAGCAATTACACGCAACTTCTTTGTCTTATCCTGTTGTGTGTGAGTCATTATTAAACAGTATAGTAAACGTACAGTAGGGTAAGTAGCGACGGTAATTAAACACTGGCGGTGCGCATAAATCGAAAACCGATTAATGGAGACTGCCGGCGGCGTGTAATATAATTTTCCTGTGAGCACATGAGACCATTCTAAGGTATAACATAATATCTATTACAACGTACACCATAAGAATATCACATAACATTCCAAATATAAAATTTACTAAAGGAACAATGCTACAAAAATTAATTTTACAGAATGCTCAATTTAATATCTTAAAAGCAAAATGCGTGATGTTTGTTTTAATTGGAAAGAATATACTAACGGAAATGAACCGTATATCGTCTCCGTTAGTTTTGGGGAAAATTCTTGATGTCTAAAGATACTAGGATGATTTAAACAAAACACGATGGTTGCTTTAAAAATAGTTAAAAACAATGATCACCAAACAGCGTGCTTCGGCAATTCTTTTGAGTGAAACTATTTTTCAATATTTTATTTAAATCTCTTTTTAACATAAACTGTCAAAGTACATCTACTTTTAATTGTCATAATACAACTTATATTTCGTGTACAATTTTTTTGTTATAAAATAAAAAAAAGTATAGAAAATGATAATGTTTGACCTAAAAGAAAAGGACTGTTAAATGGTTACATTTACTAACAATGACTGTGTAGGGCAGTTAGCAATTTTATATATTATCTATATCTGTCAGCTGTAGAAACGATAATGAATAATAATGTTTGGATTAAAAGAAAATAGTTCTTAAATGGCTTCAGCTGTTATCACGAGTTAACTGTCTAGTTTATTATCTATATCTGTGCTACAGATATATCCTCATAAAAGGGCAATTTTTAATATCACTCAACAAATACATTTCCAATAAAGCAGTTCAGTTTTTATAAAATGTATATAATTATTATTTAATGGACTCATTACCGTGAATTAAATAATTTAAAATTTATTCTGATCTTTTTATTGTTATTATTTTTCATCGTGGATTTCATCAGTATTTTATGTCATCACTGAGTAATTTAATATTAGGTAAAAATATCACAATAAAAAATATATTAGAACTTTATTAAAAATTAAATACGACAAACTTTATTTATTGAGGACTTAAAAAAATGTTAAATAATAATTATAAAATCAATTATTTTATTAATGGTTTCCAGTAGGAATATATTTGTAAATAATTATCCGTAATGAATTATCATCTATCATATGGAGATGAAGGGCATAACAAATGAGACTCGTTAATGATAAGAATTGTGAATGACTTAATTTTTTCAAGAAATCACGTATTAAAAAAATACTAATAAGTCCACGATATTTTCTCGTTTTAGTACTGTTAAATATTTTCACGCTTTATCATTCCAAACGGAATTCGTTTTATTTATAAACTTCCATTATGTTTCATAGTACAATATGACATTGTATTCAAATTTTGGTTTTCGTCTGTACGACTTCATTTGTGTTTAATCTAGACTGACACCTATTAATCATTTTTTTAAATTCCCTAAATGGTTTTTTACCTGTACGAGTTCTCTAATGTAATATGATGATGATAATAGCGACGAAAAACACGAACGTTTCAAGACGACCCATGTTCATTTACCACATATTTTTATTAATGGATTTGGTAATGGGATGTAAATTGTAGTTTACACGTTATCAATTGAACCGCTGCTTTCTTTTATAAATATTGATTTAATTTTAGATAATATATTACATTTCGAACAGTTATTATACATTTGCTGTCATGTTAAATATTATCATAATAATTCGAAACTGCAATTCAGTTACCAACATTTAAGGACCTACAATAACTATAAACACTTTGGTGAATAATGTGCGGAACATTTGAACTGATGAAGTGTTACTTTTACATAAATTTGATTAATTAATTCTTTTCGAATGTACTTAATGACAAATTACCGTAATTGTTCTTGTAGTTTTTGTAGACAAAAACTCAAACGCGTGTAAGCTTGAGATCTGACCACCTACAAAACAAAAGTCACACGTCTCGTATGTTATTGATGCTCTCATATTATGATAAAAATCAACATACAGTACAGTACTAACATGCACATAGTTTTGGTTTTATTCTGTCCATGACCGTACTACGAAGAATAGCTGTGGCTGTGTAATAACGTTTAAATCATTTTGTCGTGCCGACTTTAACGACCTTAGTCGCGCCACCGTCAACTCCGAGGACGAATCCTCAGGTCTGGCGGTTTGTCTCTCACAGTGTTCCGCCAACATCGAATACAATAGCCAAAACCTGTTTTGATGAAAAGGAACCTTTTCCATACACTGCCCACGCCGATTGTAGAGATCACAGTTTAATGTTTACATGTTTTACAAAAAAACATCGCCATCTGGACACCAGACTTAAGCGACCTTTTTATGTATCTTAACTCTTATCTGCCCCGCGCAATCACGTAAGCAGTTGTTCGTATACACGACATTATTGTTCGTATACTCTGATCGTTACTGTTCTATCTAAACTGTAAACTGTGTGCAATACTTTTTTACTCTCATACTCTACCATACAAGTTTAATACTTGTAATTGCGAACCCAATTGATGTAGCTCGTTAAAAATAAAATAAAATAAATAAATATTGTGATAGTTAAACTCATATTTCAACTTGTAGTTATGTTTGAGTGGTGCTTACAGCGTTTACAAAACTAAAATCTCTCTTATTTTACCGCAGTTTTCTATATTTATGTTTCCACCCTTTATAACCATTTCCGGTTGACGATTCTGCCCGAGCTCGTTATCAAAAATATCAAGCTTTCCCCTGTTAGATCTTTTTCAGATACATATTATTATTATTAAAATAACGGCTTTGTTCAACTATAAAGTAAACTTGTCTACAATGAAAAAATATCTTTAAGGATTATTCTATGTTGCTAACGTTAAATGTTTGTCCCCTTCAACGCATTTTAAAATGTATCATACAATTTTTATCGGAGTTTCAATGCAAAACGAAAATGAGCGCATGTTTGTGACATAAAAATAATAATTTGAACGGATAGTATGTCGGAGTTGAATAGGACCGATGATTGCTCGGAGGTTTGCTCGACTAAGAAATAATACACTTGGTACATTCATAAAAACTTCAATTACAGAATACACGTTGATTGCGATGCGTGTGGGAGCTTATAAAAGTGTTGTAGACTAACGAAATACAAATTCAAGTAATAATATTGGCGTGCACGTGTCAGACGAGGAAACGCAGAGCTGTTTGGACACTGTTCTGTTTCTAACGATTACAAAATATCGTTATGCATCCGAACAGTCATAAAAAACAGTCCAATTTAATTTAAGTACATCGAGGATACTTAACCAGTTTTATTTTTCTAAAAGAATAATTCTTGGAAGTAATTCAATTTCAGTAATTTTCATAGCATGTGATGAATTGATAAAAAATATAACAACTGTTTGTACGCGGACGTTCAAAAAGAATTGAAAACGAAAAAATACATGCATCTTACTTCAATTCAAATTCCGTGTTTAATTTTCGCTTAAAAATCTGAACCCATACGCTTGGTACCTACCTGGAAAAAAGAAAGCGTATTATTAACAAAAAAAAAAAAACCCATAACAAGTTGCTCGTAAAAAAGTTTGAAATTCTCTAGTGGTACGTGGTAAACTAGTGCAGATAATAAATGAGAGCAAATAAATTACTCATAAGGTATAGACCATAATTTATGTGCATCAAAAGTTATACTCTAAAGCACAGCGTAATTAAAAATAATCTCCATCACTTTGTTTCAGTGGTACGTCGCAGGAGGCGTCTGTATAATAATACAAGAATTTCTGTAGAAATTAACGTTATAACTTTTTGATTGTTATATACGCCTATAATTTCTCGTCGAAACTCGCACTGCTGGCGTGTGTGTGTAGGAACAAATATAATTACTTTTATTTGGGCGATTACCGATTTGAAAACGCGGACGATACACGTTGGGTCGACAGAAGGAGTAATCAAAATTGAACCTCAAACGGATACGGTGGTACGGTACTGAGACGGGTTTGATGTCGCGGACCGGTAACCACCGGTAAAAAACAACGCGTTCTCGTGTATGCTTAATGTCCGATAGAGTCATTAGTAGATCCATCATCATTAAGTATTTACAATAAAATATGTCCTTGAAATTCCTCGGGTGTTCTTTTTTCAACGGATTAATATGAAATCAGAAGTTTAACAACCCAGTGTTTTTTTTTTCTCTGCCCGCGTCCAGTAAGATTACCTCACGTCAAACACTGTAATGTTTTTCTTTTACATCTGCTAACTCGAATTGTGCATTTCATTTCGAGGTTCTCGCAGCAGTTTTCTTTTACTTTTCTCTTGCACAATTACATTACTATTATTGCGCGGTACGACATTACACATAACAGTGCGGACGATAATACACGACTTTACGTTTTATCCGAACACGATAGTTGTTTGCAGCGGTTTTAGGACTCGCACACACACACACACGGAGAAAAGAAGAACAATACGTATAAATAATCGTCATGGAAATAGACACTGTGGTTTTGTATTTATTTTTTTTTTTTAACTTAGTGAATATTCGTGTGCTCGCGGCCTATTACTGTTAGATGCATCGCACGTACGTACACGCGGTCACGACCAACCGAAAAATGTCACGGAGAAATCTATGATTTTTATCTCTTTACTCCGTGTGTGTTTAATTTATTCTTCGTTCTTTTTTCTGTCCCTCGTTTTATCAGAAGTAATTTTTCAAAAAAAAAAAAAATCCACACGCTCAAGTCGTTTCTTTATTATTATTAAAAACATTCTGCCGCGGCCAAGTCGTTTCCTCATAACGTTAATAATAATATTACTCACACGTTCACTATACAGCACATACACGGTTATTATTATATGAAAAGAAAAATATATATATACCCCCCCCCCTGCGAGGGATCCTTTTATTTTCTCTTTCCTTTTATAAGCATCTTGCGCCGAGCCCATCTTCGGTCTATGTAAATTATGTTTTGCATGTGCTGGTGGCTTCGGCGAGGAGCAGCGCCTGTCACGAACATTATGTGTACATAGAGAGACTCTCCGTTAACAATTCGGTCTTGCATTTATATTATATGTGTTTTTTTTTATTAAATTACTTTTACGAAAAATGTTTTTAGACCCTTTAATATTTTCAATGATCGTTTTTGCACCGCTTTTGAGTGTTTCTTTTACGATAAAAGAAAGTGTATTTGATTAAATAGTCACAGTCATTTCATTATTTCTTTTCACAATTTATGAAGAATATTTTAATATCGGTAAGAAATTATTTACATACAAACTTTAAGTCGAGTTGACAAAAAAACTTTGTCGACTGTTTGTATATTAACAGTAAATTTGACGGAGGCCTTTTTCTTCAATTCAGCGTTCGGTGTATTTTTTACCAACAATATAATCTATCAAACTATATAGTTTTTCTAGTTTATTAAATTATGAGATAAACTTTCGAATAAATTCAATTACCAAATAGTGGAAAGTATACCGAGGAAAAATAGTTCGTTACTGTTTGTAAGACTCTTGAAGTATAATCGAAAGTTTTAAGTCCTAAAATAGACTTAACAACCAACAAAGTGTCCCGAGAGAATGAGTATTCAAACGTTCAGTAGTTTATCTCCGAAAATATTGATACTCTTAATGTATAATTTGCAGTAGCAGTGGTCAGATACTATTTGGCGAGTTATCATTGAATGCAAAACATAAAACCGTTTGATATTTTTGTGTGCACTGTACTTAGTAACTGACAAAATTATTGTTTAATTTCTTAGATTGAAAATAAATTACTGCAGATAATTATGTTTGAGTTAGACGTATTTGTATTGAAATACGTTTCACATAATAAATTTATTGTTACACGTAAAAAAGACTCTTGTTTAATAAAATTAACGTGTTAATAATATATTATTGAACCGCAATAGATAAAGTTTGCAAAAAAAACGGAGAGGTTTCATAAATTCCTAACCAATTTACATTATTAATATTAAATATCCCTCTCTAAATAAACAACGATAAGTGTAAGTTTGAGTGTAAATATGTAAAACTTTAAATGCACATAATATAATTTTCTTTATGGTAACGAAAGTTTTTTTTTATTTCAACAAGAGGGAAGTATCACAATCAACATGTTTAGGAGGTGTAAAAAACCGAGTAGTCATAAATACAATTTGAAATTTCAAGGAGAACGCGCTGAATTATACATACAGCGTTAGTTGTGGGACTTCATTGTCGCCCCGCTTTAAGATTGTTTTGGAAGTTTAGGATCCCCTTCGGGAACCATACTTGGGATTTGGACGACGGCTGTCGGGGATGTAATTGTAATAAGCATTCGAGCAACAACAACCCTCTAGTTTGCAGAATAATTTGTCACTGAGACTTAAACGAGTCTCTTACAAATAGTGTAAACTGCATAAAAAAAAAAAAAGTATATAAGGAACAATAGTCGCAGTACTCACATTTATAACGCGCTTAAAGACGAAAAGGACTCAATGTCGTGCTTACAATATCTCCCCCGCGCTTAAGGGAAAAAATTAAATGAAAACTTTATTAATCCTTCTCTTGTTACACTTTATCGTGAAAACCTGGCCTCCCCAAATTCGCGTGATAGATAACGAACGATGTCAGGTTTCCAGTATACGCAGTTAATAGAAAAACATTAATCGAATTAAAACTAATAATACAACAACATATTGATTGAACAACATCTGCCTCGCGCTATACTATGTGTATTCGCTGGTTCGGTTCATAATTAATTCTTTGGCTTGTGGTTAGTTGTTTTTTCTTTTCTCTTTTGTCCACAGTGTTAATGTTCACATGACACGCACGCTGACCTCTTCCCTGCACCCCTTTACATCCCTTAAGTATACCATGTTGGAATAGTTACATGCTGCGTTTTGCTCTAATTGCGTTTATTGTTAAATCGTTTTCTATCATCACGACAAAAAAAGTGTACTTTCACTGTAACGACATTATTATTATTATTACTATGTGTTAATGACAAAAACCGCTGAGCCACTACAAAACTGCATGGTGTGCATTACTAATTTTTCCAAAATAAAACCGTCTCGTTGTTACTCTTACAGCGATTTTCCTCATTATTATAACTCGTAAAAATAATACAAAATAAAAACGTATGTGGCGAACTCTGAACGCTCTGAAATTTCGACGTGCATCTAACACATATAATATTGTGTGCATATGATCGTAGCAAATGGATTTAGAATGTGATAGAAATAGATTCTGAAATGTATTTCGATAACCGTACAAAAAGTATATCAAATAGTAATTGACGTATCACTTTGAAATACACTTTACCTATTTCTAAATCGAAAACTTGCGAATGACGGTATGATAATATTGAAGTAAATGTGTACGAATGTGCACACAACATGGTATTTCATTTCAGAGATCATCGAATTCCTTCTTTAACGATGTTATGTCAGTATAGATACTCGTGATTTTAAATATTTTAATGATAACTAATAACGACAGTTTTGGCAATTTGTTTGTATAAAGTTACGCGAGCAACAATATTATTCATAAACTCTACTGTGCTGTTACTTCAGCTCATCTTGTAAAATAACCTCGAGGGATTTATTTTCACCTGTTCATCGTAATACGGTGTATAGATAAGTTTTATTTCAAATAGGAAATCGTATCGTCTTATCAAACATTTATTATATTTAAGAATATTTATTTTACATGCTCAACTGAAACACCATTCAGTTTGTCAGTCTAATTCTAACATGTGCAATTATTAAAAAATTTCACAAAAAAACTATATAAAATATATTGTTTATAATTTTATAATTAAAATATCCTGTGAATATCAAATTAATAGCATTTAAAACACGTTTTTTCGCTGAAAGCTTTTGCAGAGTTGTAAACATATGGGAAAGTATGTTGCTTGAAAATTGTTTTTGAGTATTTTTACCTTGTGTGACCTTACAGTCTAGTTTGGGTCACTGTTATGGTCATGATACAATTTTCTCGTCGAAAATAACCCACTAACATTATTAAATCCGACGGGCTTGCCAAATTATCACGGAAAATTTAACATAACAATTATTCATTGATATAACGTTTTGCAACCATTGTTAATGGAATGTTCGTCAAATAGTCTTTACAAATTTTAAGAATTATTTTTTAAGATGACTAAATCGAATGTTTACTTTTTAAAAATAAACTCAAGAGCTGCAGATTACAGTCCATAAAACATCGGTCAACCAATATCACGGTAAATGGTACCATTCATTAAAATATTACAAGTGTATAATTTTCTACACGAGATTATATAATTTTATTTTTTCTGTGGATAGCCTTAAATTTTTCTTATGAAATATTAAGTTAATCATTTCAAATTGAAAATTACTGCGGCGCTTTAATCATAGGGGGAAATATTCTATTTTAATTACACAATGAAGATTGATAGACAATATAATTCCAACCAGTTATATGTTACATAATAGATATTTATTCTGAGACATTAAGACATTAGGTATGATTATTTTTTGGAAAAACGATCAACATTTTTATGTTTCCTACGTATGAGGTATGGGTAGCTATTAATTTTTAACTCATAGTTGAATGAATGATCTTAAAAGAAGATATCTTCAAAACTAAAAATTTCATTAATTATACTGAGAATTCATGTCAAAATGGCGCTCACTTTCTGAATATATTAAGCAAAACTTCTGAATAAATAAACATTCAAACTTTTTCTGTAATATATATATATAATCTAAATCGTTTTATTTTGGTTTAGAAAAATAATATAAGATATTGCATATTTTTATTTCCTATAATTACATTGCGCAATAAAATATTATTATTTTATGTTTATTCTCAAAATTAAGTGTGATAAACTCAAAATTTAACTGACCTACTCTCTCTGTGAGCGTGTCAGTTTGAAACATCAGTAAGGAAGATTTAGAATGATTTCAGTTGTATGTAGTGTAAGTAATTAAAATGTTTAATTACATCGTATCGTAGTGTTTTACACCCGTCCAATCTTTTTGAAATAGAATCATACCTAAGATTATTTTGCTGTTCATCAGATATTCAACCTTAAAAAACCTGATGTGTTGTGACCTGCACTGGGGTGGTCAATGGCGACATGGTCGGCTTATTTTGTCGGTGTAAAACGAATATACGTACAGTATACTACGATGGCTGTAATTTTATAATTTTTAAACATTATTATAATTCAGTACGGGGAGGTGTTAGAGCTGGTGAGTGAAGTGCAACAAGGACGTGGTCAATAAAAGACGGTAAACGTTTGTTTGGACACCCAAGATTAAAAATAGTGTAAAATACATACAAATGTTTATACTTAAAGAGTAAGTATAAGAATGTGTACGTACGGGCGCCAATGTGGTCCCCAAGGTGGCCGTCGTCACACGGTGTGATATTTTACGATTTACTAACCGGTCTGAACTCAATGCTAATAAACACAAGATTGGATATAATAATGTTGTGCTTTACAGGGAGACGCAGTGAAAAACGACTCAATTTCTTCGTGTGATCTCTGCTGTAAAGATCGTGTGTGATCCTCTACCTGGTCGCCCGTCCGCCTACAAAATTCTCCCTCCCTTTCTGCGGTCGTATAATAAGATAATGACAAAACGATTACTAATTGAAACTGCCATAAAACCAGTTTGATGGTGTCGCGTGTATTTAGTATACCGAATGTATACGAGTACAAATTAAGCAATTAAAAGCTCCGGGTCGGATTTAAGTGGCGTCTGGTGTTCAGTTTTTTTTTTTTTTTTTTTTACATTATTTTTAGACACTAACGGACACGACCTGACTCATAAAGTTCAAGAACCGGTTGCGGGTGTCGATGCTGTGGTATCTTTTTTACCGCGACATCACAATAATACCGTTGCCGCCATACCATAGAAACTATTGGAAAAAAACACAACATTGCCTCGTCACAATCTAGTAGTAGTCGTAGTTTAAACCGTAGCCGAAGATAATTATGATTTTCTTAATGACTTAAATACACATTAAAAAGTTATGACTACACTAACTACTATAGGTATAATAACAACAGTTTATCCGTATCGCAATAGAATGTTATTTAAATGACAAAAATTACATTTTAATTTACCAAGTGATTCGACGTTAATATATGAGCACAGCAAATAAAATAATTGGAATGATTCGTGGATGTGTCAATTTTATCGTGTCTGGAGACGTTACACGAAAAAAATTCGAATGAACAATCATGTTATGTGGTACATAACATCACTTGGGTATGGATAGCTTACATATTTAAAAACAGGTTTATATTGAGCTATAATAAAAATTATTCTACTGGAGACGTTTAGTGTTAGGGTTGGCATATACAAATCACTCACTCTTCATTTTAATGTATAAATACATGGAATAATGTTGTACAATTAATTATTTCCGCTGGTATAATTTTTCTAAACAGCATTGGGCAGATGATAATAAAATGTAAATTGTTTAATTATACAAATAAATTGAAAAACTCTGTATTTTTATTTTAATTAAAAAAAAGTCTAGTAGTTATCAATCACTGTACTCGCAGATTAATTTTGTACTTGTATCTACACGAATAAAATTATTTCAAGCACATAAAGATATACATTTTATTATTTGAAAACATATATTCCGCTTTAAAACGTCGTTATTTGCAAAAGTAATAGCAATACTATTTTTGTTTCGATTTTATAGTCGTTCTATATTCAGCTTTCTAATTTAATTTTAGGTATATGACAAAAATCCGTTAAAACTAACCGCGTCATATAGTCGTAGGACTTATTTAAATACACATATTAATTAAGTTAACAAAAAACACGTCAACGATTGTTTAGAACACTTCTTTCTGCGAATTGGTATTCACAAATATGTGAAAATTATTCGTTTAGTGGACAATACGAATTACAAGCATAACACAAAGCACCTCAACCTTTTGACTCATTTTCCTCGTTTTTACTATTCGCCGAAGGTCAACAAGTAATATAAATCACATGTCGCAATGTTACGACGAGAAAAAAGTCTTGTACACTTAAATTTCCCTTATAAATTTTAAAGTTGTAGGGAATACACAGAAAGGAATGCATTAAAAAACGTGAAAACTTAAACCGATCTCAAAATCGTTGAAGAAAAACATAACTCATGTATGTAATTTATAATATACTAATAAAGTCAAGTTCATTGCACTTTTATAAAAAAATGTGTTTCTATTCATTGATATAAACAGAAACCAATATTAAACTACTTATAAACACAGATTAGGGAAAATTTAATGTTTACTAAAAAAATTGTGCGCGAAAACGAAAATCATGTTGTCATAAAATACTATTTTATAAATAATAATGATTTATATATTTTATAAACCTTTTAAGTAATACTTCTATGAAGTTCCATATGTAGTAACTACAATAGAACTACTACTAGTAAATAATAATGGTAACCTGCAATGTAGTTTAGCTAAAATATAATAGGGAGTGGATAAGGCAAACATTTTGTTGTTTCGAGTAAATTGCTTGTGATTAGACATAGTTAATTGCGCGATATTAGGAAGATACTGTTAAACTATATTGTATAAGAAATAATTTCGTTATTAGCCGAAAAGCCCTTACATATCGTAAGGTATGACTTTTTAAAAATTCTTAATTGCTCATTGATGATTGCGGTAAGACGTACCGCGGTGCTAATATATTGCTGACACACCCTTTTAATTAGGAAATCTAAACGACCAGTGATTAATCGTACAATCCGTAGAGTTTGTTTACTATAATTGGTATACCTAATCTAAAATTTATTAGTGATATTTCTGCTGTGACCACACACGAATACTGTGACGGGTAGAACCGTTTCAATCGATCGGTTATTTAGATAAAAAGTGTATAATAATGTCACACTAGAATTAGCTAACGATGACGGGAAAAAATCGTGTCCGTCGAAGCAGTGCATTCACTATTATAATTGGTGCTGTTCGATCACTCTCATTTGAGATACGGCTAAAAAACAACTTGGACGTTTACTGCTCATAATTGACAGGAGACAGAACAAATCTTAAGACACTGGGCTACATACACTTTCCTAGTGAATCGACCGTAATAATAATAATACTGAAACGCCATGGTCGTGTCATAATCAGATTATCTCCTGCGGTAGCCATGTGGTGACGACGGTGGCGGCATTGGACCAGAACAACGCACTGGTACAGCTCGAACTGCATCAGAAGCGTAACATACGACCGTTGTGAATAAGTAAACACATACCCCGTCGGTTCATCAGACACGCACATATTACACACATTTAGTCATAAATTATTATCTTACCACGAACGCACATGTAAGGGATTAGTGATGGATTAAATAATACTTATCGAATGTTCGCCTTTTTTTCCCGTGCACAATATTTCCGACGCTCGTGTTTTTTATCACCACCGGATACACAGTAGGCAACACGGAGAGTGGCCGTGTTCGAACGGGAAGACGAATTCTACATAATGTTATTATTTTTACCCGTAGACGCCCTCGAAAACTCCGTGGGCGGTCCACGCTAAATTTCTCAAAGGTGTTTTTTTATTATTATTTTGTTTTTTATCGAACTCGCTCACCGTGTCGATGTCGCCAAACGCGTTTTATTTGTTTTTCGTAATCGGTCGGCGGAGGTGCCGAAAAAAACAGTCGTAAATTAGCGGCGTCATCAGATAACTATCGCAGGCGACCGTACAAATACTCGTTTCCGTGAAATTATCGCAATAACATTATGAGCAATAAGCGAATTGAGAATGTTAAGACCCCAGTGCTTTATCGGGTCCGCGCAGCTCCTACAGTTAAATGTCAACGTTGATAAACCATCAAATTTTTTTTAATTAAACACCAGTTGATCATTACTCAATCCGAATGTAAACGACACGTTCTACCTGATATCCTAAGTTTTTAGTGACAACATAATCTTTGTTTATTCGGTATATCGAATGCGACGGTTTAAAGAAATTATAAATCATTTCCTTGTTCAAGTATTAAGCAATAAAGAGAACAGTTTTCTAAAAAGATACCACAGACACGAGGATAATAACTAATGCCGGTACCAATTTCAAAGTAAAAATGTAACCTAAAAACCAATGGATCTCGGAGCGAAATAAAAAAAAGACAACTTTGACGTTCGTCCATTTTTATGATGTACTTAAGTATTTTTTGATTTATAATTCGACATGCATTCGAAAAAAATATTATACTGCTCGTAACATACCCCAAGTTGTAAATAACATAACCGAAATGTTATTATTATTGTTTTTGCTTTTCTGTCACCATTAAAAAAATAACGTTTTAGTTGTTACTAGTAAAACTGTTTCGCTATTATGCTGAACACGCTTTTATGCAACACTGACATGACCACAAGAAATAGTAAAAATATTTCTATGGATTTAGCTTGTAAAATAATTTTTCCATTAGAAATCACCAAAAAATAACAATCCTCGTCAGATATAATCCGTTTATAAATTTTTAATATTTAAGACTTAAATACATAGATTAAAAGTTTTATACGAGAAACTTATAAAAAGTCAAACAAATTAAGTAACTCTATTGAAAATACTTAAAAATTATTGCTTTTCCTTGCACAATAGTAAAATGTACATTCAAAATCATCAAACATTATATCAAATTTTTATTATGTTTTTTCGCGTTATAAACATATAAATTTAATGTGAAACGTCTAAATGTTTTTCTATATTTATAAGTTTTCAAATATGAAATGTAGATGTTCTGAAATATGTTTAAATATATTCAGTGTAATCTCAAATAATTATCTACTGATAAAAAAAACTATGTGATATATATATATTAATTAAAAATAAAATACAATGAAAAGTTATTTCGAGTTACATTGTCTTTACTTACGCTCTGGGAAACTTACTCTTTACGCTATTTGTGTTTTATTCTATTTGGCGATTGGAATTTATTCTCTAACGACTAGTATTGAATAATAATTTTTAAACAAAACTTGAAAGTTAAAATAAGTTATTAAGCGAGTGTAGTGTTCAAACGGGTGGTTTGTGGAAATACTTTTACTGCTGTATAGCATACAGTGAATTTTAATGGCGGTTTGATGTATTTTCCTGTAACAGCAGCAGTGGGTGTTCTAACTTGTGTTGAGATGAAAGGAAACAAAACGAGTGGGAAGAGGAAAAGGATGGTTTAAAATTGACCGATGCGTGTGCAAAGGAGACGTTTTTGTGTGATAAATATAAGGAGTTGGTAACAAACTGTATGCGTAGGAATAAAAGCTTACCGTAAAATTAAAAATTCAGGTAGGCAAAGTTCGACACGTCTAATTACACATCATTCGACTAAACTAGAGAAATAATTACCATCGTTGGAAAAGCACGTATCTGTCTTGCGCATGGCGGTGACCTTTTTCTAGAAAAATATCAGCTTTCAAAAGCATCTCTAGCTCTTTGTTCAATTGCTAATGGGTTCACCAGTGATGATTAGGTTTCACGTATGGAAGGGGGTGTGGAAGTAAACGAGGGCGACTGTTAGGAATCGAGTAATAATTATGGTCGACTGTTCGTTCATATTCAACTATTTCGAAGTGAAAACTCTAGTTTTTGTTCAGAAGTTCTGGGAAGGTTAAATTATTAAATTTGATGTGATTGAAAAATGAAAAATATATTTTAAAGGTGGTAATCAGCAGTAAACGAGATCTACTTATTGAATGGGGTTGTTTTCTTTGAATTTTGAATTGTACTTACAAAGTTACTTAGCCGGTTTAAATCTAGTATTTTAGTTATTACTGTTCCATAAAAACCATGATAGATAACTGAACGATTTTATGTGATCAAATAAAAAGAGCACTGGAATCGTTTTCACGGAACGCTTAAAATAGAATTTATAATTATAAAATATTATTGAGAGTCGTTTCAATTTTTGAGACATAAACGTAAGTGTTTACTTCAGATATGTAATCGAGACGAATTTTTTTATCGAAAGATAAATTTCAGTTTAATAAGTTATGTCAATTTTTGTATTTTTTGTTTATTTATTAAAACTGCTTGTAGTTTTTCATGAGAAATCGATGTTATTATGACGCGGTGTCATCTATTAATAATTAAATATTTGCAACTGAACACTTAAATGTTGTCAAAAGTACAATGTGCTCGTGGTCAGGAACGGCGTTTGATGTAATCAAGACACATACATGTGTATAACACGAGAAGATACGTGACGTTTTAATTGAAGCGGCAAACTGTGCAGGCGACGGTCGTTTTGTTCTAATTGGATTTTAAATCCAACACGTCTGACATTGATTTCAAAAGTGAATATAATTTTCGAATTTGTTCCATCAAAAGTTTGCACGCGTAGACGCAACTTTCTAGTATGACGGTTGATCATCATACATTAGTAATTTGCGACGACATGAGAATGCTTAATTTTGTCTTTTCACAATAACAACCGACTAACAAGTATGGGAACGTCGACTTTTACGGTTCGTTAGTCGCTTTGATAAAACATTCGTTGTTAATTTTTCTCATTTCCGTGTCCCCGGCGTCGAGTTTCGCCAAGGACACGGAAACTGATTGAACCAGGCGTTCCGTATAGGCAATTGCGGTACACCGCCGATGAGCGACCGGATCAATAATGATATCGACGAAATATGACGGCGTGGAGTCAACAACAGTCAACCTAACGACCATAAAAAATGTTTTCATTCATTTGTTTTCGTCAAAGCACTCGTTGCAGTTCGACACACAAAAGTACAAACCTTTTTCAGTTACAGTGTAATTAGTACAACGCCACGTTGCCAACACGGTTCACTTGTGTAGTGCGCCGTCGACGGAGAAAATGATTGTGGGCGACGGCATAACGACCTACATTCGAGCCTTTGCACAGGCCCTGTAAATTAATCGCCGACGCGTTTTATCGCCGGCGAATTAATAATACAATAATTACAGCGGTAAGAGAAAAAAACTGCTATGTCAACCTGTGCTCGTCAAATTATTTATGGGGCTTGAGTTTGGCAGGTTTTTACAGTTTGAATAATCGAGCGTAACGAACTGTGAATCGTACGTTATGGTTTCGGAGTAAACGCAAAAGGAGAAAAAAGTCTCTCCTTTGAATAAAAACGGTTGAGCGAGCAAGTTCGGCTCGCCGTAATTATTTGACGCGGACCGCCAGAGACGAAGTCAAAAATATTAAAAAAGAAACTCACTGAGCGTAAGCTGAGTGAAGGAGCAATATCGATTTTTGTCAGTTATTGAAATGTTTTCCTTTGTTTAAAAAAGTTTATAAATTATTTATGTTCGCTGTGACATATACATGAACCAGATTAAATATTAACGAGTCAACGCGAGCTTGCATGAATATTCGGAGATTTATTTATTTTTTATGACAACCAACGGTGACTGATATTCATAACTATGTCGTGGTTTTCATAGAATACTATGGAAATTATGGCCGTCGTGAACCGAATTCTCAAAACCCGGTGGTCTACTTTCATGTCTGATAATGTCCACCTGAGAAACTCTTAATTAAAAATACTGTTCTAGCTGAAAGAAGGGGTACGCTGTTGTGGTGTACAAAATATCAGTTGACAAATAGCGAGAAATATTGTTTTAAACAAAACGAAAAGTATTATTCCTTGGCCGTAGACAGATAGAGTTAAAAATAATCGCCTTTTCATTAGTTCATTGGCCGTAGATCAAACCATTAAGCTCGAGTGCTTGTCCGGAGAACAAAAGAACGCTTATGGACAAGAGGGTTTTCTAGACCCCTAGAGAAAAAACAACAATGGCGGATACTGCAATATTTCGTCAACACTATTCGGATGTCGATCAAAGCGCGTGCTTCCAATTTTGTAATCCGTTTAATAGTCAACGATTGGGTGATGAGGGCGATAGTTGTGTACTCTAGTAATACATCACGCAATCAACGAGTAATTATAATGGCTGTTGACGGGAAAAAGGATGTAACAGAGGCGGCGTATGTGTAACGAAATATAGTAGTCACATCGCAGTGATCCTTTTCCAGTCGAACACAATGAACGTCATCGTCTGGGGGGTTGACAGAGATTGATTCGAAACTATGGATAGATTTATTCATTAGGCTGAAGCTTTCCCTGCCGCCCCCGGGGTGTGATTATAAGGTGCAGGGTATATAAAAGAGCAGGCCACAGCCGCGAAATTTGTTGCGTTTCGGAGAAATAAATTCGACAGAAGGAACCACAACAGGAGAGAGTGCACACAGAGATTTTATTAATGATTCAACGGCTCGCAAACTGACAGCCGCTGCCGCCGCCACTGTCGAATCATTTCTCACCGACACTACTGGAAACAAAAGCTCTTTTCCATTCTCTTCGTCCACACAACACACCCCGTGTCTTTATGTGCGCCGACTTCGTTTTAATTCCCACCCCTGACATATTTCTCCTCCGTCGCGCTATCATTCTGCATTTATTTTCCTGTACCACCAGTGTAGTAATCACGACCGAACCCAAAATTGGTTTGTGTTCGAAAACAGACGATGCCACTGTAACTGTCGTCTACTCCAATATTATATTTTGCAAATGATTTGGTATTGCCAAAAATATTAAGGACATTTTGAAAATCTTCTTTCTATAGTTTTCTTTATATATTAATTTGAAAAACGTCATAATAATCACATGAATGTAGTATTACTATGATTTATGGGGCTAACGAACTAAACTATTTTAACGCATCAATAACAATTAACAATTGACTAATACATCACTAGATAGTTTTGATCTTATAACATTTGTTACGAAAATAAACAAGGTTTTTTCTACACAAAAATATATACGGTGAAACATTATTTATTTTGGTCGTGATTTGAAAATATTTAATTTTGTTAAAATTGTTCTTAGTAGTGAAACATTTGTACATAAAAAAAGCAAACGACAGAGTGAACTTATTTTGACTAAGTACGTATATTTATATGCTTTTATATATATATATATATATATATATATATTTTATGTATATATTATTGGTGGAATCGGATTTTACTTTGGGCGTAATCTCGTCGTTGCGTAAGAGACACTTTGGAGGAATTTAATCAACTCGCCAAGGAAAAGACGAGCAACGGATCGTTCAATTACTAGGCGGTTGCGTCGAGCTGTTAAATTATTAACAACAAATTTGGTTAACCACTTTCCCCCTTCCTATTAAGCTACAGGGTGCCAAGAGATTTGTGTTTGTAAAGTTATCTAAAATAAAACTCAAAATTGTAGCGTATACTACCACCTTGTAAATTGAATCGTGAATAATACATACATTATGAAATATAAACGTTCGGTTTGTATAGATTTTTCATAGTTAAGAAGCTATCGCAAAATAAACTGATCGCTCCACACAGAAAATATTTTTCATTTCCTACTTTCTATCGAGTCGATTGATCTAAATAAATATTCATCAGGTAACTACAGGAATTTTCATAGACGTTCGCTTCAAAAAGTAATTTTACTGTAATTGTTTTTGATTTCTTCGCCATTAGTTTTACAAAATAACTTTTCAAATGATTCGAACGCGAATACCTGAGGTTTGGTGCAAGAGAAGTCAATGTCGTTTTAGATAACTTTTGAGAAATGAGTTTTGTTTCCATTAAGTTCTAAATTAATATTCGCCAAAATTGTTTTCAAGTGATTTAAGTGATTTTTGCTGTAGGAAAGTTACTAAATACACAGTTGGTCTTTTACTGAGAAATTTCATGTTTTTTATTGGTGTTTAGTTTATCAAGAATCCTCGGTTCATTCATATTATACTTAGACAATACTCTACATTTCTCAGAGTTTACATGTCGAACACACAATCTCATTTGGTGTGCATGTTTCATTAATAGTATACCGTGTAATTGAAGGTATACAGTGTTCGTGTCTATGAACTGCGTTCAATTTAAACTACCATTATCATGTTCTCAGTTCGATCGTTTTATACAATGTAATCGCTATGGCATATTACATTTTATACTTGTAAAAAGTTTATAACTTTTTAAGGTTGTTTATAATTTATTGTACATGAACGGTACGCCATGTCTAGGGAGTATTGACAATCTATTAAGTTGTTAGTAATTAATTCAAAATTAAACAGATATAAAAAAAATAATAGTCAATCATTTCAAACTTTGTGGTATTAGATAACTTAACAAAGGTTAGTCGCGTTCTTTTACTGTACGGAAGAAAAATATCCCTTGTAGATTTACCGAACACGTTTATGGCGGTTTACTTATCAAGGGCCGCGAAAAGTTTTAAATAATTCTGTGGAATGCATTTCCTTGCGCTACTATGAAGACCGATTTCTCTTAGACTCGTCTGGCGTTTTGTTTTAATTTAACAGCCGTCACCAGGTTATTCGACAGCTAACACATCACAAGGGGATTTAGATATTCATATTAACGTACTGGTATAACTCTTGCCTGGATCATCGCGTCAATTTGTTACATAGGTAGCGAACATAATGGCATTCATTTGTACCTCATTCGCATACAAACGCTTCCTACTTTAATTGAACGATACAGGGCAAGAGGATGAATTACTCAATTACCCAGCCTTTCATCAATCTTCCTAATAGCTAGCCAGTTAGTCTCGAGTTTCCGTGATTAGCAAGGCAAAATGTATAGAGTACTAATTTATTTTGCATTGTTATATTTACATAAAATAACATCGTGCCAAAGTCATTACTGGAATTTTACTCTAAAGTTGACAACATAACCTACATTCTATTTCCAAATAACACATAAGTAAAGATTCGAATTACGACTTAATCAATTTCATGAAAGGGGTAACTTATGAGATTTTATTGGAAAGTAGAATTTGATTGAACAATATCGACGCACTGCGTTCTCGCGTAATCTGTTAAAAATACAATTTTTCTTTTACTGGCAGTTTATAAAATCCGAAAAGAAATAATTTATCGGAAATACCATAAATAATTTTAATCATAACAATAATAATAAAAAAAATGCAGGATTATTTTTTAATCTGGAGTCATTAGGTTGAGCATCCAGTTTACGAAACGTACGTAATGTATACTCGGGGGAGAGTTAAATTCCTGAAATAGCCTTTCGTTATAAAAAATAACCATCTTCGAAATTTATGACGATTTTAAGTTTAAAATAATGGTACACATAAAAGTATATTAGGACAGACGTAACATTTTAAGAGCAAAATGTTCTTTACTAATGAAATAGCTTAGTTTACTTGCACAGGTTTTATGTTAAAAAATAAAATTGATTAAGTAAACCGACTCAATAAAAAAGTTCTTAAGAGAGAAGATTCACAATAGTCAAGTTCAAAATTAACCATAAACTGCGCATTACATTTTAGCACTCGAAAATAGTTAATTTTGATAGATAATCAATATAATAAAAAATAATTATTTTCAAAAAAAAATAATACAAATTGAAAAAACTTGGAAAATTAGTAAACTGTTGAAATGTCATATGATACTATCTGCTAAAAACATTCATATTTATATAATAAAAAAAATTATTTTATTAAATAAATAGATAAAAACATGTTTCTATGTATTTATAAAAATTTAGTAAAAAATACTCTTAAGATTAATTCATGTTATTAATCTGAATCAGGGTTATTCTTAAAAATACCTGTTTAATGCATTAGCAAAAAATTTCAAATGTCCTACAAGACCAATGTATGTTTTGGAAATTTTGGTTTTTTAACGTGTTTAAAACACGGCTTCAAAAATTGCATTTTAAAAACACGACAACCCTGATTAAAAAACATTACAATAAATCGATTTATTTGTTTTTTATTTTTAATTAATTATTATTAATATTAAAAAATTGAAAAGTATCTAATTAGGAAAATTACGTGTCGTTACAAATTCTTAACCGATAATTTATATGATTTTAGCATTTTCATATAATGGCGGGAGGAAAAATATGATTAAAAAATGCTTAAAGTCGCTCATCATCTCCAGTTATATTATATTAAATAATTTCTAAATTATTATTTCAAACGATTTTATCAATCAGGCATTTTTATAATTAGAACATTTTTTATTTTATAAATCATTTAATTAATATTTTTTCAATAAAAAAAATAGAGTTCATACCTTTATGAGATATATGATGAACTGTAAAAGTACTTAATAATTGATAAATCCAGAAATACATGTAACTGAAGAGCCAAAAAATTCCGAAATTATTTTTATTTAAAATGCAATTGAGTGGATTATGATAAATGGATCACTCTGTATAATTATTAATAGTGTAAAATACTATTGCGTGTTTTAAGTGAGTCAAGTTATTGTTAATTTATTTTTTCTAAGTAAACGTGTTTACTCATAATATTTTGATAAATCAAATAACAATTGAAATAAAAAATGATATTGTTTTTATGAATAAAAAATTAATTACGTCAGTGACGACATTATTTGAAACAAATCGTCACAAATAATGGCCGAAATTAAATATACAACACCTGAAGTATATAATGCGATCATTTAAAGTTGTGTTGAATATTTTAAATTTTCAAAATGTTTAAATTTATAAAAAATATAGCGACTCTTTGTTTAATACTTTTAATCGCTTCAACATCGACACACAAGGTGAATTAATATTAATTTTTTATTTTATAATAAGGCCTCTATGAGTTTGTTTAATTGAAGTAGCGTAGAATCTAAAAACTTCTTAAGTATTCTTCAGGGATGGTGATACTTAGTAGTAAATACATTAAAATACATTTAAAGTAAATTGCGTTAAATATTTTGACCTTGATTGCTTGCTAGTTTAATATTTCATTTTTATTTTTTAAATAAAAACATGCAATTAAACTATATGCTATAATGATTAAGACAATTCATTTGATTAAACTAACTCAAGAATAACATTTTTAATAAAAATTGTCTAACCTGAATGAATATTTAACTATTAAAAAATTGTGTTATTAACTACTTTAAATAAGTTTAAACTAATGTTTTTATTTTTATTTTTAGGATGTGTTTTATATAAGTGAAATAGTAGGATTTTATGATACTTTTACTGATTTTAATTTAACCAAACTGAACAATAAACATTATTTTAAACCAGTTAGTAATGAGTGGAGAACACAAAAATGTGAATCATTAGGATTCAAATTTAACAAATCTTCTTCTTTTTTAAAAAAAAATAAAACCACTGACTCATTATATTTATTAACGGAGCTTGATGAACAATTTTTGGTGTATGATGATCGTGAAAACTGTTTATATATGACATTATTACTGGCAATATGCGGAGATAAAATGAATTATTATGATCTCCGTAAAAAAGTTTTAAATGTAATTTGATTCTTAAATTTTTTAACTGTTTTTATAAGTAATAATAAATAATTTTCAATTTTTTAAAAATAAAATAATTGTATTTAGAACATGAGGAATAGTAAAGAGCTTTTAAACTTGATTGGCGAAGAAAATCTTGATAAATATTTGACATTAAAAAAAGAAAAAGTTTTAAGTAAGTTTTTCGGTTCATGATAAGTAAATAAATTTTAGAACTCTTTGAGTATAAATTATTTTATGTAATCCAAGACATCCAATACAAAAATATGTAAACTAATTACTAACTATTTAAAAAAAAAAATGTCATAATCACCAGAAAATTAAATTTTATATATTTTTAACATAAATATGAATTACAACGTTTTCTCGTTGCATTAATTTTTTTTTCAGATGATTATGCTTCAGTTGTTGAATTAATAGCTACAGCTGAATATCTTGATGTATGTATTTATTTATATGTCCCAGCGTTTAAAGAATGGATATTATATTACAAAGACTGGCCAAATTATGAAAAATTTAATATGGAAAATGAGCATTGTTTATATTTAGTTAAAATGGATGTACACATATTTGTTATTGTTGATACAAAACCTGATGTTTCAAAATAAATTATTTTTTGTAATCATACTTCAATTAGTTTATTTTATTTTAAACAGTTTTTCAGCATTTCCAAACAAAAATATATTAAAGTACTATTTTACCTTATCCTTACTTTAAAAACTGTTTAATAAATGCAGTATAACACTAACACTACATGTGCATTTTTACAATAAATTTGCAACATTTCATATAATCATAATATTTGTAGATGTAGACTATGTTCCTAACAGATCACTAACATAATTATTTTTAGTATTTCTTTACGCCTGTTTATATATTATGACTTAATAACATTATACTTTTTTTAACAGCAACTAACAACTTATTAAATTATGCTTATAAAAAATACGCTTTAAAAGAAAATAACTTTTTAGAATTTTGTATTTTAGTTGTAGCTGTTATTTGATAATTTTGCAATTTGTCAAATAATAATAATTATTATACAATGTGATTTATAATTAATACTAGTAATCATTTTTCTGTTAAATATTGTTTCATTAAAAATAAATCAAATTTAAATCTGTATATTGTTATGAAAAAATCATTATTTAACGAAATCGGGGGGTATATTATTTTAAAATAAACTACATCTAACTTTTTAGCTACGATGCGAAGTTGAGAAGGTATTAATTTTACCATGATGTGTTTATTTCTCTATTTTTTGTGTGTGTCTGTCACTACTTTTCCTCAACTCTCACTAGACCGATTTATTTCAATAATACGTCAAAAGATCACAAATGGTATCTAGTAGAAAATGTTTTGAAAATGTTTCGAAAATACTCCAAGCTTGAAACATATGTTAAAATAAAGCTTATGTTGTGTCTTATAAGTTCACAAAATAAAATGGGCCCCGGCGGCTTATCTTCTATGGGAATGTGGCCGTCGAATTTAACGAAAAATATAATTTTTATGTAAAAATCACTGTTTAANTTATTTTTTGTGTGTGTCTGTCACTACTTTTTCTCAACTCTCACTAGACCGATTTATTTCAATAATACGTCAAAATATCACAAATCGTATCTGGTTGAAGACATTACCATCAAAAATTGAAAATTTTGCCTTTGTTCCCCCTTAATGGTGAAAATCACCCAAAAAATACGATTTTTAAAGTCGATAAATTTTAAAATTTTTTTCATTTTTTTTCAAAAAAATACCATAGCTTATCGAAAAATTAACGAATCAAAATAATTCTTTTTGATAAGAACCCTAGATATTATCTTTTCATTTGATATACATTTTTTGAAAATCTGACCCCTTATCTGCCCACAGGGGGGAATCATAAGAGTAACTTCTGCACAATAATTTAATTTTTTCAACTTAAGTTTTGAAAATGTTCCGAAAATACTCCAAGTTTGAAACATATGTTAAAATAAAGCTTATGTTGTGTATTATAAGTTCACAAAATAAAATTGGCCCCGGCGGCTTATCTTCTATGGGAATGTGGCCGTCGAATTTAACGAAAAATATAATTTTTATGTAAAAATCACTGTTTAAACGAAATATTTTAATACTTAAAACTGCTATAGCTTTTTAAAAATGAACAAGCTAAAATAATTTTTTTATATTAAAACATTAGATATTTTGCTTTCATTTGATATACATTTTTTAACAATCTGACCATTTATCTGCACGCAGAAGGAGATTCAAAATAGTAACTTATGCACACAAGTGATTAAAATCCAATAATGGATTTTTATAATTATAATCAAATTTTATAATACGCTCAATTGAGTGGATCTTTCTAAAACATTTTGGTTGGTTCTTTTAGTTAAAGTAAATCATTAAAATTTAGTAAGTTTTAGATATATAAATTGTAGAATCTCTTTAAACTCCAAAAGTTACTTAGAAATTATTACAATGATTTCTATCTAAGTGATCTATTACGAAAAAATGCAAAAAAAATATTGAGCTTTACTGATAAATTTACTATAAATAGAAATTATAACATTTCCCGAATGAATATTAATCTTAACAATACCATTTATTTAATTCACATAAATTTTTATATTTAATGATATAAATTTCAAACTAGCAAGTTGAAATAAAAGTTATGGTAATAACTTTTAGCTTTTTTCAAATGTTAGTACTCATTTTTAACTAGTTATTATTAATATAAAATATTAGTGATGATGAAAAAAATCTAATTGCAGATTTGATATCAGCGCGAAAAATTAGTTTAGAAAAGTATATTTTCGACTCTGATGAAAATATCTCATATATGATTTATTGTGAATTTAGTAGTATGAAATTTAAATATATATTTAATTTTTGTGAACTTAAAAAAAGATACTAATGGCAGTAACAACATAAGCACTTTGGTTACAAAATTTTAAATAAATACAATTTTCACTCTTCATATTAATAGATTCATAATTTGGCCAATCTTTTCGGTGAAGAACCCATTGTTTGTATTCAACTACATATACATAAATGCATACATCTAAGTATTCGGCAGTAGCAAGTACTTCTGTAACCGAGCCGTAATCATCAACTAAAAATAAATCAAGTATAATAAATTGAAAAAATAGATCATTTATAAATAAGTTCCTAAAAAGAATTTTACTACAAAGAACAAATTTTGTTACGGGAACACAAAATGTTTATAAAATATTTTTAGATTAATCTTAAACAATATTACTATGAACTAAATATTTAAAATACATACCCAAATTTCCGTTGTTCTTTAATAATAAGTAATTTTTAAATCTTCTTTCGCTACCAAGAAAGTTTTTTAATTCTTTACTATTTTTTAAGTTCTAAAATTTCAATTAAATTTTAATACAATGCATATAATTTCACTGTATTTTGTTCTATGTTTAATATATTTTTTCATGAATGTTTAACTTACATCAAGAACTTTACCTCGTATTTGTTTAAAATACGATTTATTCCCACAAATTGCAAGAGATAATGCTTCAAAAATACAGTTATTTTTTTGATCTACATCATAAGTTAGTGATGGAATTGTTAATATTTTAGGTAGTGTATTATTGAGATATATGTCATTATCATAAGAACGAAAAATTATTTCATTAAATTGTAATCCTAAAGATTGACATTTATTTTTTTTCCATTCGTTACTGACTGGTCGAAAATAATGATCGTTTTTCAATGGAGTTACTTCAATATTATTAGGCCGATCATCCCAATTATTTACTTGGCTAACATAATACACTGGCTAAACAAAATTAAAGTTTTAGTGAACTTTTTTTTATAACTAAAAGTATTAAAAATAATCAAAAGCTAAAATAATTGATAGTAATTTGTTTTTTTCTAAAGAAAAGATTATTTTATATGTACAAACTATTCAAATTGATGAATAATAATTATTAAAAAATATTATTTTTCAATTAAATCTAATTAATTACACGTCTATAATCAACTAGTTTTACTTATTATAGAATAAATATTAATAAATTAGGATTATGTATTATACCTCTCTCATTTTTACCGAAGAAACAAAATACAGTATAAAAAATATTATATTTATTTTCATACAAATGATCATTTTTTTAATTAGTTTAAAATATAAAATATTTTAAATTTGAATCGAAAAGAAAAATTTTTACTTCTGGTAAAATTAATATGCTTGCCATTCTCTTATAAATTTACATGAGATTAAATACATATTGGAATTTTGTATTTACATTAACACGAATTATTACACTCTAAATTATATTTACCACTTTTTAAAAATGATTAATAATAATATTATAGATTATACTTAGTTATTATTTTGCAGTATTTTTTTTTTTTATAAATTTAACGCTATTAGACACGGTAATTATATAAATTATTAATATTTTTTAATTAAAAAAAAAAATTGATTTAAGAAATTAGGTCAGTCATAAGAACAAAATTATTATGACAAAAATGTTGGAAAATGCGGGTGGGATGACAAATTACCTGATGAAATTTTAAGGGAAATTTAAACGAGCGAGAAAAATTAAAGTGTCTTTGATTATAATTTAATATGATTTAGAATTCATTAATATGTTAATACTAAATTATTGCGCATCTGTTGCTGATGTTTAAATAAAGTAATTTATAAGAAAATTTTACCGTTTATACAATCATAACTATGGAATATAATGGAAGACAGAATAACTGTAGCAAAAATAGAACAAAAGAAATATCTCTATGATGAAATAAAATGATTGAAAAATAAACGAGGCATTATTAAAGGTTAGTTAAGAATAACTAGTCCTTAGCTAGACGGTTCTAAAATGCTGCGTGTCAAAGGACGTTTAAATAACTCGTTATAATTAAATGTTGACCAACGAAATCAAATTTTATTGGCAATATTTTATTTATTAACTTTATTAATTCTTTGTCGAGAAAATAGCCTATTGCATGCTGAGCTACAAGTGTTGCTATCTGCGGTAATAGATAGGTACTGACCGCCCAACGGTCAAAATATATCAAAAGGGTTGTTCATAATTCTATTATTTACTTTCGCTCAAAACCTAAAGCTTTAAGTCCAACAATGGCTAATTTGACTAAAGCACGGACTGAACTTACAAGTATTATTCTAATCTACAGTGTCGATTTTTGTAGCCCCACTCTGATAAAATCGAGTTTAGCACGGAAAGCGTTAAAGGTAAAATGTTACATTTATGTGTTTCTATACAAGGGCTGTAAATGTTAAAATAATCGGACACTTAATTACAGATGCATTCTGGGGAATGGGAAAGATAATTAGATGAGTTGAAAAGGATATTTACGACTCAGGAACACAATCACAACTGATCGATACAGAAAATTTTGCAAATGGAAGCACAGCCTTTTAAAAATAAGAAATTTTCATACCCAATTTCTCCTTAAAATCTGGTCTACAAAATGGTTATATTGAATTTTTTTAAAAATATTTCTTTAATTTTTGAATTTATATTATTATTGTAGTCCAAAAGCATAAAAGTTATGAAATAAAATTACTGCAAAATAGTGACTAAACTATAATTCTATAAGATTTGATAGTGGGACCTTCCTGTATATAACGATCTATACAATTATTTTTACCAATTTAACACATTTGGAATTATATATTAAAGTTTAATATTTGTGTTATTGTAAATAAAAAATTATAATTTAGACGCATGTTAATATATAAATAAATGGTAAGTATATTAATTTTCCCAGAAGCCAATTTTATTCTTTTCGATTCAAATTTAAAATACTTTAAATAATTTTTTTTAAAAATGTCTGTTTTTTTGAAAATAAATATAATTATATTTATACTGTATTTTGTTCCTTCGGTATGGATGTCACAGGTATAATAAATAATCCTAATTTATAAATATTTAATCTACAATGAGTGAAATAAGATAATTATACAATAACATATTTATAATTTTGATTATAGACGTGTAATAAATTATAGTTACATTAAAGAATAATATTTTTTAATAATTATTATTCATCAATATGAATAATCTGTACATATATAATAAACTTTTCTTCGGGAAAAAACAAATTACTACCAATTTTTTAGTACTTCTATTTATACAAAAAAGTTGACTAAACCTTGTTTTTTGTTTAGGCAGTGTATTTTATCAGCAAGGTGAATAATTGGAATGATCGACCAAATAATATTGAAGTAACCCCATTGAAAAACAAACATTACTTTCGAAGATTCAATAACGAATGGAAAAGAAATAAATGTGAATCATTAGGATTCAAATTTAATGAATCATTTTTTCGTTCTTATGATCATGACACAATTCTCAATAATTCAATACTTATACTTTTAACCACTCCATTGCAAAACTACTCAAATTGTTTTGTAGATCAAGATAATAACTGTGTTTTTAAAGCATTATCTCTTGCAATTTGCGGAAATATATCATATTTTCAAAAAATACGAGGCAAAGTTATTGATGTAATTTAATCATACAATGAAAAATCATACTAGAGCATAATAGAAATTCTATACATTTTATATACAGAGTGATTCGTTTATTAAATTCACTCAATTACTTAAACATTAAAATGATTTTTCGGATTTTTTAGTTTTGTATATTTATTTATTTATCAAGTACATTTACGGTTCATCCTATACACCCGAAAAGACGGTAAATTTTTTTTTTTTAATGACCAATTAATTCTTTAAAATAGAAAATACATATTTCATATAACAGAAATAAACTAACTAAGAAAATGACAGTTTGATAAAAAATGTTGGACCAATACTACACACTTTATTAGCATTTAAAATATACGTTGGAAGTGAAACACAGGTTCAATATTTTTATAATTAGACATTTCTGGGCCGCACTCCTCTGCCGCATATGTATAAAAATGTAAACAAATTTCTGAAGAAAGATACGGCCGTGAAACGTCTAATTATATATATTGTCATACCCGTGACATGCTTTCAATCAATATTATAAAATGGTAATAACGTAATAATGGGTTAAAATTGATTATCAAACAATTATCTTAATTGAATCATTCTTTATTTATGTAGCATAACTTTTATGTTGCCGTTTAAAAATATAATAATTACATGCATATAATGTATAAAGAATGAACCAAAAAGTACTTCTACAATTAATAAATCAAAAAATATTTAGATATGCACAAAAAATGAAGTAATAACTCGCTGTTTTTTACTATTCAGATGATCAATAATAAAACTTAATCTCTAATTACATCCTAACTGCTATACATTTTCTATGAACTTGAATTACTTTTCAAATCAAAATTTCGATCTTTTTATTAAATTATAAAAAGAGTAAAAAAAAGATAATCAAATATCTCATAATTTATAAGTTACTGATTTATTTGTTGCGCATAGCAATATTGTAACTAAAAACGGTAGCACAGTGTGGACGTGGTATAGTTGGTATAAGTATAGATGATATCTGATAGTGACTAAAAACACTATCATAAGAAACGCTTCGATACAAATCTGTAAAGAGTGTTTAATTTTAAGAAATTGGTGGCCAGGGATATAGTCTAGTTTTCAATAAATGTATATCAAATAAAAGGGAAATACGTAAATTTTCTATATAAAAAAATTAATTTTGATTTGTTCATTTTTGAAAAAGTTATGACAGTTTTAAGAATAAAAAAATATCAAAATTTGCCGATTTTTAAAATTGTAATTCTTTTGAATATTTTCTTCATTTTCAAGGAACTAGAGACATTTTTTCAATTTTTATGAGCATTGTCTTAAACTAGATACGATTTGTTATCTCTTGACGTATCGTTGAGAGAAATCGGTCTGATGAAAGCAGAGAAAAAGTGGTGATAGACACAAAAAATACATCATAGTAAAGTCAAAACCTTTTCAGCTTTGCATCGAAGCTAAAAGCAAAACAAATGAAATTTTTTTTTATTTATTAAATTATTGACTTGGTTATGATGAATAGATAACTCTGAATAGTGAAATTATACATGTTGTACTAAAATTTAATTGAAATTTTAGAACATAAAAAATAGTATAGAATTAAAAAACTTTCTTGGTGGTAAAAGAAGATTTAATAATTACACATTATTCAAGACGGACGGAGATTTTGGTATGTACTTAAACTATTCGGTTTATGAATATTTATACCTTGCAGTGAACATTTTTTCAGGAGTTTAATAATAATTATATTTATTTGCTATTGTTATACTTGATTTATTTTTTTAGTTGGTGATTACGGCTCGGTTATTGAAGTATTAGCTACTGCCGAATACTTAGATGTATGTATATATGTATATGAAGATGAATGCAATCAATGGATTATTTATCGAAAAGATTGGCCAAATTATGAATCTATTGATATGAAAACTGAAAATTGTATATATTTAAATTTATATAAGCAAAGTTTTCGTATTGTCACTGCCGTTAACACTTATATTTAAGTACACAACGTCATATACATATGTTAAATTTCATACTTCGATTAGACGATAAATCTTTAATAATAATTTGTTGTATTTTAAATCATTTAGAAACGCTCTGACATTTATTAATTTCAATGAATGATGTTATAAATAAACATGATGATTAACTTAATAAAATAAATGATCGAACTTAAAACTATCATTCAATTATTTTAATAATAATAAAATTTGATTATTGTTATTTACTCGTGAATAATATTTTCAATCTTTATCAACTGATTTTTATTCACCATAAGAATAATTTGGATCAATTTTTCGTAACTACTGTAGCTAATGGAAATGCCACATGGTTTCCAAGTTAATGGAGAGATATATAAAAATAATAATAATAATATTAATATTAATAATAATAATACAGAAAGGCAACCGTAGCATAGCGTGTCCTAAGGGAAACGCCTTGTGTGATTTATGCGGTTGCCAGAAATTTATGGTCCACCACCGAAATAGTCGGTGTTTTTATTTTCTCTGGACGTAATAAGAATTATATGTACTAAAATGAATCGATCCAAGCGCTTATATTGAACGGATAGCTGAATAGGATAAAAAAAAAAAGAGTAATTTTGTTTTTACCTCTTCTATCACCACTTCGATAGCTGCGTTCAACTTCAATTACCCATCGGACAGTATTCGATTATTCCTCTGAGATTGATTGTCGCCTACCTCCCATAATTTATACAAGGAATTATAGGTAGTTATCTTCCCCTTTTCTTGGATCGCTATCGAGCCGACAACGGTTCAGTATACACAGAGATTATGCATTTTTTTTTTTGACATTATCGATGATCGATGTCTTAATGTCAAAACCAATATTCTACGACCAAAAAATTCTTATATGTCGACAACGTATTGCAGATAAAAAAGACAAAATTATTGCGAACGTTATAATATTCAACAGCAGCGTTGGTAACGAAAAAAATACATTCCGTAGTAATATTATACTGTAAAGTTAAATTCATTAATATTTTGATATTTTGTCTAAGCTTTAAAATATATCTAGAAATCAAGCGCGAATCTAGAATTTCTTCAAGGGGAAAATAATCTATTAAACATCTAATTAATTTTTTTTTTCAATTTGATTATCNGTTGTCTAAGCTTTAAAATATGCGAATCAAGCGCGAATCTAGAATTTCTTCAAGGGGAAAATAATCTATTAAACATCTAATTAATTTTTTTTTTCAATTTGATTATCCAAAGACTTTATTTTATTTTAGCAGGTGACGATAGTTAAAGGGGAGCCTGCGCCCTCTAATTTCAACGGATTTATTAATTATTTTCCATATCACTTTGTTAGAGACAATTTATTATTAATAAAAAGCTTTTTCGATTTTGATGTAAAATGTTTTTTAAGTAATTTTAAGTATTCATCTATAATGATTTTAGAAAATTAATTTTTACGTCAATAACATTTTCGTCGTTTTTAATTTAATTTTCAGAAAGCGTAAAATGCTAACAGCTTTTGACAATGGCATAACATAACGTCTAACTGTAATTTAATGTATAAATTCTGCTTTCTTTTTAACAAACTGTGTTGTTCTGTGCCTTAACTGCAGTAATGCATTTCAGCATTGAAGGGGAATATAACCACCCTAAACATTCCATGACGTAGAAAAGAAATACATCTATGCATTGTACTTTATAAAATAGTTACTTTTTCATTAATCCGATTGCATTTGTACTTTATTTCAACGATCTACTCTTTCAACTCATGTCACGTGGGACTTAGTAAATTAAAAGGATCGCCAAGATTCATAAAATTAATTTATGATATTTGTCATTAATTTTGTATTAAAAACACTTAACAGAAATGTTTGGATATAAATTTAATTAAATCCTCTTTCGTCAAATTTTACTTATAAAATCCTGTGATGCTCTTTGAAATTAATTATGTATTTTAAAACTGAACATTAAGTCGAGCAAGTCAAAATGAATATGTATACAACACAAGGTTCAATATTACCCTCACACCTCGTATATCCTTCATCAGACTTCAATCGTCAATGCGTTTATTACTACTAGATGTTTGCTGAAGTAGCAGATGTGTAAACGGCAAAACATTATAATAATTTTCGAAGCAGCTTTAACGACGTTTTTATTTCTTCCTCTACACACGCTCACTTGCTACTTATAATAATAATAATAATATTATTATTATACTATGATACGTCTTCCGTTCTTTTTTCTTTTATGTCGCCTATCCCTAAATATCTACTATAATAGAGGAACTAACGTTGATCAGCTGCCGGCAGAATATTTTGAAAATATATAAAAATGGCGGTAGGTAAAAATATCCGTCGTCGATGATCGATCACGGATAAAGTGACAAAAAAATAACAATGAATAATTTAATATTGGATCATCGATTCAATTCTATAGAGAGACCAATGAATTATTATGAAAGTAATGCAAATTTTTGTGTCACCGTCTGTAAATTTACCTCTAGATTTTTTCTTTGTTTCCTTAATCCGTGTAAACAACGTTGATGTTTTTTTTTACTATCTAATGCTAACTGATTCTCTATAGACTAACATATAAAGACAGCCTACGGACTATTTTTGTACCACCGACATCAGAACAAGAGAATAACATTCTGATACTGAATTTATCGTATTACATTATTTATATAATATTCCAAGAAATACATTAAAATCTCATTTAAATTACACGTATGACCTTAATAATAACTATATTATTATAGTATACATAATTTTATCGAATTAAATTGATTACATCAATAATATCTAGGACTAAGCATAATGATAATATGAATTTATTTTTGTGTTTTTATAACTCAAGCTTTTTATTTACCAAAAGACGAAAACGAGTTTTATATATTTGCTATTTTGAAATGAAACTTCTTCAATGTATTTGTTCAAAAATCTTGTATTACTTACCTAAAAAAAAAAAAAAAGAGTATGGTTAATTTATAACAATGCGGTAAATGAAACGATTTGATTAATAACCGTCATTCGGGTTATAATAATTGTTAGCAGTATTGTTGATATTAATTTCATGGTTTATTATGATGATTTATTGATATGCAGGAAGTATAAGTGCATATTTTAGTTTTTATGTAGTGTGAATAATTTTAGTTGGTGACAAAAAAAAAGTAAATCTGATTTGAAATTTATTTTTGCTCTCCTGTACATACATGATCCACAGTAATATTTGTATAATATTTCACTTAAACTATGTTCAGTTTGGAGGAGGAACCACAAGAACATTATACTGTAGCCCCATTTTTTTTTCCATTCGTTTCATCATACAGGGATACATTAGATTGTAAACTTATATCGATTTACGATGCACTTCGTTTTTATTATTTGTATTGTTCCATTACTTACTACTACACGGTAGTCGTAAAAAGACTAGCATTTTTTTATAGAAGCATATTCTATTTTGTAAACTGTAAATATCTTCAATTTTTAGGGAAATTTTTTTAAATAAAAAAATTAATATCAAAACATTTAATTGAGTACGTTTTATTTTAATCAATATTATGGTTTACTTTAAATATCTAACCAAAAAGTGATTTGAATGTTTAATTAAAAATAATTGACTACGCTATTTTCTCAGGAAGTAATAGCTAAAAACAATGTTGGATGGTCAAAATGTAAAAATATAAAATTGTAAGTAAAATACTTTTAAGACCAAAAGCTTCTTATCTATAAAATTAAATATTTAACTTTTGTTTGTTTTTAGTCCATCAATATTATTTCATTAATATTTTATGTTATATAAATAGTTAATTGTAATTAATTTCAAAGGTTGTTCTGTAGCATAACACCACTAAAAAAATATATATTGTAGTTATTAAATTTACATTAAATTAAATTAGAATAATGCAAATTATGGTTAAAATATAAATGTTTTGAGTTGTTAGTCAAAAAAATAATTTTTCAAATAAATTATAAATCATTTTTTGTATAATGAAATGTTTTATAATAAGATTTCTTACACTTTCTATACTATACACTTCTTATTCTTTTTTTTTATTTACGTTTCTTTAAAATAAAACTGCAAATTCTTAACACGTGTAAAGTTTTATACTTTTTATTGGCTCTTAAAGCTTTTGATGAGATATGTACTACCTTTTTTTCGCCGTTCCTTAGAGACGATTACTTAGAATATCTCATGAAGTTTGTTCAATAACTCTGCTTAAATTCATTGAGCTTTATTACTGTTTACTTAACATAGTGAAATAATTTAACTATTTATTAACAAAAGTACCTTTAAATCATTTTTGTCAAATTTCTAATTTATTAATTTTTTTTGTCAGACATAATAGTTGAAACACAAACGTCCTAGTTTTTAAAAAAAGTTTTATTTTACAATTTGCAATTTATAAGTAAAACTAGGTGAAGTAAAATTATATCAAGGTCGCGCAATATTTTAAAATTAATATCTCCCAAAACGTGATATATAATTATGCTTATCACGAACGAGGAACATCGCCGACTAAACATAAATTATTTATGAAAGCTACCATATGGATTTTCTTATAATGTGATTACAGTATCAATAGGAAAACATTGTACCAGTCGACTTGAAAAAAAAATAACCCAATCCTCAGATTCATACAGTAGTCATACGATGTTATCTAAAGGGCGTTGTCCTTTATATGGCCGACACGAAATTCGTGCTAACATCCGAAAACCGATTTCGATGATGTCTCCCCAAGTACTTCCCCAGGTGCTCCCGATATCGACTATACCACAGCTGCCTATGTATTATATAATTGGATTATACCGGTCGTTTTTCGAGTTAATAAATTTTTGTGCGACTGACTTGGGTTACGATGAAAGTCATGGGCATAGCGCTGGGCACCTGACCTTACACTTGCGTGTGTCATTCATAATCAATGTTTTTTAACGTCACAGCAACGCTTATATATCCCGTGATGGATTTTAAGTCGGAAACCGCACATTTTTATCGCCGACCCAATTGTTGTTTCAAAAACACAATTGATCACGCCAAGTTCTTGACCCTAAAGACACACACGGTGTTTAGTCTTTGAGTTACACGGTTAAAAAATTCAATTTAGATTTATCAAAAACATGAAATCTCTTCCCAAAAACCATTTAATGTTATATTAAAACTGAATATAGGACTTAAATATTTTTTTATCAAATCTATTAGTATTTTTTTTAGTTATGTATGACCTTGAGTAATAAGACGTTTTCAGTTAAATTAAGTAGAGAATAATATTTGTTTTGTGACATTTTTACAACATAAATATAAAACTATTATGACTAAATACAACTGAAACCACTAGTAGTATTTATTATACGTGATTTTAAATACAAGTGTTTAATAGTTCAATATATAGAGTGATTCTTTTAATCACTCGATTTCTCTTAATATATTAATTATATTAAGACAATTATTTTCAGTACATCATAGATTCATGTACTTTAGATTTATCAGTTATTCATTATATAAAATATATGCCTTATAAAGGTATTGAAATTGTTTTTTTTTAATGACAACATACATATTTAACTAGCTTATAAAACAAAAAATGGTCTAATCAAGAAAATAACTAATCGATAACAACTTTTGACCCATTATTAAGAATGTTATTACCATTTAAAAATATTGACTGCAGATATGGTCCGGATATGACAATATTTATAATTAGACATTTCTCTGCTGCACCACTCCTCCCACCTAGATATAAAAATGCTAATAACTTACGAAGTATTGTTTCAAAGATTGTTATAGACTAATCGTTTTCTTAATTAAATTATTTTATTTTATAAGCTACTCAAATATGTATGTTACTGTTTAAAAAAATTAACTTGTTACCTTTATTAAGTATAAACGATGAATTAAAATAATATTTAATAATTGATAAATCTAGAAAAATATGAAAATTAAAAAATCGAAAAATAATATTTTTAATATAATTATTTTTTTAAGGTAAATCAAGTGGCTCGTATTAAATACCTTGTATGTTTTACGGTTTGTGTAAATGAGGAGGCGTTATCCAAATGTAAAATCAACCCTAAGTAATAAAAGGGTCCTAATGAAGGAGGTTCGTGAATAACTACGAAAAAAATAACATTACAATTGTTATTCACTTACCAGTATTTTCTAATATTTAAACAGATTATAATTAAAGCTAATTTTGGGAGGTACAAAATTATGACATTTAATCAGTTAATTCAACATTAGATTGCAAAACGTTGTGTAACCTTAGGGTTTGAAGTAAAACTTAGATTGCTATAATTATAATATTTAAGACATTGAACATTTTTCCATCACTTCAATTTTCAAACACTTTTTCAGAAGGAAAATGCAATAAAGTATTTCCCCTTGTTCTACACGATTACTATTTATTATCTCATTTAATCTGCTGTATATTTAATGTAACTATCAGTAAACGTAATTGCTTACAGTAATACCATAAACAAATATTTTATAAATGAAATAATTTACTACGAGAAAAACACGAATTGATTAGTATAGTTTTACTAGTCAAAAAATATATCATAATAATTTTTATATTTTTATTCTTATTGTATTTCAATTTCAAAATAAAAACATGATTTAGCAAAAGATTCTCTGATGTTTAATTCGACTGATTATAGAAAAAAAAAAACCTTGGCTTTTACTCAATGTTTGCAAAAATTACGTCAAGGGATAACGATAAATTACTAGTATACAGAATGGCAACAACATCTCTTTTAATTAAACGAAAAAAAAACAACATAAGTTCATAAATTATATTAGTCTCGTTTAACAAAACGCTTCATTGCTAAAGTTTCAGTACAGTGCGTGACAGTTTTATTTAAACTTTATTACTCTGTTTTTAAATAATATATGTTTGTCAAACTTTACTGTATATTATATGTTAAAAAAGAATATCAGCGGTTTGAAAAAGTTTGTAAAAAGTTAATTGCATAGATTTTAATGTTGTATGAAAAAAATTATTTTTTAATTTCGCAATTTGAAACTTTACTAACAAAAACATTAACTGATCTATTTAACAGAAACTTATTGACACATTTGATGCTTTCAGCAGTGTTGTTCTTGGGAGTTCATTGCTTCGAGCATCATGTTTATCAGCCTGTACTGACGTACAACCTTAATTGGATGAGTCGATGGATGGTAATTTATACGGTTCTTAATGAACTGGAATGCAATATAAATTTCAATTTCAACAAAAACTCATCACAGAGAAAACATTTCTTTCTCTTTCCTTTGCCGGATCTGCATTTTAATATTTAAATCTACAGGATTACTGCTGGGTACCTAAATTAGTGATTCATCAAATCTTCATCAGCGCCTGGAAAATGATTCCGCTAAAAGAAAATAATTTGGTTTACGGCGATAAAACTTGCACTGTATACATATAGTGTGTTCTTGAAATTATAAAGCATTGTTATAAATCATAAACAAATCTTAGAAACTCTACCTGTTTCTTAATTTATGCCGAAATACATTCTATTTGAGGAAATAAAAAATGAGTCCATTATTTTCCAAATCGTGTAAATGTAAAAATTAATTAATACCTCGAGATTTATCAAAAAAGTTTTTCAAAGCAATCTTATTGTTTTGATTTTATAATTTCATAGATAAGTTTTCATAAAATAGTTGCTATTTAATGTAGTCTCAATATTCAAAAAAATGTAATTAGTTTACAGTCGTCTTTCACTTTTTTATCGCTCATTTGGCAATGTTACATTACATACAAGAACATATAAATTCAATTATTTTTCAAATGATTAAATAGATTGAACTAGAATGGTATTATGTTATTGGAATTAGTTCATTGGATATTACATTTTGTCATGTGTCACGTTATATCAGACGTTTATTAATTTTACTTGTCGTTTAGTTATAATTGAAAGGTCCTATTGATTGACTAAATTTATGACAAATAAAATAGGTAATTTGGAAATAATGATATTTAAAAAATTCGACATAATTTTAATGGAACTTATATACAACTGAAATCAAATAAATACAATTATAATAGAACCGTTTGAAATTATTTTAGAATACACAAATATATGTTAATAATGTATAAGTTTTTTTGTAAACATTTTTTAAAAAACTTTCAGGAAAATTTTGTTCGACTTGGAATTTGTAAAAAAAAAATGAAAAATTGTGCTGACAATTTTTAATTGTGACGCAATTAACCCAAATAGTAACGGTTTTTTAATTATTTTTTTGTTCAACATTTTATTATTTTTTTTAAATCATAAAAATAAATGAATAAATTTGAGATTACATCTTATAATTAGCGCGCTTCGTTTTTTTTTTTCGTATTACAAACTTATACACTACTTTTATGATAAACAAATAAAAAATACACGGTTTAGACAGCCACTTAATTAACATAATAAAATCTCGGGCACGTTTTTAAACAGTATTTAAAAATGTAGGAGGATCTAAAGTGACCTGGTGGTGTGCATAAGGGAAAAACCAAAAAAATCCTGGCCTAATTCGTCCCGGTGGGACAATTTTACCCGTTGGGAATCTGGACTGCACTTTGGCATGGGGAGCAGTAAAGCGGCCCTTGATATAACTATGTGCTCAGCCAATAGCATTCGCCCTCGCAAATTACACGTGTAGAGACCACCGGACGTTCGTTAAGATAAGTACACGCGTTTTATTGCAGTCATATAATTTAGTGCACTAATCGTTGTGCCATTGTCTGGAGTTCTGTTCGGTGGTCCCCACAGTTTTTATATTACAAGCAAAGAAAACCCACGTGTCCAACGAAGTAGTGCATAACTTAAGCGGATAAAATGTCAATAACTCAGTTCAAATAGACCAATTACTGTTACAGGAACACTTGGTAAATTAGATCTTTCTGAACTGTTTCAGTTCTAATGTGACAGCAATTTCGGAAAACTAACATCGTATTTGTAAATTTAAAGAGCTTTAGTATTTTGGAATTTTGGAATACGCGTTTTCTGAAATATTTAAATATTACAGAAAGTGTGTTAATTGAACCGAAAACGTTTTTTATTTTTCTAAATCCCAATCTCAGCATAGTAGTTATTTCATATAATGAAAAGCTGACACTCTTTGTGTACATGTTGAAGTTTAATTAGCTTTTACAAATAAGTTCAAGGATGAGGGCGGACAACCGCTTAAAAAACAAACAAACGACCTGCTGTCATTTTATTAAGTGCCTTTTTGTTAGACGATTGCTTGGGTCGGTTATTTTGTTGGCGTAGAGTACCGTAGCGAATTGATACCCAAAAAAGGACTTGTTTACGGTATAAGTTGTATTGAATGTCTTTCATGCTATAAAGTAAGTCTAATTTCACACATCGTTATTTTGATATAACCTTAAAACTATGATCAAAAATTAATGTCAGCATTTACTTCTTAACCAATAGAAAAATCATTTGGTTTTCGTAAGCTTTTTATATACTTTTTCGTAAACAAGTTTGGTTAAGTACTCCAAACAGCATTTATTTACTAACCTTTTTTTTTTTAAAAAAAAACATAAGCATTTGGGTGCCCTTTATTTTTTAGGTCTTAAAATTTGAAAAATACCACCTGAGAATTTTTTCTAAAAGTTACATCTACAATATTTGAGCTCTATATGACATGATTAACAAGGCGCTTTTTTAATTCAAAATTTAGAAAAAATGTAAAATTTATAGTTTTGTAAATATTTCCAAGCAGTTTTTATTTTTCAAAAAAGTCATCAGAAACATTTTTTCTAAAAACTAAAATAATTTAATAAAAGAAAGATTTTATAAAAATTGTACATGACTAAAATTTTGATTTTTTTTTTTTTTTTTTGAAAAATAGTAGAAATTTAGGATTTTGCGTTAAGCTAACCCTTTCAATTAAAATTAAGGAAAATGACAAAAAGTCAGACTTTTTTTCAAAAAAAAATTATTTTATATATAATAAAAATAACATTTGATTGGATTAATATAATATTAATTATATTATAATGTAATATAATATAAATACTGTGAATTATGAAACTATGTAACATGAAGTTTTTTTTTATACCTATAGTAATAATGTGTGAAATATTTAAATTTAAAATGTCTAAAATTACCCAAAATAATACAATTTTTACATTTTCTCTAAACTTTGAGTTTAGAGTGAGCCTTGGTTATCATGTCATACAAAACTCAAGTCTTTTAAATATTATTTTGAAACTTATAAGAAAAATTTCCCCGATGCAACTCACAAATTTCGAGAAAAACGATCTTCATATAAATAACGGGTACCCTAAAAAACACATCAAGCCAATTTTTGAAGTAAGATCATCTTGTATATTTAACAACACAAACGGTACCACTATTTTGACATTAAATAATGCGTATCTGTGTACAACGCGTTTAGGATATAAAAAGCTTAACTAGGTATAGTAAAAAAAGTCAGTACTAACATAATGAGAATTTCAAGCTTTACTTGACATTTTTGTCGTACTCGACTTCAGTTTTCTGGTATAATTTCCCTAAGTATTACGTATTTATTCAACCAAATGTTTCTAGTAACTTTAGTATGCCTTTTCCACTCGGTTAAAAAACGTATTACTAGTATATTAGTTGCAGAACACTGCTGATTTATTTTTATTTAATGTATTATTTGACACAGTTTTTATAGTGATTGTGTCGTTCAAGCTATATCAATTACAAAATCATTAGTGATATTAAAAATGCCAAGCAAAACTATGGACGTAATCAAAATTTAATGCTAATGGCTCTTAAAACGTGTCATTAGCGTTAAAAGAAACAAATTATTAAGTGTTGATGTGAATTATAAACTTTATGATTTTACTATACACAACGCTTTTGTAAAAGTTGGTTGATTTGTTTATATAAATGTCAATTGATTTTTATTATTTTGAGCGCACCTAGACAAATAAAGTCAATACAAGTTGCTTGTTGTTATAGATAGAGAATATTATGAAGTAAATACTATAGATCAATTAACAGATACTGAGGTAAATTTTTATCACATGTATGTCGACAGTAAAACAACATCGTAAAAATAAAAATGACAATAAAAAATTACTAGTGATAATAAAATGTAACAATAGTACGTATGTTAATGGTATTGTTTGTTGTAAAAAACTAAAACGTTTACTACAAATCGTTTGAAAATACATAAAAAATGATTTAACAATTAGCAAACATAAAAATGAAATTGAAATCATTTAAAAATTGTTTTTAAATTTCTCTAGAAAATAAAAATTAAATTTTAGAAATCATATTTTATCAAAAATGAATTTCGCGGATTTATTCTAATACAAACTAAGAAACAGACTAAAGCTATTGTTTTTTTTCAATTAAAATATAATTTTACTTAAATTTCTCATAAATATTTCACCCGTCGTAAAGCTAAAAATTACTTTTTCACAGTTAAGTACATACATCGCAATATGTTACTAGCAACTCTAACAAAAAACCTACCCGTTAACTTACCCGGAACTACAAGAGCATAAAATGTTCTTTGTCAGTTTAAGCGTCGCTATTAGTTTGGAAACGAATTCGTCACGTGATCATTAAAAGTTTTATTCTTAACATGCGACTAAATGCTTTTAAAATCTATTCAGAACTATATGCGGCTTAGGGTCTGGTTGGGTAGGCATGTAGTCGGAACCTCTAGTTGTAGAATATATTAGTATTCAAATAAAAAATTATTCACCGACCCTAATTCCGTTCGATATTTGAAGTTTCGGG
The DNA here is from genome assembly GCF_025091365.1 of Daktulosphaira vitifoliae. Lineage (NCBI taxonomy): Eukaryota > Metazoa > Arthropoda > Insecta > Hemiptera > Phylloxeridae > Daktulosphaira > Daktulosphaira vitifoliae. Next base: position 64,042,952 of record NW_026099572.1, on the reverse strand, counting down.
ATAGAAGTAAACGGAATTGCGATCTCCGAAAAACACACAATAGTTTTATTTTTGCTGACGTTTAGAGGTCAGATTGTAAAACCGATCCAATATTCTTTTTCCGCGTGAATCGTATTTACCAAATCAGTGTAACAGTCACAAACTCTACAGACGCTCGCCAAATCGTTTACAATCAGTTTACTTGATCTGTCAGTGTCAGTTTATATTTGATACACTAGATTGAAAAGTTAATAATGTCTATTAATGAACAATAAAAGCCATTCTATAGCGTTTTCCGTTCAGGATTATAATTCGCTTTTGAAAAATCTACGTTATTATTTTTCTGTTTATTTTATAAGGCGAGAGTGTCCCCCCTCGACAATGGAAAATGAACCTGTGGATTACGTTGTGTTGGAAACCGAGTGCAATTAAATAAGATACGACGAATATTTCTCGTGGGCCCATAACGAACGGCGGCATTTCATTTAACGACTATGCTGCTGTAGTAAAGAATTACAAATAATCCGTTTAGTGATCGAATTACGACGAAACCATTCATTGTAGGCAATACCTCCGATGGGATTTAAGTATTTATAATTTGTAATATCTGCTAAATCGTTAATGTGTTTCGATAAAAATAGCTTTTTCGATATGAATAAATCATAAGGAGGATTATGTTGCTTCGAAAGTAAATAATTCTGTTAACTTCGAATTGAAGCTATAACAATTAACGTAAAATGCTTTCCGTGGTCAACGTTGAATTGTACATGAATTATTTATATGTTTTATTAGGTCATTTGAAAGAGTTACGTGCTACATCCTAAGTAAATAGTAAATCAAATGTAACAACTGAATTTTATATTATTCATTATGATTTATCGGTAAACAAACAAGGCATTACTGTTAAGTAAAAAACAGATTTTCCATATCTCAAATATTATTAACAACTTGTGGATTACAGATAACAGATTATGGAAAGCGTAAATAATAATTTGCAACAGTAAATATTTTTCTTCCCTTTAAAAGTCTAATGGAACATTTTAATATTTTCTTTTGAGTTTCAACATGAACTTTATTAATGTTTTTTTCAAAAAACAAACAATTAAAACTGATTTGCACGAAATTCGTTCACCGGTTTGCGACGCATTTCTTTCCTCGACCGAATATTCCAATCGAGTGTTCCAAATTGAGTCGCATAACTGTACGCTTTAATTACAATTGTTGCACTGCTGCTGTTTAGAAATCTATTTGTTACCTCCATACAACGCTTACATACTGAACGCTTGTAGTATCTAGTAGGTCACGAGCTTGCTTCCTTTTTTTTGCTTACTCCCACAAACCAGCACGCAAATGCATTTCGTTGACAGCGTGTGCGGTGTGGAGGTATGATTGTGGTGGCGGTGTCGGACAGGGCTGTTAGTAGTGGGGAAGATGATGATCCTGAGCGGCAGTGCGCAGCGCCCGGTACCAGTTGCCTTCAAAATCAATAGCGGTGGGGGTGAGCGGCCGGCAGAAAACGGTGTGGTGGTAACGGCCGCGGCCGGCGGTCGACGAAAGGCCTACTGAGAACGTCTTTGGCTTTTTCTTCGACATCACCAACTCTTTCTCCGTTGCACATATCTTTGTTTTTGAACTTTTTTTTCATTAATTTTATTCAATGACATTCAAACGAAAATTTACGCGAGTCTTCGACTATAGTAAATAAATGAGAATATTTCTAAAACCAAGTACGTTTATCGATTAATTGGTTTTGGTGAAATCTCAGGCCTAAAACTATTTATTTTTTTCACGAGCAGTTGTATACAAAATTGTCAATTATTTATTATCTAAGTAGTTGTCATATGGCTACCCCACTCCGGCAACTAGTTCAGTTCAAACGGTTTTATACAAACATTATCAATTAATTAAGCGGTTAACTATTTTCGTAAGGGTTACAAAATCCTATTAAATACTTTTTTCCACTCAACTAATATGATAAACTTTATATACAATATAAATATAATTGCTGGTTTATCACTTAATAATGTTCGCTTTATATTTATTGTTAGGCCTTTTTATCATGCACATCTGTTGACGTTATTTACTTATTATATTTATATTTTTTTATAAATTTCACAATATCATAATTCATACATTTCTCCAATGGGAAAGTTATATTAATAAAATTAAGTCAAGTTAGAGTGAATTTCAGAACGATTTTTTTTATAAATAATGCACTGCCTTAATATACATTGTGTAAGGTTACTATTAGAACTTACATTTTATTTTGCCAATTCCATAATAAATAATGACGTTTAACTCTAATAACATTATTTCAAAGAACATCAACTTAGGTTGTAATATGAAACTAAATAAACAAAATATTCCTCAAAAACTTGCCAAGAATTTGTTAATAACAGCGCTTTAAAAACTTCAAAACCTTAGTATAAATAATTCAACATATTTCTGTGTATTTTACAGTATTTATTAGTATTTCAAGAGTTACTTTATATAGCATTTTAATAGCAACTATATCTGATTTATCTTAACGCAATTATTATTGATATATAGATACTTAAAAAATTATATAAATAACGTGTGCTAAATAAGTGATTTTAAAAATTAGAATACTAACTCGTGATAAAATTAAATGTAAATATATCTTTAGAAATAATATTTAAAATAACAAAAAGAAAAATTAAAAATTAGATTTTAGGTATTAGGAAAAATAGAGATCATTTTGAAAATTCATTGCTTAAAAACAATTATATTTATTTAGAATTTAGTTAAATACAGAAAATTTTAAAAATATAGCATAGTATCTTCAATATATTTAGTTTTGTTTGTTCTATTTTGTAAAATGTTATGCTATTTGCTTACAAATGGACGATACTTAGACGAAGAGTAAAAATGTCAAACGTTCTAAGTACCAAAAAATGAAAAAGTATTTTATTATTGGTAAATATTTTATTTATTCAAAAGTTCAATTCTATGCATTTTTAAATTTCGAAAATTCAATTACTTCGCGTATTTTATGTAAAAAATTACTATTTTTTTCATAAGAGTACACTGAAATTTTAATCGTTTATTGAAACATACACTACTAAATATTAATTTTATTTTTGACACATATAACAATTAACATTTTCACTTTTTAATATTACTTAATATATAATATGATACTTAATTATATGTGCCTGGTTATCATAATCAAAAAGTCATTAATATTCTTCTTCTAATAGCAAAATGCTACATACTGTTTTTATATTGGTCTTTAAAGTTAAAAGAAAATCGCGTGTACTGCTATATAACTTGTGACCTTTTTATTGGAAAGTAATCAATTTCAGAATTAATTACTGTTAAACTGAAGACAATAAAAATAATTCTAATTAGAATTTAATAGAATTGAAAGAGATATCGTTTTCAAAGTTTTTAAATCCTAAATAATTATTTTTTCTATGATGTGGTCGTTAGGATAATTTAAGCAGAGAATCAATCGACTAAGAAGCAGTCTTTTATTTAATTACTATTATGTATTAATTTCAATTTCCTATTTATATATTTATATTCAAAACATTTGTTATAAGTTCAACAAAACATTTGTCATTATTGCAGTATCAGATTATATCTCATTATAATTTTAAAAATAAATAAAAATTCTATAGAAAATAAAATTTTCTACAACAAAGTGAAGAAATGAAAGTTAAGCTTTCAGAAATATTTTTAAAGTGCAATACCTCGATTTTATATTGTTATTATATCTGTATTACTTTATTATAATTTTTACACAGTATTTGCTATGGAGTGGTACATGTTTTTTTATAACTCTTTATATAAAGTGAAAATAATTGATAATTAACAATAAAATGCATAATAATGTTTGATAGAATATTTAGTGTCGTTCGCTCAAAAATAAACTGTTTGAATCGAATTTTCATTTTTAAAAGTTAAAACTTATAATGAATACTTCCAAATTTCAACCACTTTTTATTTTCTTTCGCATGTAACACGCGGCAGAACACGTGACCCATATTTTATAGAACTTCGTATTATGAAACTATTTGAGTCGTGTGGAATTAATAACAAGGTGCCTGATGACAGTATTGGCTAATATGATTGATTTGATATTTCATAGTAACACATTCTGTAGTTTTAATTTGCAAATACAGGTAATCTAAAATAAATGAACTTTTATATATTGTATTCTGCTAGGAAATAATTAAAAATTTTAACGTTAAAAAATCATCACATACTAAGTTCTATTCACTTGTACCACTTTTCGTTTAGATGACTGCTAAATAATTGGATGTTTGTTATAACTAGAATATAATATCACTTATAATTATTACCTCGGTATGACATCTATTATTTAAATCCCTGACTAAGGATATAGTTGTAATACTATATTAAAGGTGTATATCAATTTAAACTAAATATTTTAGTTATTTTCTCTTTAACTTGAAAATTTATATCAATTATTCACTATAATACCTAATTTAATATTGATGTTATACTTCTGGGTGTTAAATAAACTTATTACAATTATTATTGTTTATAAAAAATATTTAATTTTTACAATATGTTCATTGTAAAAAATATACTTTAAAAATATATGGAAATGGATGTTTCAGATAAAAAATTTGTAATTTCAATAACTTAAATGGAAAATTTAAATTTTACTAATCTATTTCGTATATAAAAAAAATGTCTCCTACAGCGTTATATCTTTGATGTTACTCAAATGCTGGATTTTTTATTAGATACTACTGAAGATTTTAATAGGGCCTTCAAAAGTTAGTAAATAACACTCATGAGATTTTTTTATAGAATTGTAAATAGTCTGTAGATATTTTCATCGAATATTTTCAAAAACATATCACAAAAAATAAGTGCATTTCTTTTTATTGAAATTACAAGGACAGTTTAGTCAAGTAGAATAAGTGATTGTATCTGATGCGAAATTTCACTGATTTAACACTCGATAACGAGCAGCTTCGTTTGTTAATCTACCAATCAGTATAATAATTAGAGTTCAAAATTTCTCTTTTCCTTGTAAAAAATCCATTATAATCCCAAAGTATATGAAAATTTTAAATATCCGGTATGGGAAAATTCACAAGGCCTAGTCAAACCGTATTAGCTCAAAAAAGACTTGTAATATAATTTGCCTATCATTATTAGGGTTATTTTAGCTTCGATGCGAAGCTGAGAAGGTATTGGTTTTACTAAGATGTGTTTTTTTTTTTTTTTTTTTTTTTTTTNAATTGAACATATTAATATGATTTTTTTTTATATAGATTTATGATATCATAACCTTTCATTTGGTATATTTTTTTTTATATGTGACTCTTTACTTGCTCACTGGGAATGATTTAAAATGACAACTTTTTTACAAAAAATTAATTTTTTCAACTTGATTTTTGAAAATGTTCCGGAAGATCTGACACTTTTATATATATCTTAAATTAAAGCTAATGTAATGTACTTTATTATGAAAAAAAAAAATTTCGGACTTTATTTTATCTTCACGATGAAAATGGCTACCGAATGCTATTATTGTGTGAAAATTCTCGATTTTATTTTTTAAATTTTTAACTTTATAATGCTATGACATATTGAAAAGTGTATGGATCATTACAATTTTTTTATGAGAAGTAGTATTTATATAGATCTTTCATTCGACATACATTTTTTTTAAATCGGACCATTTTCCTTAATACAGGGGGGATTCAAAACATAAAAATGCATATAGAAAGTAGAACTTTTTCAACTTAACTTTTGAAAGTGTTCCGGAAGGTCTGACACTTTTATATATATCTTAAATTAAAGCTAATGTAATATATTTTATAATGGTAAAATAAAATTTCGGACTTTTTATCTTCATGGTGAAAACAGACATTAAACTTAATAAAAAAAATACGATTTTTGTAAAAAAATTCTTTTTTATATTTTTAACTTTATAATGCTATAACTTCTCGAAAGATGTATGGATCAATATAATTCTTTTTTTTGTAGATGCATGATGTCTTTACCTATCATTTGGTATATTTTTTTTATAAATCTGACTTTTTACCTGCCTACAGGGGGGGATTCAAAATGACAACTTTTTCACAAAAAATTGACTTTTTCAACTTAAATTTTGAAAGTGTTCCGGAAAGTCTGACACTTTTATATATATATTAAATTAAAGCTAATGTAATCTACTTTATTATGTAAAAAAAAAATTTCGGACTTTATTTTGTCTTCACGGTGAAAATGGCTACCAAATGCTATTATTGTGTGAAAATTCTCAATTTTATTTTTTACATTTTTAACTTTATAATGCTATAACTTATTGAAAAGTGTATTGATCAATATAATTTTTTTATGAGAAATACTATTTTTTAATATTCCTTTTTTCATTCAACATACTTTATCTAAATCAGGATATTAATAAGGAACTAGCAGTTTATGAAGCTTTTGGAATAATCCACCAATTTTTTAAAATTAAACACTATCTAAAGATTTGCATCGAAGCGTTTTTTTTTGATAGTGATTTTAATCACTGTCAGATATCATTATACTTGATCCAACTATGCCACGTCACCACTGTGCCGCGACCCCCCTGTGCTGGGTTTTTTTTGTATTAAAACGCCATAAAAAAAAAAACTCATATTGGTTTAGTTATTGAATTTTATCTTACTTGTTTTCTTTTCATAGGACTGTTTGTAATTTGTCTATAGAGAAATTCTTGGTTATTTTCACGATATTACTTTAATTTCAGTAATCCCTTAAAATGTATTTATGGCGACTTTTTGATGTAAAAATTTCCTCATAGTCTTTGTACAACACTTAACGAAAGAAAATAAATAAAGTTTTAGCAATAATGGCTTATACATGTTACGTCTTTCCCCTAAATGCATTGGTGACCCTTGTACGTACAGGAATAAGGTGAATCGTGACCCTGCCTTTTCAGTGTAACAGTGGTTTCCAAAAGTATTCTGACAATACCAAATTAAGTGAAAATTTAGATCTCTACTTGTTTATTACTGATGTATAATTATATAAATTTAAATACACTTTTTTTTTTTTGAAAACATTTTCTTATGAATCAAACATTCTTTTCATTTACATCTAATTTTACAAGGGACGTAAAAGTGATTTTATAAACAATTTAATGAATTGATATCTTAATTTTTATCATTGCTACATTTCTCTTGTGCGGGTTTCTTGATAATACAATGTAAAATAATAATTTAATTTAAACTACTGTAAACTTACTTCAAGTGTTCGCATTATGTTAAATACACTATGCGTAACTCGCACTATATGTGTGCCATAATACTATACTTCAATTTTTTAACAGAAGAAAATATTATTTAACATGTGTATAAACTAAAAATATATGGCATAAATTTAACAATTTTAGAAAAAAAATAAATACAATTGCGGTATCTAAATTCACAAGTCAGATGTTTAAAATTAAGATCTATCATGTTTTTAGAAAATTTAATTTTATATTCATCTAAAATATTTTTTTTTTATTAAAATTAACTTTTTTAATACTGAAAATCTTTTATCTTCAGCGAGTAAACTGTGGTGTACTAGCTGGTAGTTAATATATTAAATTATGTAAATGATAGTCTTGATTAATGTGCTACAAAATTATATATTTTTCAATATATTTCATTAAAGAAAAAAATCTTGAAGTAATTTTTTGCCGTGTTTTGTGTAAAATATTTATTACTTAATAATAATTCTTTAAGCATTTTTTTCTTATTTTAAAACGGTATTTGAGTATGAAAAATCTTAATTATGTTTATTTTTTAAATAACTCATTTTTTATATTATTTATGGTTACTCTTGATTGATGTTAAAATTATTTAACATAGAATTATCGTAGTAAATAATTCTATATTATTTAATAAAATTGAATAATCCCTCGATATTAATTTTTTTAATAAAGTTGTACGAAAACAAAAAAAATAAACTTCATTCATTGATATTTATTTACATAAGATTTTTCGTATTATACAACTTAAAAAACGCGCCTAGTTCATCAATTTTAGGAGTAAATAGAATCATTTTTTCGAACTTGTATGATTTTAAGTACGATCGAGAATCACTTGGAATTGGTCCAAACAGCAGCTTAAAACGTTCAATACTGTGCGATTGTTAGCTCTTTGTGATTGTACACTACAAAAGTCAGATCTAGGCGCACTTCAGTCTTAAAATATTACCGTTTTCCGGTTCTTGATACACACAATTAAACTGTTGGGGGTCCCCGAGGACACTGCCACCACCAAACTTGGAGAAGTTACCACAAAACCGATTTACGATTCACGGTATTTCGAGTGTAGTCTCTATTAATCATTCAGGGAGAGAATTATCATCCCTCGTGGATTAACACACACACGCACACGTTCGTGCTAGACGTTTTAGGAATGTGTTTGTTTAGAGTTACAGTTATTACTTAAAAAGTTTAATCGTTTGTTTGTATATGTCGGTTTTGGTTAAACAAACGACAATTTGCTGTCGAATCAAGTACATATTTCTGCAAAGATTACATTCAACATTGAAACCGAATAAAACATGCACTTGAAAAATGAAAATAAACACACATTGACTAATTTCAAAATATTATTCTTCGAGCATATTTTATTTGATGTTTTCTTTGAATCGAAAATAGTCTCTCTTTTTATTGAACCTAAAGTAAACTTTGCCAATACTCTTCGCTAAGCAACCAAACTTTTGACTTTTCTCCCTCTTGTATTTATTTTTTCGTACTAACACTACAACACCCCGAGGGTAATGAAAAAACGTGACATTTTAGATGCTTTTGTAAGATAAATGATTTGTTTTACCTTGTGATAACTAATGTATAAACTTTTATAGGACATATGCAAACTTATAATTGTAATTACGTATTAACACCGGGCAATTAAAAAATATGGATATTTCAAAATGAAATACGATAGTTAAAAGTGATTTCTGTGAGTTATTGAAAATATAAAACACTTCACTATTAAAATGAAACGGAAATGTAATTTGTATGCTCTCCAGAGGAGAGCTTCGAGTTGGTAAAAGACGAATTATTACATTTGAGCTTATTCTCAAAGGGCTAGACAGAACGTTCATTGTCGTTCAAGTGGAACATACCGAAGTTTTTAGAATAACGAATTGGTTTTGATTTAAAGATATTTGCATTCTTGTTTGATAATTTACCACAGCTACGCTGTGCTGTTCGAAATCCTTAGAGACCAATCGCGAACATTAAATATCTCAATCAACAAATCTGAACTGGAAAAACATACTAGATTTGAGTTGGTTAATTTATATTAATGATAAAATAATACAATGAGCTTGAGTGAAACTATAATAGAAATTAAAAGACCAACAGCCGGGTTTTAATAATGGCCTGAAGCGTTTCGCATGTTCAGTGTAAACTAACTACTTATAATTGACTTCAATTATACTCAATTGTTTCATTGACTAGATATTTTTCTTAATCGTTAACATTATGTTTTTTAACAGAAGCAGACTATGTGAAAAATGATTTGAAATTATGTATACGGTAAATTTCAAACATCTGCTGGATGACGTTCATGTCCTATTTGCAGTTAAGATTATTTTTGATTAACTGTAATACATTATGACAAAATTACTTTCGTATAACTGATAACATTTATCAACTGTGCGCATGGTTGAAATTGTAATTTTATTGAATACAATTAATCTAAACTCTATTAGTTAAACTTTACTTGAAATTTAGTAATACTCGTATACATTTAAACATAATGTCTTATCTTAATGATAAGAAGTGTGAATGATGTGATGATGTTTCAGGTGGGGGTAAAGTTGGAATATATATTTTCTACGTGCTCACTCACCGGCCACTGTGGAGACTGATGTCGTGTCTTGTCTACGATGAAAACTATATTATCTTTCTTCAGCTATATCTAACGATTTGAAGATTAATTTAGTTTTGGGTCTCGGGACACCTGCGAAACCGTCATTCGACAAAAATGTTTAATTCTACCTTCAAAACTGGATATGCGAGGCAAACTCGATGTACGACAATGTATTTGTTTCGTGTATTTTATTTAGGAGGAAAATAATAAGATCAACGATAATACTCCCGACGATGGCCGTTAAAACGTATTGCAATGCCAAGTGCACAAGTTGTGCGTGAACCCGAACGCCAAACGTTCAGACTTGCGACTAGTAAACTGCAAAGCAGCGTGATCGGCCACAGAACCAAAACACTGCCGGGGGGCCAACCCGGCTTGTGCGCACTCCCTTAAATATTCAACTGGCACCTACCGCTATCTATCCATTACCCTATGCATTGAGAACATTTTTTGTAAATATTTCAGTTGTGAAAAAAATTAGCTAAGAAAAAAAATCGAATTCATTCTACGTTTTGAAATTATCATAACTAAGTCACAAACTTATTATAAAAAAATATTTAGTTGGATCTTTTATTATTTTGAAGTTAAACTCTTTAAATTTTATTTTATATATATCCATTTGTATATGACATAAAACGAAACATTTTTCATCAACAGTAGTAATTGTTTATATTATGTATTTTTTCCTATGCATACCAAACATAAAACATTTCTTTGCAAATATTTGTTAAAACTTATTATTTATAACCCAAATAAATATGTCAATAAAAAAAAAATGTATTATTTGTTCTACAAATATCCATCAAAGTAAAATATTTAAAAATATTATTTAAGTTTTTTTTTAATATATCGTTATTTTAAGTAGACTAACGCAATATCTGGCCGGATGTCGGTTGTTATATCGAAGTTATCTTATAATCTCTTTGATGCTTAGGACATCTGTCTACGTTCACTCTTTTTTAACCTACATTTACCCCACACCCTTCAAAATGATTCAATGCAATCAATTTACTTTGTAAAGTATTATTTTATGTTTTGATAAAATATTTATTAATACAATCAACTAAAGGAATAATAAATTTCACATAAAACTGTTATATCAATCTTTTGTATTATGTGTACAATACAATAATATGGAGATTAAAACAGTTAAATTCTTCAAGATTGCAATGAAAACCATATTTTTTAGAAATTAGAACAAATTTTGTGGATTTATTGCATAATTTGTACATTAAATTTATCAATTGTTTTGAATGTATCGTCCATTAATTCTAGTCTAATGACTATATGACTATATTAATCAGCTATATGTAATATATTGTAAAATAAACAATATAGTTAATTAAATATATTTTATGAATTAGTTATTCAGTTAATCAGTTATTCTACTCAATTTGAATCAGACATGATGATAAACTAGACCTACTCAAATCGACAATTTCCTATAAAACTGTATTATGCACTAAAATCAGCACTAATTATGAATAATTTAATAATTAAAAATATTACACTATGATAATAATATTTATAGAAATAAATTTTGTGGAGCAACGTATTTATAATAAATTGAGATTAGTTCACGAAAGTGCTTTAAATTGTTATTAAATAAATGTAATTATTTTATAAAAAATAGACTCTAGATTGATAACAATTACTCAGGTTTAGATTTGAGTATTTGTCATTTTCAAAAATACACATGGAAGTTACTCAAAATACAAGTAATAATAAACATTTTAATGATATTAGTCACTTCAATTTAATAATAAAATGTTGAGCTGCACTATTTACACATCAAGTATTGTTGGATAAATTTTCATTTAGTAAATTATATTGTTTTAAAGACATTAATAATATATTTTCAATAAAAAAAACATAACGAAAATTATTTAAAGTGACTTCAAAATACATTAAATGATTGGTTTTCTATAGTTTTTAATCATCTACTTCATTTAAAAAGCACAATATTTTGTTTTTTTCAAAAAGTTTTTGAATATGTTCAAAGAAACATTATATTTGCACACGTACATATATATATATATATATATTCTTTATTTTATTTTGTAAAAGAAAAGTTTGCATTGTATTATAGGACGTCATTGTTAATTTTATACAAATATTTACCGTTATCGAGGCCGGCTGCTCTTTGCATAATGAGAATAAAAAGAACTTTCATCATCCACCATAAAAAAATTACCCTCAGTTTTTTTAACTCATTAAATATTTAAAAGACAGACCAATGATCATCATTTACAAAAAAATAAAGAGTTCTATATTATATGCTTTCATTACATTTGCTCAAAATTTTCCCTGGGGATTAATATCGCAACTTATTAGGCTATTTGTAATCCAACTATATTATTATTCTGACCAATCGCGTAAAATAGACATTGTTTTTAACTTATTATCTTGGAAATATGTTTGGTTATTACTAAAATGGTATTTTGAATAAAAATTCAATCAGGCTTAATTTATACGTTACATTTGGTGAAATTTTATTTTTTCATAAAGATTATATGTACATTTAAATTTCAATATCTGTGTACAGCTATAATCAAACAAATATAAAATTTACATTTTATTTTTTTATATTGAATTATTTAAAAGAGAGTCAACCCTAATTTGGACTAGTGCCCAAATTGGACCATCTCCATATCGCGGCCATTAAACATCAATATCAGACAAAATCAAGTCACATTTGTATAAATAAGAGTTGTCTGGCCCATAAAATAACTCCTTAACTATTACTTGGTTAAAAAATGATCTAAAAAAGAAAATGATATTAATTAAAAAAAATGTTTTCTTCGATGAAAGTTACTTGGGCTAAAATAGACTGATTATAGAAGTTTTTTATATTAACGTTATATTTAATCAATCAATCAATCAAATATATATAAATATATGTATAAAAGTACCTTTCTATCTACATCCAAAGCTCTAAAACAAATAATTTAAAACCACAAATAAATACTCGATATATAAAAATCAATACACATTATTACTCTATATATAGAGCAGTGCTGTGAATTGTTTTTAAAACATTCACAATATATTATTTGAAAAAATTGTAAAAATAAATGTCAGAAGTACATGCTTGACTCGTGTGTTTTTCTACATAATTTTGAACATTTTGTAATGGATTATCAAATTCATCAATGATTCATCAATGGAAGAACTAACAAAAATGTAAATCATATATGTATGTTTATTTTTTCAAATGCATACTATTCTTCATCAATAATATTTTTGATTCAAAATATTTGATAAAAATATAATATGTTTTTCTTAAAACAAAATATAGTATTACGTTATAGTACTTTTTTTATAGTATTGATTTTAGATGATCTGGAATGAGCAAGTAGATTTGAACAAAATTCAAATAATGATAACCATATGTCCATCTATATTTGCAGCTGAAAAGATATTAATTTTATTATGATGTGTTTTTTTTATGACTGTCACCATTTTTTTCACCTCTTACTATTCTTTTGACAATTCGTCAAAAGATCACAAATCGTATCTAGTTGAATACATTGCTCTAAAAAATATAAATTTCTCTTGTTTTCTTGTAAACTGGTAAATACCCCATAAATTACGATTTTTATAATTGATAAATTTCGAAATTTTTTAATTTTTTGAAAAATTAACGAATCAAAATAATTTGTTTGTATATAAATCCCTTAGATATTTCCTTTTCACTTGATATAAATTTTTTGAACATTTGACGCTTTACCTACCCACAGCGAGGGTATTAAAAATAGCAATTTTTGTACGAAAAGTTATCTTTTTAAGATGCTTCGCGAAATATTTAGTTATAAACTCATTTAGGGAGAATTTTTGAAAATTTCAATATGTATATTAAAAGAATGGGGTTATGATAAATTGAGGTACTGAGTGTTTCTTTAATTGTCCATTCTTATTTTATATATGTCTCTTAAAACAATAATTATGTCAAGAAAATTACTTTTGATATTTTTCAAGATCATCTATTTCTTGATTTATCAGTCATTAATTACTTTTATAGTTTATAGTTATAAGGGAGACAACATTTTTATTTTTATTGTCTACATACATATTTAACAAGATTATCAAATAAAATATGATCTTATTAAGAAAATTATTGAAAATGGTTGATAACAAATGTTGACTTATTTTATCGAAATTTATAACTACTTTAAAATATAGAAGTGAAGTGTAGGTTATGTTATTTTTATAATTACGTATTAATATGTCGCACTTTTTCTCCACTCTACATTAAAAAATGTTAATAACTCCTAAGTACTATTTCAAAAATTGTTTCCGACTTATCATTTTCTTAATTATATAAATTTTTATTTTATTAGCTAGTTAAGTATGTATGTTGCTATTTAAAAAATTAAGTTGACACCCTTTAAGGTATACTGAATGAATTTGAAAAAACTTAGTAATTAGTAAAAAAGTAGTTAGGATTAAGGAGAGGAAAAAGAAGAAAGACATATAAATCATAGTACTTGTAATCATAAAATAATTTAGAAAATAGGAATAAATGTTGTTTTTGGAATAATTCAATAATTTATTCTAAAATTTAAAAACTATCTACAGATTTTCATTGAAACGTTTTTTACTACAGTGATTTTAATCTTTGATAAATATTTAACAAATAATTGTTCTGAATGTGATACGACCCCAATGTGCAGGTTTTTTTAATACTACAACTGTAGTTATTTGTATTTAAATACAAGAGCTAATTTTATTTTCGGAAATTACAGTTAATCATTGTGATGGCGCATTTCTTGTATACAACCGTAACGTATTCGATTATCATAGACCCTTAAAAATTATTGCATAATTTCTACAAACTGCTTTTTAAAAATAGTTACAGTAATAAAAGATAATTTTCAATTTGTAATAATCCTATATATTGAAGCTTTTTTAAAAATAAATTAAAATTTATTAAAAAACAACGAGTATAGAAGTATTTACGGTTTTCTGTTAATTTTTGTGATTTTTTATATTTTAAACATATTTTTAATCTGAAGTAATATTAGCCACAAATGATTATTTCTTTATATATATATATATATGTATTTTCAGACAAAATATATTTATAATATAAAGTATTTAGAAATACTTATTTTTTTTAAAAAGAAATTCTCATTTACACTATATATATTTTATATAATTTATACTTTTTAGGAAAGCATACAAATGAGTAAGAATACGTTAAAAAATAATAATGAAATATAAAATTTTTAATTAAATCAAAATTTAATATTGCAGAACTCATACCAAAAATTTATTAAAAGCCCATATATTTTTTACACAATCATAAACATAATTATTCATGTCATAAACTATAAATTTATCTAGATTTAAATTTATTTAGACGAGTAAATGATAATTATAAAATTTATATTACACTAAATGTTTTAAACTAAACTTATTTAGGTAAAAACGTTTGATACCATAGAAAAGTCGTAAAACAATTCAAAATTTAATAATCTTCAAAATGCTGTATAAACATAACCACTGAATAAAAATAATATTATTTATAAGTAAAATTTTACTTCAAAACTTATTCATAAATTAATAAAAAATTTTAATAAAAAATTAATTTTTGTAATTGCGATATACAACTTAAAACATATTTTAAATGTAGACCTATATTGTAAAAATTGATAAAAAAAAAGTTAAAAATTTTATGTAGATCATAAGTTATATAAGATGTCTTTTAGATCTTTTCCATTCTGTACACTATTAAATTGCCTTCTGAAGCATTGAAACTTAATTGTCTAGTCATACCTTGTATCGTTATTTGTTTGTGTACCATATTAAATAATTTAAATTTTAAATTTGACATACATATGATAATAATACTCAATGTGTATGTATTTAAAATACAAATACCAATAATTTTGAGTATTTTAAGTCAAGGAAATTAATATATCATGATATTTTTTTTTGGCTAGACTTAGTTATCCTTTCTATAGTAAATTAATAAATTCATCGACAAAAATGTACAAATTAATATGTTTTTAAATAGTAATGTATTAAACATAAGTTATTGTTAGTAAACGTTTCATAATTATTACTATAAATTTTACTACATTTTGCATACGGTTTAGAAATTTTGTCTTGTTGATTTAAATAGGTACAAATTATAATTTAAGCTGTTTCTTACTGAACAGTTGCGTATAAAAAACACACGTATGGATCCCAATATCAAATTAATTAGGATCCATATAGTATACAAAATGCAGTGGTTGGTAGCTTTATCCCCCACAAGCCCCACTATAAGGATTTTAAGTCAATGATATTGTCTAGACATTTTGGACTGACCCCATAAATAAACTACTGAAGTATAAGTTGTTAAGTAGCAGGGGCTCAAGGTATTTTGCTACCCCTCATAAATTAAAATTCTTTATATAATTAAAAAATGTTTGACTATAAATTACTGTTATAGAAAATAAATACAATCTTTACGATGATTATATGTAAAATAAATTTATAACAAAATTAATCATTTATTAACTTTTACTATAGTCAGGAAAAAATGTGATCAATATAAATAGTGAACTTTTTATGGAAAATATTTTGTATTTTAGAGTAAAAATGCAAAAAAAAAGTACTTAGAATGTAAGAAATCTGATAAATAATAGAGAATAGGATACATAAAAAAAATAACAATTTAATTATTTTTTGTATTTAATCATTAGATATTAAATATAAAAGTACTAATCTTTTAAAATATTGATTTATTAAAGAACGCCTATTACTTTCAAAATCTGCAAAAAAATTATTTTAAAGAATTATTTGTGAACATTGTTGAGAATAAATAACTGAAAATTATTCAGATTAGATATAGATATTCAAGTTAAAAATCTTCTATATGAGATAGAAGTATTTGGCGAAAATATTATGTAGATGAAAGATGAAATAATTTATCTTTTAGATAAAATGCAGATGAAATTTTTCATTTATTAATACTTTTCTTACTTAAAATTTTTCTTTCCACCCCTTCATATCTAATGAGTTTCTAATTTATTGTTGAAAATGTAGACATATTTTTTATTCTCAATAAAATGCTTTACAAAATTCTTATATTATTTACTACTAAAGCTAGGAATTTATACATTTAATAATATCAAATTATAGCAAAATAATCACAAAGTTTGTTTGTGCCACCTTGAAGGGTCTCAAGTATATGCGACTTTGGATTAAGATTATATAGTTGCGTAGATATATTTTAAATTTTATATGAGGAATAATCCCTTAATTTTAAAAACACTGTGAAATAAGTTAATTGGAGCATTCATAATCATTTTCAATTTCAATTATTTTTGGAACCATAAAATCCATGTAGAAATTAGTCAGTTTTTTAACAATTTTTTTATTCCAGAAATCATCATTCTTAGGAATTCTTTCTATGTATATATCTAAAACAATATTTAAAATTAAACATATTTTTTTAAATATATTTTTTATTATTTTTAATATTTTTTTGAAAAAAATCATCCAAAGCGTCTTTAGATCAGTTTAGATAAACTTTGTTTGAATTTTTACATTTTAATGACGTGTTATAACGTAATTAGTACAAATAATATCATTAGAAAAAGAAAAGATTCATTTTTCATAGTTAGATAGTAATGATAAACTATTTATGATAAATCACAAAAAAAAACGGAAACAATTTTACCATAATTTGTCCAAACAACAAGATAGCAATTCGTCTTTTTTGCAATATGCAGTTGTCCTTGTATTTGATAATAAACGTAGGAATTGTGTTTTAATAATATTTTATCAGTATTTTTATCCAACATCAAATAAGTTATTTTTTGAATACCTTCTCGAATTGTCATATTTTTAATATTATAAGGACATTTAATTTCAATAATTTCATTTTCTCCAACCATCCCATCTGGACTCGCTGTTAAATAGTTAATTTCTTCGTCAACAAATACTCCACAAGGCAAAACCTTTTTTTCTGTTGTTTTTTCAAATTCTTTTACAGCTAATTTTTCTAAATGTTCGTTATATTTTTTATTATTTTGATAACTGAAACAGGTAAAAATATTTTAATGTTAGGTAACAATTATAGTTTACTTGTGAAAAATGTTACAGTTTAATTATTTTTTACTTACTCGTTTGTATAATTATCATTTTTCGTATTTAATAATGTACTTATTATTATATTTAGAATGTTATCTCTAGAAGTGGTCGGCTGTAATGAACAAATACGACCGAAATATGTTGATGACAACCTTAAACCTTTGTTATTATGCCATTCTTTACTATTTACATTGCCAACTGTACTTCTTTCAAAGGATTTAATTTCCGATTCACTTAATTTTAATCTATTAAATAAATTTTCTTTTCTTCTCTGGAACTCTGTATGTGGTATATCTATATTGTTTGATACTCGTGTATACTTTGTTACTATAAATTCATATAAAAGAAGAAAAGTGTAATTAACTTCATATATCAGTAATATTAGAATCTATAATAGTATGATGCGTAAAAAAAAGATTATATCGTTTGAACATAAAATATGTATTTTTTATTTCAAAGTTTAATATTTGTATGTTCAATAAAACAAAAATCAAATCTATCCTATAAAATTAGTTTTGTCTACTCCAAATTAATTTTCAAGATATTTGTTAACTCTGATATATAAAATATTCATCAAACTATTTTATAAATTAAAAATCACGATACTAATATAATACAAAATTAACTTTTATTTTTTTTTTGTAATATTTCTCCACAAATCATTTAGAGTAACCTGAGCTTAAATTCCGCATAATACACTCATATCCAATTAATGAGGTAAAGGTTCAGTTAGCATTAAATTTGAACGAGTAAATTAATAAATAAATAACTGTTTAAACAAGTTTCTTTATTTGAGATAACGAAATAATATTAGTTTTTTTTATTTAACAATTTTACTATTCAATATCATAATATTGAATTATAATGAGTAAAAATGAGATAGCCATATTGGAATAAATTATTTTTTCTCAAAAATGATATTTTTTAATAAATAACACAATTACAAATAATTGAAATAAAATTTTGTAAATTAATGATTCAAATTTAATAAATTATCGAATAAACCTCTATGCTTTCAAGATAAGTATAAAATGTATTATTTAAATGCTACGTTGAATTTTTACCCCAAATTAAAGTTTTTCTTTAAATTCCATGCCATGAAAATTTTTTATTATCTATGTAGCAAGCGCCACATACTTAATTGGCTGCTCAGAATATACAATATGTATGTTATCATCTATCTTATAATCAAATTATCACTGTTGATTTTTGAAATATTCATAAAATTGTCCTGTGTATATCAACAATGAAGTCAATGTGAATTGTACCATTTAAAATTAAGGGATGAAAATTCGTATGCAAAAATCGTTGTTATTTTGTTCGTCCTCGTTAGTAAACAGAACTAAAAGCGAGACCATATATGCTAACTGTGATTATATGTCAATTAATCCATTACACTATAATAGTAAGTGACCACTATTATTCATACCAGTGTGTCAATCGTTTGAACGGCTCGAAGAATTGTTCAAGCAGAGAATGCTAGACAGATGTTTAAAGACATGTAACCCTCCCCCCACAAATACAAATTGACTATTAATTTATATTTATTTGAACATTTATGTACTGTTCGAAAAAATAATAATATTGTGTTTAATAAAATAATCCATCTAATTTGTAAAATAAATAATAATTTATCATATAATTCTTAATTCTCAAACTTAAAAATAAAATAAAAAAANACCATATTAAAAATATGCTATTTTAACAAATTTTTTTTTTAATTAAACACTATCTACAGATTTGCATCGAAGCGTTATTTTTGATAGTGATTTTAATCACTGTCAGATATCATCCATACTGGACCCAACTATGCCACGACCCCATTGTGCCACCACCCCACTGTGCCGCCATCCCACTGTGCTAGGATCTTGTTAAATTGTAAATTGAGTTTTTCTGTCAATATAAATAATTAGATAAATATCGGTCTCTTACCCAGGGTTCTTAAAAAACAAATTTAAACAACTAACATATTTAAAATATAAGTAAACAGTTTAAAACGTTTAAAATGTCCCATAAGATCAATGTAAATTTGAAAATATTAGGTGTTTTGAACACGTCTAAAACATAACAACACTGCTTTACACCGTCAAGGCTCTTACCCATATACTCTAAACATTTTTTCAAAAAATAAAATATTTCAAATGTTACAAAAATCATTCAGTTATTGTGCACACATTAGTGAATCTCAAAAATAAAAAATTCAATTACCGTAATCGTTGATTAATTGTAGAGAAGTAGAGTAGTGGTGTTTATATATATCTATACTATCCCTAATAAAGTTATACATTCTGAAATGTGTAATTAAAATATCAGGATGATGAGGAAGATGTAATTTATTAGATTTCATTTCTTTGCTATTTGTCTCGGAAAACTTCAATGATTTTGGCAAGTTATTTTTCGCTTGACACTCTTGGCAAAATGTATGCAATGATAAATATAGAGCTTCATCGTCGATAAGATTATGGGCTTCTTCAGTATCAATTAAATTTTTGGTTTCCAGTGGCTCCAATTGTATAGTTTTTATCGAAAAATCAAACTGCCAAAGTTTTATTATGTAATGCCCACTAACAAATATTGATATCATATTTATCATATATTTTTTTAGTTGAGTAAACTTAATTGTCCTATATTTTTTAGCATTGTTATTTATATTTTTATTGGATTTTGTTATAATAGATTTCATATTATTTCTTATGATATGAAATATGTAAAGACTTGAAAACCCATGAAAACATTCCAAAGATTCTAAAGCACTTTCTAAATTTTTTAAACTAATTATTTTTTTACTCATGCAGTTTGTATTTTTATAGCATGATATTTTTAGGTATTCAATATCATTTTTATCAATTACAGGAACGTTTATGTCATCGTTATTTTTAAACAACCATTCCTTAAAATTAAGATTTATTGTGTTCAATAGATTTAAATATGAATCTGAAAATTTGGTATTGCAATCTGGTTTCTGAAATTTTTTAATTATTATAAATTAGTGAGTAGATTTTATTCAGTAAAAATGATTAAATAAATAATTTTCAATATTGATACAATACGAAATATTTTAGGCTTTACTTAAAAATATTCTTTTACATAATTTAACAGAATATTTTAAGAGAACGCCATACAAAGAATAGAACGGTTTTAAATATGTTTTGTGCGGAACAACTTTATTTCATCTGTATTAAGTCGCAAAATATTTACCAAATTATAAAGGAGAATATTACCTGTGATCTAGCGTATTTATTTTTTGTTAAAATCATTTCTATTATTTTGTATTCACTGATAAATATTGCTATTTTTGGTTTATTAAATGATAAATAAATATCTTCAGAGTTACGTTATCAAAATTATAAAAACGCTAGATCACAGATAATTTTCTCCTATATAATTTGTTGCAAAATCGAAGATTTTTATGACAATATAACTTGATAAAATTGTCCTGCATGAAACAGTTTAAATGCAAAAAAATGCACTCTTAATGGTACCCCGCACAGTGGTCTGAAAGCGAATTTTAGGCGCTCATAAGTCCCATTTTTAAATGTACTCGTAATATTAAAATAATTATGAAAACTTAATTCTAGTATACTGCTTAGGCAAAATATAAAATTTCCAGGTCACATGATCATTCAGTCGTTATTTATAGCCGTTTGAAGTATATATATGGTTATATAAGACTTATTTTAACATAAAAAAGGTCTCTCGTTGTCAACTTTTTTAATAAGTTAAATTTTTTTTTTATTTTATTAAAAGTAATGGTCAAAGATGTTAAAAACAAAATTCGAAAACACATTTTTTTTTAACTAAGTAATGATCGTTTTAATAAAATAGAGTATTTATTGAGTCGTTTTTGAAATTAAAAAGTACAATATTAAAAACTACCCTATTTTACTCAAGTATCGATGCATAGATATTGTAGAGCAAGTATTCTAGATTAAAAAAAAAATTTTTTTTTTGGCGAACAAAAATAACTGTGTATAAGGCTAATAAGATTATATCAATTTGTACATTTTTTATTTACAATTAGCTTTCATTTATTTCGATTTCTGACATTGAATTGTTTAAGTTATTTATTTCATCTTCAACAATCGTTTTGGAATTGACAATTAAATTTTGCACATCCATAGAAAATTTATTTACACTATTTTTTGAAGATAATTTCATTGATGATATGTATGGATCATTTGATACTAATAGCATATGCATCAAATCTTCATTGGTATTATACTTCGAACTTTTTTTAGTGTGGTGAAATATTATTTTTTTATAGTCTTTGTTTCTAGCTTCCTGGGCTTTTTCTGAAAGTTGACCTAAAATTGTATTCAAATAAATCGTTACACCATTTAATTGATGTATAGGATAGTAATGAATATATATATATATATATATATATATATACCAATTGGAAGTATTGTAAATCGTATTACATCAGCTCCATGAATAAAGACTTTGTGGACACTAGCAGGCATATAATACCACGGGTATAAATCTTTAAAAATGTTAGCTGTTTCCATAACATAAATATTAAAAGCGTCTATATTAATTTTTTTTTCCACTGAAAATTTCTAAAAGTATATTTCCAAATCGTTGTACTAAATTTATATCTATTCCTGTTATGTTTTAAGTTCTAATCATTTTTAGCTGTTTGACAACATTTATGATTTTTATAGTTTGAGCTTTCACAATCGATAGACATGCTCCATAATTATAATATTTTAATAAGCAATTAAAAATTAAAATTGATTACTAAAAATTTAACAAATCATAAATATTTTTTTATTCATATTAAAGAGTATTCTATAAAAATGTATTACTCGAATTATAATTTCTTGATGTTCGACTATAATTAATTTGTGAAATTTAACATATTTATAGAAATATGAAACATATAAAGTGTGTATTAATTTTAATAATAACCAAAAATATTCATTAACATACAAAATATGTTTAGTTTAAGACGATTAAATTACTAAAAAACGGATAACCCACCGTGATTTGTTCGAACTCGTGCGACAAAAGTGTTCGATGCACTATGTGACATCTGTGGGTGCCCGAAATTTAATGGTTTCGCACTTATATGAAATGTATAGTGATTTGAAGTGAAATGATGCGTACATCAAATCTATATATGTCAATTCTAAAACGATTGTCGAAGATGAAATAAATAACTTAAACAATTCAATGTCAGAAATCGAAATAAATGAAAGCTAATTGTAAATAAACAATGTACAATTTGATATTATCTTATTAGTCTTATACAGTTATTTTTGTCCGCCAAAAAAAAAAATTTTTTTTAAATCTAGAATACTTGCTCTACAATATCTATGCATCGATACTTGAGTAAAATAGGGTAATTTTTAGTATTGTGATTTTTAATTTCAAAAATGACTCAAAAGATACTCTATTTTCTTAAAACGATCATTACTTAGTAAAAAAAAAATGTTTTTCGAATTTTTTTTTTTAACATCTTTGACCATTACTTTTAATAAAATAAAAAAAAATTTTACCTTGTTAAAAAAGTTGACAACGAGAGGCCTTTTTTATGTTAAAATAACCTTTATATAACCCTATATATATTTCAAACGGCTATAAATAACGACTGAATGAACATGTGACCTGGAAATTTTATATTTTGCCTAAGCATTATACTAGAACTAAGTTTTCATAATTATTTTAATATTATGAGTACATTTAAAAATGGGACTTATGAGCGCCTAAAATTCGCCTTCAGACCACTGTGCGGAGTACCATTAGGAGTAGCTTATCTGAATTTGTAAAAACATTGTTATTATTGACGGGTTCATTTTTACAAGTAATTAGTAATGCAAATATAATGAAAATATCTATTAATCGCTAATCTGCCAGAAAATTGCGTGGCGTTTTGTTTTTGTAATATTAGAAATACTTGTGACGAATATGATTGCACAGAAAACATTGTATTCGAAAGCGACAGGGCGTATGATTCATGATGCTATTATGTAACCTTAGTTATTTAATAAAGTTCTAATTATTCTTATAAAATACCAGTTATTGCTTAACTAACTTTTATATTAAAAAATAATTTATGACAATAAAACACATTTTAAAATAAGGCTTATATGTTTTAAAATTAAGTTATTATATTTGTACAAAGAATAATGATGGGCTGACATTATGCATTTACATGGCGTATTTAGTGTGTTATTACTGTACCCACAATCATTAAAATTATGATATTTGACGAAAGCTTATAGATATATAGTGTATATAGAGTATCCCTTGATCGATATTTTCCTTCTTATAAGTTATTTCTTATATTGAATATAAAAAAAATTCCATAGCTTTTTAATATTTAGTTAAAAAGTAGCATTACTAAAATAAAGTCAATTAACACCTTTATCCACTGTTTACATTAATTATAAGTGTTATATATTTATATGTAAACTTTTTACTCAATAACTATTAGAAAAGTATTATTGTAAGTTTATTATGTTGCAGCAAACTATTTGACGACCATAACAGTTAAACTTACTTTAATTTCCGGAGTAGCATTCAAATTAACAGTTAAATATTTTAAAATTGTAATGTAATATACAATATTTAGTAAAAAATAGGAATGTAATATTCTTAGACTCATATCAAAAATTGTATTTAAAATAAAAAGTCAAATTTTACACCAACACCTAATGTGGCATAAAATTTTATGTTAAAAAGATGAAGCCATTTTATTTCAAATGTAATTATATATATTTTAACTTAATTTTGTAATTCTGTTTTATTAAAAAAATTGTTGGGTGTAAATAATAATTTAGACCTAAATATAGGAATTCCTGCGACATGTTTAATCGAATAAATTATTAATAAAACAACTGTTCATAAAGTTACCATTTCAAATATCATGCTTTTAAATAATTAGTCAATTGCTTATACAAATATTTTTTTGGTTGGTATATTGAAAATTAATAAAAATATTATTGTATGGTTTATCTAAAACTTTTTTATTTTACATACATTATTGTATTTATTGTATTGTATTATTTTTATTGTACACATTTTTTTATATAATATATAATATTTGTTATCAAAATCATTCTTCCCAATAATGCTGGAAGCATAAAATGTAACTACATTACACAGTCCATACTATATTTTCTTTACATATAGTTGTGAAATTTAATAAAAATTTAAAAATTATATAATGGAAAAAACATGAAATGAAAATTATGATTTAGTTATAACATTTTAATTTAAGATATACAAAAAAAAATTTCTTTTGAAATAATTTTAATATTTTTAGTAATTTGCAAAATGTTTAAAATTTCAATTTCAATAAATAATAATATATATTAAATACCAAAAGTTTTATGAGTTTCATTAAAATTGTTATGCAATTATGTCAAGAATAAGCTTTGAAAATATTTATAATATATTTTTTGTCATATTACATATAATGTGTTATTAATGAGGACAGAAAAATGAGAAAATTCGTTCGAAAAAATTTTCATTACATGATTTGACATATTTCTGCATAAAGTGTAATAAGTAAATAATTTTAAAATGAAAAATCCAAAGGTCAAGTGTAGTAACCCAGGACATAAGATATATAACTGTTAAAGCGCAGGTGGTTAGTTTATTTACACGCCTAGTCTAAAAAACGAGTATTATGCATTTCTCTTTCAAAAGACTGAGGTCTTTCAAACGTTCGTTTCAAGTAAAAAAAAAATTTTTAAGTATAAAAGTGTATATTAACAAAGTACTTCAGACATTTTCAATTACAGTATTGCAGTTGTATGTATGCGCATAGTTATTGTTAAGTACAAGTTGAAGGAAAAAAATATTCTTGTGTTTCAATTATTTTTTCGTGAGTTATAAATGAAGTCAATAAAAAAAATTCAACAATTTTTATGACTATTTTTAATATTTTTATTTTTTCTTTTATCTACGCTAAATATACTTTGCTTGCTCATTTCAAATTTACAGTTAAAGTAATGATAATTATTTTAAAATTGAAAATGTTTATATTTTTGGTTTCTTTATTAAAATTATTTTATTATTTCATTATAAGAAACTTTATGAAACACATTCACAATAAACTAAATTAATTTTTTCTATTTTCATATGAAACGCATATTTATTTAAAATTTAGTAATTTTTAATAGTATTCATTTTTGAGAATGTTAAATGATATGGTATCGATTAATAGATAAATATTATATTGACAAACACAATGGACTTCATATACAAAAGCACTTATCTATTACTTATGACATAAATTTACTAATATGTTTATTATTAATTCCCTGGTGCAGTTAAAGTTATATACTAAAACTCTTATTCAAAATAATACTAGTCCAATTGTGTTATATATAAATAAAATTTTTACTGTCCAAAAATCCAATTAACTTCTATTTCTGATTATCTATTGAATGCCTTTAAAATGTCACATCCGGCCTAGCTGACATAGGCACGAATTTCAAAAGAAATTATTGCCTTTTCTTTTTTCTCACGCTTTTCACCTAAAACCTTCTAGTATATTCGTTTAGTACACTATAATCTTTAAATCATCTCGATGTTAAAGACTACTGAGAGAAACGTGTCCAAAAAAGAGTATAGAGTTTTGAAAGATTGGATGCGGGTAACGAGATGTGACTTTAAGTTTTATATTTATATATACTGCATACCTATCGTAAATAATGGATCCAAAATTGACACTACATGATAATACCATGCCCTAATGAATGTTTATATACAAAAAGAACTCAACAAAAAACAATGCATGATAGTATAAATAAATGTTAATTATTGATTACAAAACTACATCTGAGGGGTAACCCGAATTGAATATTTAAAAATAATTTTATTCAGTATAATATGATTTTTGAACATAATTTTACAAATAACAAAAATATAGAATCACGTTAATTTACAATTAAAAAATACTAGAAAGCTTAAGTTTATAATAACTAAACAATAATTATTGTTGTTATCGTTATTCATAAACAGTAAAAAATTATTAGCAGAATTTAACTATAAAGGGTGAGCTATTAGTATGGTACATACTGTGATAATTAATATGTTTATTTTATAGTTAAGATTTTTAATTTTCTTAATTTTATCCTAGTTATCTTACGTTAATTACGAGATGATAAAAAATTTCTATTTTTGTGCAGTGACATTCAGCAAAGGGCTCAAACAAAAAAACTAACAACACAATTTTTTTAAATTAGACACATTATATGTTGAATATGGTTGAAAATATTGTGAATATACATTCTGATATGTGTTGTAACTATAGCAAAAATATAGTATTTACTGTTTATGAAAATTATTAACTTTTTAAAATTCTTTTAGCGCGTGTTACTTCAAATAAATAACCAACCGAAAATTTTTGGGTTTTCTATCAAATGAGTGATGGGAAATACATAAATTTTATAATATTATGCAAAGGCATCATTTTATTTATTCTGTCTATATATACTAATCCAGTTGTGATACTATTTGAGTATAGATATCATACGACCATCAGCAAGCGTGCGCCGAACACTCGCTCCGAGTGTTAATCTTCTTATCAACAAAACCAATAACGTCCCTGGAGGCTAGCGGCCGCAAATTCTGTTCATCCCCAGCTCGCCGGTTGCCGCAAAATCCAATTATCTCGTTTTCCTTTTTAACTCTAAAGCTGCTACCACCATGTTCATGTCTTTTGTGAAAACTTATATGTGTAATATGTAGTCAAGTCAATGGAATTTCACTTATCCGCTAACTCTAGTGTAAACCGAAACGTTTTGTCGAGGAAATTTTTGCGATCTAGACTTCGGTGAATTGATAGTAATGACGATAAACGAAAATGCGTGGGGCGTGAAAGCAGCTTATTGATATTGAAGAATGGTATGGGGATGGATGATGATAGGAAGAGTGTGATTATAAGTATTGGTACAGCCATTATCGATGGAAATGCTTTGTTTCCGGTCACTGTTCGTAACAGCTACCCAATTGTTTCTGTGGCGGTGGCGACCGTCAGTCGTGTCACTGACACTCACAATTGTATTACCACAAATGCATGGTGTACATAAAAAAAGGATCACCCACTCATCATTATTATCATAGTAGTCATCATTAATCATCTACTATGCCATGCGGATTTTAAACCAATTCTTAAATCTAATCCAATGATGTTATTGCTGAATCATTGTTTGTAGTTCACTTCCAAAATAAATAAATGAAAACGCTAACAATAAATATAAAAAAAACAGTTCAAATTAAAAAGAGAGTAATTATTAAAGAACACCTTTTTTTTACTGATGTACCAGAGGCTAACAAAAAATGTGATAATAATTAATAAAAATCTGTTTCGAATAGATTTCCATATAAATGTAGAAATTTAAATTTATTAGATTTTGTTCAACTAATAAATATAATAAAATTTTAATAAATCTAATCATACTTACACAGAATCATACATTTTCAACATAACTATAACTTAAATATCTCGAACTAAAATACTTATAGATATATGATTAGACAATAAATAATACATTTGTTACATAATTTAAATGACTACCAAAAATTATAATTTTTAAAAATAATAACAAATAAAAATAAATTATATAAAATAAGATAGACATTTGTTACATGTGTGGGAAAAATTATCAAGTTACACAGATAACAATGATCAATTGCTGTTTCTGTGCATTACAATAATCTATTATTAACACGACAGGAGCAGGTAGATGCGTTTAACAGATAAAAATGATGACATACCTATAACTTTCTTTAATCAAACAGGACCAACAGTTACATAATATTTGTTTTGAATAGATGGCATGTTAACGAGACAGTAGTATGAGTTTAAAAGAGTAGTTGCATGATAAAATATACCTTATATGAAGATTACATGGACATACAATGTAAGTCAAATTTTTTCACAATTACCATTTTGAATGTTCAATATGTCATAATATATCTTTTAGCAATTAATCTAGTGAAAAATTAAGTTATTCAAAAGTTATGATGTACTGGAAAATAAAATAGCGTTATGAAATTTAAAATTCGATTTTCTTAGTTTTCAAATAATTGACTAACATTGTTTTTTCCGTTTACTCTTCATATGTAAACTACTTACGTGTAATCAACACTTCTGTGAATAAAAATAATATTTTAATTCTATGCAATAACTATACTAAATTTTATTAATGATTTTAAGATTATAAGATAATATATTTTTTGGTGATGCGATCACCGAGTAAAGTTAAATTTATGTCAAAAATACCCTTTAGGGTATCTACTGGCAAATTTCTAAATAACAAAAAACTAGTAAATATACAACTATTTGACTGCGTAGTTTATGGACAAAAAATATGTATTAAAATAATATAATAATATAAAAATAATATCAAGGTTCAATATGTTTAAAAAGCTTGTATGTTTTTAGAAATATTTTTTAGATCAACGATACATCTGGTAAGAGTTCAATTCTAAGTTACTAAATGAAGTTTAATAGAATAATATATCTATGCTTTTTTAATTCCAAGCCTCGATTCGAATGATCAAATACTTATTTTGGACTAGAGATTCCTAAAAATTTCATTTAAAATAATTGTTATCATTGAAGTTGATATTTAAACAGAATAATTTAAAAACAATTATATTGGTTTAGCTTAAAGAACCCACTATTGATTGAAAAAATATCAATGATTAGAATTGTTCAATAATTTAATATTATTGAAAATTAAATGTATGTTTGTAACAGTTGATATAAAACATTAGTTATAATTATTAAGTACGTGTTTACAAGTTATATATTATATTTATAATGTTAGTTAAACAAACCTTTCACGAGTCATATCAATACGACTTGATAAATACAAAGCTTGTAAAAATAAGAAAACTGGTCAATTCTTAAGGACAAGGAAATAACAAAAATCCTTTTCTATGTTATACGATATTAATGCAAGAAACTTATTTAATTTACTTAAAATTGTTCAAAACTAGTGTACGTAAAAATACATTTAGAATCTATTATCAATATCATCTTCAAACAAAATGTTAGATGCCAGTGTGGAATAAATTATCGTTGTTATAAAAGCAAAAAGTATTTTAGATTTTGGTTTCGCTACTTATGATCGCAATGAAAATGTTGGGGTAACTCTTTAATTTAGTTCCAAAAGTAATTTATTGCACCAAAATTTTACTTTATAATGTGCTCTTTCGAAAATTTCAACATGGCTGAATTTAAAAAGTATAGTACCAACAAAAACTTTATATAAATAAAGTTTTGGTATAATTCTGACTGCGTTCGTTAAACTAAACTTAAAAGTAGTCACTTATTGTTTGTTTTACACACATTATTGTACAATACTGACAAACTCTTTATGTTTTTGACTAATGATGTAGCGATCGTGTACTTCAACTCTGAAAGGAATGTAATTGAATTCTGGTCGGAAGGAAAACATGATTTAAGAATACTGTAAGCCGTTGCATAACGTGTTAAATTTGCTATCGAATCATAACAGAATTTTTTCATATTCAATAAATCATAAGTGTCAACTGGTGTTTTTGTTCTCGTCGACAAAAATGGCTTACACCTTTATTTTACATTGCGTGTTAAGTATGAGACTTTTTTACTCGGTCCATTACGAGATCTAAAGCAGCTGCTAAGTTTCTGCCACCAATTATTGTTATAATCATTAAAAATAAAAATGAACGTCAACTTTTAAGGATATTTTAAAATATTCTTTAAAATTTCAACATAACTACTTCACAGGCTGACAAGTAATATAATAATAATACTATAAAAAAGTCTACAAAAGTTTAAAAGCTTCTAAAGCCATAAACGTCATGCTGGAGAAAAAAAACCAAGCAGGTTTTAATAAGTCTGGGAAATATTATGACCCCCGACGTCATTCGTTGTACAGTACCGGCGATTTACCGAAACGTTGGAATTACTTATTTTTATGCGTATGAAATTTACTCACGGATACCCTCATAATGGTCCGACCTAGACACTAGTCAAGCAAAAGACGTCCGTGGCGCAGAGAATAAAAAACGAATAAGAAACTTTTTGATCAATAAAAGTGCGATTATTCCGGTTCGGCTGTTCTCCCGTTTTGGTTTAGAAATTGAACGTATATGTACACACTATAAATATATATATATATATATTATAGCTAAGAGGCAAAAGCTTCATGGGCCTTTTCACCTTGCCCCTAAGAGTAAATACAAAAACCTAATCCTATATGCCGTGTTTTTTCTATAGCCCCGCAGGTTTTTTTGTTTGAGAATTGAACATTTTTATGCGCACATTGTAAAAGGCTCACATGTACCCGTTTTCACACCTCACAAATACAAATTGACTATTATCGAATGAAATTAAATTCTGTTATCTTGAGTTTAATTTTATTGTTTTATTTTATGTTTTTATTCCTTGATTTGGTGCACTAGAACCTTTGTGTACACTTCTGTTGATATAAATATTAAAAATTACATCAACTAAATAATGATGTATTGTCCGGAATGAGACGGTACTTAAATAAGTACAATAGGTAAGTTTAACATCGATTTTTAATAAAAAAAGTAATACTATAACTAATTATTAATTTTGCAGTTTTGTATAAAGTTAGATTTTGGTAAGCTTATAGATTGTATTCTCTTTAACATTACATTTTCTTATGATTATATAAAGTTTTTAACTAGAAATTTCATATAATTTTAAAATTATTTTTATTAATTGAATTATATTAATCATTCAATTTATTAATACATTATTTTTTAATAAAACCTAATTAATCATAAAGCTGTCATTAAAATTCCTAGCTCACAAAATTAGTTTTTTTTTCTTGTCATAAAATACAATGCAATTGCACGGCATTACATGGTTATAATAATACCAAAACAAGACAGATTTAATTTTACTAAACATTGATTTTACCAAAGACAACAGATAATATTTTAATTTCAATGCGAAACTAAGATGATATTAATTTTACTATGATGTGTTTCTTGTGTCAATCACCACTATTCCTCGACTTTCACCGAATCGATTTCTTTCAACGATATGTCAAAAGATAAAAAATCATATCTAATTGAAGACATTGTTCTTAAAAATTGAAAAGGTTTCTCTCGTTTTCTGTAAATGGAGAAAATATCCAAAACAATTACAATTTTTAAAATCGGAAAAGTTTTTTAAACTACTATAACTTTTTAAAAAATGAACAAATAAAAATATTTTTTTTTAATATAAAAACCTTACGTATTTTCCTTTTATTTCATATAAATTTTGAAGTTGAAAAAATGTATTAAATATTTAATAATAAATAAATTTAAATTTATTGAATATTTATACATATATTACACTTATAAATCATAAAACTTGTAATCAAGACATAATTAAGTAAAAAATATTGGAAATGAATCATTTTAATTGTTTGTACGAATAAAGCTGTTTAAGGTACTTTTTTTTGATTAAGGGATTTTTTTTCAATTTTTGAGGGTAATATCATCAACTAAATACAAATTGTAATCATTTGACATATTATTGAAAAATGTAGGTTAATTGAGGGTTGAAAAAATAAATCGTAACCACAAAAAAACACATAGTAAACTAATATTAACATGAATACAAATTTCTTCTCGTGAGGGGAGACTACTGTGATTGGATCCTATGAATCTAAATGAGATAAAAATTAAATAATTTGAAAATTTTTCTAACTAAAAAAAAATGAAAAATATTAATTGCCACAGGCGGATTCGAACGTGGTATCCTAACCGTGAAAGACACAAGTGTTACCGATTTGGCAATTGTTCGTCGCTTTCGCAAAGTAATAAAATTGGCAATTTAAGCTAATTCAAATTTTAAAGTTACTTTTTCGACTTTAAAAAAGCAAAAAAAATTAAATAAGTTTAACTTCTTATGTCTTATAAACATTATTCTAAATAATAATATAAGCTTTAATTTTAGATTAAATAAAAGTGTCAATATTTCCGGAACAATTTCAAAAATTGACAAAGCTTAACTTGTGTGCAAAAATTACTTTTTGAATTCCCCCAGTGGGCAGATTTAGAGTCAGATTTTCAAAAAAATTAAATAAAATGAGAGAAAAATATCTAAGTTTTCAATATAAAAAAAATAATTTTAATTTATTCCTTTTTCAAAAAGTTATGGCAGTCTTAAGTTTTAAAATATTTCATGTTAAACAGTGATTTTTACATACAAATTATAAGTTCCGTTAAATTCGACGGCCATTTTCCTATAGAAGAAAAGATTTCGGGACAAATTTTTTTTTTTGAACTTATAGTATTTATTGTAAGTTTTAATTGGACATATGTTTAAAGGACACAGTATTTCCGGAACATTTTTAAAAGTTAAGTTGAAAAAGTTCTACTTTTTATATGTATTTTTCAAGTTTTGAAAGCCCCTTGTATAAAGGAAAATTGTCCAATTTAAATAAAAAGTATGTTACATGAAAGAAGTATATATAATGTATTTAGAAAAAAAAATGTTGTTGATACATACATTATTCAAAAAGTTATAGCAATTTAAAGTTGAAAATTTATAATCGAAAATTTTAATACAAAAATAGCATTTTTTTAACTACTGCAGCCGTTTGCACGTAGAAGATAAGGTGTCGGGACAAATTTTTATTTTTCATTTTATAATACATAAAATAAGCTTTAATTTGATATACGTTTAAAGAATGTAGTATTTCCAGAACATTTTCAAAAGTTAAGTTGAAAAAGCTAGTTTTTGTAAGAAAATTGCTATTTTAAATCCCCCCCTATGAGCAGGTTAAGTGTTAGATTTTCAAAAAAATTATATCAAATATAATATCTATTATATAATAGAAAATATCTAAGATTTTAATAAAAAACAGTTAAGTTGTTTTGTTAATTCTCAAAAAATTTATGGTAGTTTTAAGAAAAAAATTACGAAATTTACAGATTTTAAAAATTGTAATTTTTTGGAAATCTCCCCCATTTACAGTAACGAGGGAAATTTTTTCAATTTATAAGGGTAATGTTTTCAAATATATACGATTTGTGATCTTTTGACGTATTGTTGAAAGAAATCGGTCTAGTGAGAACTGAGAAAAAATGGCAACAGACACAAAAAAGACACATCATGGTAAAATTATTACCTTCTCAGCTTCGCATCGAAGCTAACAAATGGCTATTTTGAAATTTTGAAAAAAATTATTTCTTTTTTCATATTATTGATAAATAATAAAGAATATATTTCAAACATAATCAAAAAAGTCAATATTATCTTTAAAAAAATCAACAAAATAGTTATTTGATCAAAAGCTATAGAGTTTATTTAGGTTTGGTTCACTTAATATTTCTATATTTTTGATCATAAAAGTTTTTAATTATTGTTGTTTTTCAATTTTTAAAAAAAGTATACTAATTATAATTTTATCTAAACAAATAATCATACATTTTCACAAACTTTTATATTTTATTATATTATATACAATTAAATACATTTTTCTAATAGTATAAACCATTAGAAAATAAAACAATTACAGAAAATAACTTTTATTTAATATATCAAATGGAAAAAAATAATTGGTGGAGTAAAATCAGGGTTATGGGACATTAATAAAAAATATTTAAATAAATTCCAATATAAAATGGTAGACAATTCTAGAGTATTGGATATTTATAGAAACCTAAACAAATTACTGTTGTATATTGAATGATGATAGGGAGAAAATCTATAATTCTATAACGTGCCCATCACATTTTAGGTTGGACAAGTGGGTGTTTGCGCATTTTAAAATCATTTAATAGTAACAACAAAGTTATATCATTAAAAATACTTCTAAACAAGATAAAATATAATGATGGGCTTGATTGGATACCAGAAACCTAGCGGGTTGACAAGTTATTATTGGACGCGCGTTCTTTGAGCGAGGCCATTATATTTAGTCTTTATTTATACCTACATCTGTGTCATCGTTATTGATTTGAAAAGCAACAATGCATTTAATTCAATACCAAAGTATGTTTCTTTAATTTGAAGGTGGAATTATAATATACATATATTATTGTTTGAATAGATAAAAATAGCTATAGAAGCTAACACGATAAATATATTAATATATTAACAAGTAACGTCATATTATGAAAAAAGATAATTTAATGGTATAAATGAAAAATAAAAATAAACAGGTTTCTTTTCACACAACGTGTCATCATCCATGTTTTTGTAGTCATAATATAAATACTAGTCCTTGAGCTTATATCCTTAAAATCAATTGACCTACAAAATAGATTTCATTTGACTTTAAATGTTTTTTTTTTTTTGCGATGAAATGTTAACATCATTATATTAAACTTTTGTGTAGAACTCGATGACCCATAATCTCGTTTAACGATGTAACGCACATATTATTACGATGCGGGCAAGTCTTTGGGAAAAAACTTTTGAACACTATAATGTCATTAGATATATTTTTTCTGGATTCAAATACCCTATATGAGAAACAATAATTAGTTTTATCACAGAATAATATGTGCTTTTAGCCCGTATACCAATTGTAGTTACCCAATGATTGTCAAAATTGATTAAAAGTTAAAAGTAAATTTTGTTGATTATTCAATAAATCACCCGGTGTGTCCTCGTGGAAGTTCATCCCTTATACCTTGTAAGGGGGTTAATTTTATTTTTTCAAATATATAGAATTTAATAAAATGTTGTTAAAAATGAAATTTTATTTTAATAGTAAATGGCATTTGAATTTTTAACATTATTCGTTTATTAGATATAAAGCTTTAAAATTTCAAATTATTGAGTTAATATTATAGGTAGTAGGGAGAAAACACATGAAGGATTTCAAATTCAGATAGTTAATTGGTTTTTTACAACGTCGCTATCATAGATAAACAGCGTTTATCGTGAATTATGACTTTATGGACAGATATGGTTTTTGTAGAGGAGTATTTATAATTGTTATCTCATAACAGTATGTCTTATTGTCACATTTTTGGCATAACAAAGTTGACACCCTTGCATGGCATGAGGGATGAACTTAAGAATTACATTGCTAATAATCCAAGAATATTATGTAAATGAAGATAACGAAAAATAATTATTTTTATTCTGTTAGTAAGAGTGAGATATGATAGCAAATCACTGTGTATACTGAGTAATTCATATATTGTTTCCATTAAATGTCTTCTAAAATAAGAATAATTTTGAGAAATTTTTTTTTCATTTATGATTAAATATTTTGAAGTATATCGACTTTAAACGGCATTATATATATTTTATTAGTTTAAATATTAAGAAATAAATCAACTAAGAGAATAACTAGTAGATAACAACTGTTGAACTATTATATTGGGAGATATGAACATTTTTAGACCTAGGTAGGAGGAGATAGAAGCTCAGTGATACCTAATGATAAAAATAACATAGCCCGTGCTCTTCT
This sequence comes from Daktulosphaira vitifoliae, assembly GCF_025091365.1. Taxonomy (NCBI): domain Eukaryota; kingdom Metazoa; phylum Arthropoda; class Insecta; order Hemiptera; family Phylloxeridae; genus Daktulosphaira; species Daktulosphaira vitifoliae. Next base: position 64,006,615 of record NW_026099572.1, on the reverse strand, counting down.
CTAATTTAAAAATTTACATTTTAAATCTACATTTAAAAATGTAAATTTGTAATATTTCAATAATAATTTTTAACCACTTGTAAATTGAGAAATAAATAGCATTTTATTTAAACAAAAAAATATATTCTCAAAATTGTTACTATTTTAGAATAAGTCTAGTGGTTAACGATAAATTAATGACTCCGTGTATATGTTTTTCATTTTTGTATACGTACACGTAAACAGATGTAGTCATTTGAAACTAAAGTAAACTTTGTTGTTTAACTTAGCTATACTTCATTTTTATGCTGCTTGTTCATTATTATGATTTAATGCTATAAATAAAAAATTGACGCAAGTTGTAGTTGTCTTAATAACAATTAATAAAAAGTAATTTTTTTTTGTCTAATGTTGGTTTTATTATATTATAATTCATATTATGAAAATGAATACAATTATTTCTATTCCCACATGCGTAGGTAACATCTATCAATAGATAAAAATAAGATTGGGTACATTATGTCGAACATCGAGAAAAAAATATTTTGGTCTTTTCAAATGGAGAACCCTTAAGTTCAAAACACTCTATGCCTGCGCCTATTATTTTCAAACTATTCGATAAAAACATTTTAAATTCGCCACTCAACCAGTAAACTCGACTGAAGACACCCATGTAAATTACATGACACTTTTTTTTTCACATGGACCGGTGGAAAAAGTAAATTCTTTTTTTATTCCATGAGACTTAATAAACGACACAAATTTAATGTAGTTATAATTAATAATTAATTAAATGTATAATAATAATAATTTGGGTTCATAATTCTATCGATAAAAAAAAGGTGATATAAGAATTGTTAGTGTTTACAAATGTAGTAAAAATACCTAAATATTTTATTGATTATTTCATTTATTTACTATTAATTTTATATAATTAAGATTGTGTTCATATGAGAAAAGTATAAGTATATATAATGTTATTGCCTCACTAACAGTAAGGCAATAACAATATAATATAAAAATATAGTAAGACTATATTTCTATAATTACTAACATGATTTACTGCGTATAAAAATAATGACTAATAGTATCGTGCTTACTATTTGGTGGTATTGATTTTTAAGTACTCATTGTACATTTCAGCATATTGAGTGGCAAACGTTGGCTTTAAACAGAAGCACACTTGAAAGCTCGAAATGCTGCGAGATAATACAAAATGTTATCCAACTAATCAAGTCATAATCTTATTATAATGGCACTCGGACCCGTCAATATTTAGTTAGTACGTGCTCAGAGTCTAGTTCAATTGCTGCAATTAAACTGAATTATTGAGCCACGCGAATATTAATATAAAATTAAGAATTTAGTAAAAGTTCCAGTTTATCTTTCAGAAAATAAATTATGATGACCGTTTACTTCTGATATATTTCAAAATTATAATTTCAATATGTATTATTGATGTAGCCGCCTGATAACACGATTATCAACATATTATTATATCGATAGCTGTCTGTGTATTGAACACACGTTTTCCAGTGATACATTTTTAACGAAAATCGAATTTTCAAAGAATATTTAAAAGTACTTCAATGGACGTTATTGAGAAATGATTATATTCAGTAATAAAACCACCGGTTTTATAACACATAACGTTAAATAAATTTTTTGCTTTTAATTATTGAAATATTTCAAAAGTGTTATTTATTAGTCATTGGAATAATAAATCGTACCGCATCTACGAGAGTTTAATTTGCACAGTTACATTTTTCAGTTGTCGCGTTCAGCACATACATAAATTTTCAATGCTAAACGTCAAATAAGCAATGACAGGCGAGCCGTGTGTGGTTTTAAAATTTACTAGCGCTGAGGGACCACTGACACTGTCGATGGGTAAATTGATTACATAATACACGTTTATATTTTAAATATACTATTTTTGGATGGGAACGAGAGGAATTCGATCAGAGTTCTGCCAGTGGAAGTCACACAAACCTAATTGACATATGGGATTTAAAATTGACGCAACGAGTAATAATTTACATTGACGGAAAAGGGACGCCCCATTAACTTTGAATGTGTAACACTGTAACTCATATACAGATAAACTTGACACCTTTTTTTTTTATTTTGTATTAGTACGGAAAAAATGTTATTTATTTCCGACGCATTATTTTCCTAAAATAAATCATTTAAAACTATACGACCATACAATTATATTTTTGATTACTTAACAATCATAACTTTTTATTTTAAGATTGTTGTACACTGTAAATATATTAATTTGCAAATTAACTGTTTGAATAAGATATTAATAAAAATCTAATGTCATGAGTTTTATAACAGTCATTTTATAGCATGTTTCTTTATCCAATAAATAATTTTTTTTTTCGATCCAATGAATTTCAATTAGAATTTTAGTGAGAGATCCTTATAACATGAATAACATTATACCCAATATTGCATTATCATTATTATAATAAATATTATTCATCAAGAAATATATATGTAATTTTAATCAATTATTTGATTATATGACTATCGACTTCATTGTTTTATTCAATAAAACAAATTAAAAAGATTGCTTGATATTTCATTAATTATTAATTTAATATTAAAGAAATGTCTAACGGAACAAAACACACAATGATTAATCTTTTTTTTTTTTTTTAAAGATGAACTTATATTTTAAATGAATATTTTAAAATCTATTAATTTGAATAATGCTTTAACTGTGAGGCAATAATCCGTTATGAGAATGATATGATTCGGCATTTAATATTTAAAAATCACTTTAAGGTTTACTAGAAAATATTTTTAATTACGTAGAACCCCGAAATCTCCGTGACGTTTAAAACTACTTTTAAGTACCGAATAAAAAACTGAAAAATACTCTTAGGGAGGTAATGCTGGGTTTTAGATTCTTATCTCTGTTTTCAAGTATTTTTTCATGTGAATTGGATTACTAATTGACAAAATCTAAAGGCCTTCTGGAAGTATAATTTTTGTAGTGCCCTTTCATTTTTTTATAATTAACCAATTAATTATTTTATACCAACCTAAGTTATGTATGATTAGATAGCATTGAAGGTTTTTAATTAATTTTCATTAATACAAGATATATTTAAATCAACTTTCAGCTAATTATTATATTTAAATATAAATTTTATTTTTTGATGAAAAAGTTCCTTTTTAAAAGGCAACTACTTCAAATTAAAGTATATCATAGTGAACTTTTCTTTAAATTAATAATAAAACTAAAATAATCGAGCGATTAAAAAATAAAATATTATACATTTTATAGCTTTGATGCAAAACAAAGAAGGTTTTGGTTTTACCATTAAGTATTTTTTTTGCCTCTTCATGAAAAAACCGAGTTTTTACTGAACCTATTTCATTGACTTATTCGTTACAAAAACTCAAAAAAATTTAATCTAGTTAAACCTAATGTCTTCAAAACCTGAAAAACCATTAAATTTTATATATTTAGAACAACTTGTCAAAATTAAGCAATAAATATAATTGGTTAATTTAGGTTTTTTTCTAAAGTTGCTATAACTTTCTTAAACATTTTGCTTTCATTAAAGTAATGGTTATCACATATATTAGATATAATAATTTTTCTTTAAACATAATTTTAATAAAAAGTCTACCAACGCTTAATAAATATCTTTTTTCATTTCAATTTTTTAAATGTTTCAAAACATCTGAAATCTTTTAATTTTATTAAATTAAACCTTTTTGAGTGTACTAAAATATTAAAAAAAAAACATCTCATAATTATCGTACTATGTAAATTCGACCACTAAAGTACAAAATATGTAATTTCTACAACGATTTCAATTGATCTTCACAGCGAACAAACTAAAAACGTTCACGATTATTCATAATGGTAACAAAATGCACGTTCAAATTAATTTTCTAAGATTTGAACGCGTTTATGTCAACTTTACATTAAATGAATAGTTTTATATAAGGGGGTGTTCACAAGAACATTTTTTTCCGTCTTTAAGATTATTGATCTTTTAACCATAAAAATATCGAAAGAAAATAAATTGGATTCATTAAATTTAACTAATTACATTCTCTATCTCTAGCCAATAATTTTGTAAATTGAATAATAAAGCTTTTGGGCTTACAAAATCGTGACATAAAAAATGTATAGGTATTACATTCCCCTATAAATGGCTTAGTAATTTATTTTTTTAAGAAGTTCTTTAATAAAATTATACAGTTTAGAAATTTTATATATCATATCAAATGACTTCGGTGTCATTGAAATTATGCGTATAGATAAAATTGATGCGACAGAATATGATAAACAGCTACGCGTTCGATGCATTTATTGAATTTTGCGTACGTTTAACCGTACCGCGCGTTGTTCCTAATATATACGAATATTGCCATTTAAAAAAATGTACATCGAACGTTAATTAAATGTAGTTGTTAAAAATGGTTTCCGTTGCGAACCAGAAGAACGAATCGGATGCATTTCGTGATTAGATTGCGACATCACGATCGCTTTGTCTCAACGTCGTTAAGGCGGCGTAGTTTCATGTGCATGCGAGACTCCAAAGACAGTCATAGTTGTTTTTATTATTGCTGCATCATGTAAACGGATATTGTGTAGTGTACACTGGTAACTATTGTGGAATATTACAACTTGTAAGACGAAGATTAACAATGAAAATTTGAAAAATATTTCTATAAACTTCTCATTGCAGTAACACACAATCAATAGATACGTACCATTTTTGCAATGCAGATCATGTGACACATTAATTGACAAATTAATTGTGTAATACAATCCGCCGGCATTGAATCCATCGGTGACGGTTAAAGTGCCACCATCTCGTGGTTAATGAGACAAAACCCGTATAAATACGCCCTCCATTATTACCATGTCGTCGATACAACTCGTTTGCATAACCAGAGAGTTGTTTTAGATATTCCCGTTGAACTCTCGAAAGCAGATTATTGCGGTTTCTTAATCAAATTTAACATCGGGAAATACACAACATTTTAATCATAATAATGTGTTTTACCTATTACATATACTTTTAACACACACATGGTACTTTTCTATTACGCCATTTGTTATGGCCCATACAGTAGTGTTGATCGTGACGATATCCGGATACTTAGTAATGCATAGCATACATAGTTCGAGTACCACTCGATAAGCACTCGTGCCCTTTGGAGCAAGCAAATCAAAGGTAGCTCTAAAATGGTATACCGAATCACATATTGCCATGTATCTACTTTGTACGGAATCGCATGTAGATACTTTATGGGTAGTTATGACGCCATATGATCTGTTCTATCGTATATTTAACCCCTTCTCTTTCAAATCATTCTTAATCCTTCGCCGTCTACGTTTCAATCGTGTTCATCGAACTACGATAATATTATTACAATCGACTGAGCTATGCGGCGTTAGTTTGTGTGTTTTGTATATTGATGTTGTGATCTAAAGAAGAGAGTGCACAATGAGTGATGCAGCCGGCCGGTGAACTGAACTATACGGATTCGATGAGCTATCAGATAATTAACTGTTCTTATCTAAAATGATTAATCAAAAGCAGGAAGGCTTTAAAAACTATTTTACCACTTGACGGGGGGTATCATCCTTATTCGTGTTTTATCATTATATATACTGTTATTTTGTCTGTGCACATATCGGAACGAGTTCAAAGCATTATTTTTTTATTACTTAAAGCAAATATACAGAGTAATTCTCTTAACAATAGCTACTCGACTTCTCTTAAAATAATTACTGTCGAGAAAATTGCTTTTAGTATTTTTTGCTATCGTATATTTCTCATTTTATAGTTATTAAATACATTTTTCATTCATCCTTTACACTTTTTAAGGTAAATAGATGAAATAAAAAAATAACTATTAAATAAAGAAATATAGAATACAAAAAATCATTATTATTTTAAAAGAAAATGAGCACCTAGTATTAAAAGTGCATAATTTTTGTTTTGTTAATACTCATTTAAAATTGCTTGTATTGAAGGTGCGTTACACTGCACTGGTTTGTATTAAACTATTTTAACAGATTTGCATAACTAAAGTTTTGGTATTATTCATAAAATGACGTAGGCGTTTAATCAAATAGGAACTTAACGGGTAACTAATGGCTTATTGTTCAAAATTGACATCATTGTTACTACTGAATATGCTTAACAAACAATAAGCAATACATCACAATATCAGTCCATCCATAAACTATATGGTTGAAACTCTATGAAAATATTGCGTTGATATCAACTGATCTCATCTTAATACACATTTTTAGTAATAATATATTTTCATACCTACAATCGATTGAATTCTGTATTAGTTAACACAAAGTAATCAATAAGAACACGAATAGTATCGTTAGCGTATTGTACTTGCATTCATGATTGACAGGATTAAAGTTGAAACCTGTTTGTACAATAAAGAGTTAAAAAAGTTGAAACGTAACTATTTTTAAACTGGGCCTTTTAACTCATAAATAAACAGTACAAAATTACTCAATAAATTGTATATTTTATCAACACACATCGGCGTATAGCAACCTAGTCAAGTTAAAGCATAAATTTCAGACATCATAAAAATAATGTACTTAGATCATATTTGAAATAACGAGACATATTATTAAAAAACGATGTATAATTTTGATAAAAAAATAGTTAATGAAATGGCGTTTATTGTAAGGAAGTGGGTGTTCAAAAAAGAAAGCGTATTGAACATGCATATACAAAACAATATACACGTATATCGGAGGCGTAAAACATAATAAATTGTTGAAGACACAATATTGGACGTTAACGATTGTACTTGCATCTAGAAATCGTGTATACCAAAGTGTAAAAGTACTGTAACGTTTTACAAATAGCGTTAGAAGTAATTAATTAATTGTTTAGTATAATAACAGTATAGTGTGTTGTAGTCTAACGTAATTTTGTCGACTGTTAATTTTTATTTATAATAAAAAGTCTTAATACCTAATAAGATAGATTGAGTATTATATAATTTCTAAAATTCACTGTACTAGAATGTAATAGCAGCAAAAATTACTATACGAATATTCAGGGCATTAAAGTTACTTTTAAACTACTAATAATTACTAAAAAAAAATAATTGTAACTTACAATAATAGAGCGAAAAAACATAAGTAAAAATATGTGTTAAGTCAAATTGTTATTATTTTTTGTGTACATTTTACTAATATATTTGCTTTCTCTTTGAAATAATATACAATAATTATATCTTAAATTAAAAAAAATTGTTCACGTGTATTCTTGGAAAGAATTTTTAATTGAAATTCCGATTTGGAATAAAATTTTTTATTATTTAAGTTATATTTAAAAAATAAGTTTAATATTAATAATTTATATTTTGACTATGTATAAGTATTGTACAATTGTAATATATAAAAGTACCATGTCATAAAATAATTGTTCAAAAAGATTACAAAAAATCTAATGTAGCAATTAATGTGATTTTCTAAGACTTTACTCAGAGCCGTTTATTAAATATTTAAGTGAGAAAAAACGCTAAAATATCAAGAATAATTTGTTATAATTTGTTAACACGTCAATGAAGATTAACGTATGAATCTGTAATATTCATAATGATCATTATAATTAACTTAACTGATCAATTATACTAATAAATGCGTGATGATCAAGAAAGTAAAGGATAAGTACATCCAATTAAGTGTGTGTTTAATAAATTATATTATTATTTACTGACCTGGAAGAGAATTAAAATTTACAAACAGAAGAAATTGAGGGAACTACTTGAATTATTGAAGTTTCAAAATATTTTGTGCTATCTGCGTCAAGCTCGTTAACATTAAAAGGATTTAAACCCTTTATTGTTTTAAGCATACGCAAAAATAATACGTCAACACAAGATGACAATGTGTACCTTCATAGTAAACCACCACAGTCGTCCAGTCGTTAGTTTATAGGCTTCAAAATGAATGTACTCATTGTTCAACCCCTTTGTTCAAATATTATTAGCACCCCATATGTCGTTGCGTAGAATGTGTCATGTCATGAATATTTTTTACCTAAATTTGAAACAAGAAACGTTAATGCACAGAAAGGGCTTATAAATATACTCAGTTAACTAATAAGATTATGTTCATTTGTTTTATTCCCTAATAATTAGTAACTCTTAATGTACTCATTCTGGCCAGTCATAACTTTTTTAAAAATCTAACACTGTGTACGAGGTATTCGTATACTTGGCATTGTGACAAATATAATGTATCCAAACAGCAATTATCTCTAATTTTAAGGTAAATATTTGCAATAAACATATTTTTTAATTTTAAATTTAAATCATGAATTACAGTTTTTAGAGTTTAAAAAGTATGCGTTTAAATTTTATATAACCAAAAATACAACTTATGGCACTTATTGGCATTTAATATTTATAGATAAAAAAAAATCCAATAAAATAATATAAGTTTTATTTTATTCAATTGAAATATTCTATTATAAGAAAAATTAACTATCGTACAGAAATATATATGAGTAATATAACATGTCAAAAATAAGTAATTGATAAACAAGTAAATAAATATTTTAAAGAAACCTTGGGTCTTGTTAATATTTTTTAATTATTCAAACGATAGTGTTACAATATAGTTTAGTTTAGTTCTAAAGTCTTTGAAAAATCTTATTATGAGTACCATGAATGTTTTCAATTTAATTACGTTACTATTTCTAACACACGGTAATACAATATTATGATAATAATGTTCGAGTATAATAATTTTTCTTTATTGGACATTTTTCAAATAATGAATTTTGTATTTTACCAAAATATTTTTTATGAATATTTAATATTGTACAGAATCGTTTAATTTTGATACCGATTTCATAACATTGTTTTAAGATTATTTTCTACAGGATCTTCAAAAAATTTAAATATTGATTAAATAAAATGTTATTTTTTATCTTAACTAGGCAATTATTGATAAATTTGTAGTTTTATGAATGTTATTTTTTTAGAGGAATTCATTTAAAATAAATAAATTCCGAGATTACCTTTAATTAGTAACATCTATTAAAAATTATGCACATGTTTTTTTATAGATTCAATTATTGAATCAATCTTAAATGACGGTAATTTTATTTAAACTTAATATTATTGCGTTTTAATCATTTAATATAAATAATTTTACAAAAAAAAAACTTGCTTTTGTAGGAAGTATTTCACTTCCTAATAATTATTTTTAATATATTGTTATAGTGCCTATATATGATTCGCCACAAGTGAAAAGTAATGTTTTAAATTAATTTAATTACGACAGTAGGTTACTTTATATTTGTTTGCAACATATACACAAAGTTAAATATATTCTTCTCTTTTTAAACTGAAAACTAATTGTATATTCATTACATCGAAAATCATAATTTATAAGTTAAAACATTTTTTTAAATGATTCATCGATTACAATAGTACGAATTACTATTATACTAAAATTAAATTAAATTATTTAATTTTAAATTTCTTTTGGTCAATTTTAATTATTTAAATTATGTTATTTAGTTATATCTCAATACATTCATATCTTCAGTAAAATTTCCGTAAATGTAAAAGACGTCTATATGGCTTCAGCAACAGATTTCTACAAGGTAGATGAATATAGTACCAATGGTTGTGCTTTTAAAAGTTTGCAGATGTTAATGTCTAGTTTGATGTTAAATAATGAATATAGTGAACATCTGTCTAAGATTTGGGAACATCTTTATAAAATGCCTTTGACACGTTCGCAATTGCCCTCAATGATACTCTTACAGAATCATCTAGAAAGATGTTGGGATATGGGAATCGACAATTCAAATGTATACAGAGATAGAGAAACTAGACGAGTTGATGGAATATATGTAAGAGACGTATTGACTATGTTATATGGATTACGCTTGAAGTAAATATCTATTTTTCAAATAATATTTCCATTTTTGTTTAATAGATACTAGACCACTTATTATTCTTATGTAATGAGGTTTAATTTTTTTTTAGTTTTTATTAAAAGGTATTACATAATTAATTGACAAATTAGTTATAATAATATTTTTTTTTTTCATACAAATATTACAATTTGTTAATAAACAAAAGCATTAAGTTACAATGTTCAACGCCAATAATAATTTACAAATATAATATTGTAAAGTGGTAATATTAAAAGTATAAATGATCAAATATAAAATGTTAGAAAAAAACGTATTATTGATATGAGAGTTAACAGTTGTTCTGTGAAGAGAACAAAAAAGAAGGATTATATTAGCTTCAATGCGAGGCTGAGAAGGTATTGGTTTTACTATGATGTACTTTTTTTTTTTGAGTCTGTTACTACTTTTTCTCAGCTCTTACTGAACCGATTTCTTTCAATGATACGTCAAAAGATCACAAATCGTATCTAATCGAAGACATTACACTCAAAAATTGAAAAAATTTCTCTCGTTCCCCGTAAATGGGGGAAATCTACAAAAAAATTACAAATTTAAAAATCAATAATTTTCAAAATTTTTTTACTTAAAACTGCCATAACTTTTTCAAAAATGAACAAATCAATATAATTTTTTTTTTTGATAGATGCATAATGTTTTAACCTATCATTTGGTATATTTTTTTATAAATCTATCCCTAAACCTGCCCACAGGGGGGGATTTATAATGACAACTTTTTCACAAAAAATTAACTTTTGAAAGTGTTCCGGAAAGTCTGACACTTTTATGTATATCTTAAATTAAAGCTAATGTAATGTACTTTATTATGGAAAAAAAAATTTCGGACTTCATTTTGTCTTCGCGGTGAAAATGGCTATTGAATGCTGTTGTCGTGTGAAAATTCTCGATTTTATTTTTTACATTTTTAACTTTATAATGCTATAACTTATTGAAAAGTGTATGGATCAACACAATTTTTTTATGAGAAATAATATTTTTTAATAATCCCTTTTTCATTTGACATACTTAATCTTAATCAGGATATTAATAAGAAACTAGCAGATCATGTAGCTTTTGGAATAATCCACCAATTTTTTTTAATTAAACACTTTCTAAAGATTTGCATCGAAGCGTTTTTTTTTTATAGTGATTTTAATCACTGTCAGATATCATTATACTTGATCCAACTATGCCACGTCACCACTGTGCCGCGACCCCCCTGTGCTGGGTTGGTTTTTTTTAAGTATGTAAGAAAAGAATAAAAACTCAAGTTAGGTAAAGATTATTTTTAGACTATCTAAAGGTATTCATTAAAACGATAAAACTAACTATTTAAAAATATTTTATATTAGCAAATAAAGTGTAAAATTCAATGAAAGGAAATAACACATGTGGTGTTATACTTCTTACCGACTAATAATTAATTTAAATTTTTGATTTAAAAAAAAAACAATTGACTTGGATTAATAACTAGATTCTAAATCATATATAAAAATAATTTTGTTTAACTATGTGAAACTATGAATAAGTAAAAAATAAATTGATAATTTTAAAGAGTATAATTATTCAGACTTTCGCTACCAACTTAACTAACATATTTTTTTAGTAATGAAAGAGAGCCAACTAAAATTATGATTTTTTCATAAAATGATTTTCGGTAACTTGTCAAATTGTACTGTTTAAATATAAAATGGCTACATTGCATTAAAAAATTAAAATCCATGTATCTATTTTACTTGTATAGTGATATAAGGACAAATGTTTTGATTAAGTTGGACTACAATAGGTTGAAAATCATTTTTTTAATATTTAAATACTTCAAACATTTTTTTTTTATAGTTTTTAGTTTTTGTAACTACTTTTAATTAATAAATCCATATTTATAAACTAATATAATTTAATTATATTTATTTTCATTATTACCTACTCAATTACTACAACTATTTAATTGAGTATTTATTCAATTTTTTCGATGATTTTGTAATTAAATAAATATTTATAGTCAATAGCTAAATTAAATTATGGTTTATTTTTTAGGACAATTTCATTTTTTATAAAAAATAGTATGATTTTTTTTTAACAAAATTAATTTTATCTAAATTTTTGTAGTGTCAATGAAGTAACTTTTGATGACAACCAATTAAAACAAGAAGAGTTGTATCAAAAGTTGTTAAATTGGTTGCATCAATATTTTAAGAATTTAAACGATAATAAAGAAAACTTTGTATGTCCAGTTTTATTATTTTACCAAAATGATACTTCAGGTATGTGTAAATTTATTGATGTTTCTGAAAACCACATTATCCGTTGTTAAAAATATTCGGTTTTCGATTTTGTTTTATGCACTTCTTTGGGGACCAAATTAATTTAGTAAATACATATTCTTAACAACTGCATAAAATTTACAAGACTAGGCAAGCTCATGATTTTGTTCACTATTCAAAATGAAACTATTTGAAAAATAAGTTAATGTTAAAATTAATCATTTATCTTTTAAAATAAATTAAGTTAAAAGTTAAGTTGACAAAATCTCATTAACTTAACAAGTTAGGTTAATTTTTCCCTTCCTAATTTTTTCTTAATGCAACAAAACTAGTTTTATCATTTTTGGTTACGAAGCCTCTACTCCCTAAGCATTTGACATCAGATTACTAGGTAATACGACTACCTCGGTTATCAAAAACATATATTAATAATAGTAAGCGTTTTATTTATTCAACTGGCATAAGGATAACGCCGACATATATCTATTAATAGAAATTATTTACAACAATACCTGTATGACACTGGCCGGATGCAACTTGACTAAAAAACTAACGAGTTTCGGAGAATTTATTTATCAGTAGTATTAACACAAAGCAACCGGAAACTATAAAAGGGATGTTACATACATATTACTCGACGAACACAAATGTTTTTCGAACTGATTTTTAATAAAAATAATTTTTTTATAGTATACCGAATTTTATTTTAAAAGAGGTAATCAACAAAAATAAAAATAAATACGTTATTAGACATAAAATAAGCACAAGATAAATTAATTCAAAATTAAGTATATGTAAAATCTAAAAACCTTTGTAAAATAAACTGTTAAGTTTAACTTAACTTTATCTTATTAACTCGTTTATGTCCAGCTTTGAATATTTATAGCGACTACTTTTCTACTTCTTAACACTTTTACTAAATTTTTACTTAAAAAATAATTAATGATATGATTTTTGAAAATAACTAATATTATGATCTGTTAAAATAAATTTTTAGCTCATGCCGCAATAGTTGTTGGTGTTGAAATTTTATTAGATGACACTATCGTACCATTGGTATTAAGTTCCGATAAGATTGAATTAAATAATTTATCATTGATAAATGGAATGGATTTACTAAACAAAGTAATACGACCTTACGAAAATGATTTTAAGAGTTGTACAGTATACCAAGTATTATATATTAACGGCATTAATAATGATGAAAATTTAAATACTATTAGTGTAGATTATACACCATAGGATCAAATATAGAAAAATTAATTTTTTTTTTTAATAATTTTTGGAATAAAATTAAACATTACAAAAACCACTATTAATTTCTTAAAATAAATGATAATATCAATAGCCGTTAATCGATACTTCATTATTTTTACTATAAATTAATCAAGTTTCATTAAGTTTTTGTGGAAATGTCAATAAATTTTACGAACACAATAAAGAGTTTTAAAAAGTTTATTTTATATTTTTTTATTATTGTAGTACTTAAATATATAAATTTTCAAGCCAACATTTATTTAAAAAAGAATACCAATTGATAATCTATTAAAAAAAAAATGGTTGTTGAATAGTTTACAAAACATTATTCTTAAAACTTTTATTGAAAAACAAAAAATATAGAACAATGTTTCGTACCAAATCTCAAAATTACTCTTTTTATTCTTACTAATGTCTTTTTAAGTATTGAGGTATTATTATTTTCTAAAGTTTTTTGTTTTTAATAAACATTAACCATACTAATAATTTTCTATATTTTATTTAAATATTATTCTTTATTACATGCATATCATTACTTTATTTGATAGCTACCACTTAAAATTAATTAAACATTAATTTATGCATCTAAACATTTTACTATGTTCAATATTTATAAAAGATTATGACTAGACCTAGGCAAATTCTATATTAATTAAAATTAAACACAGTTATTTTAAAATAAATAATTATATTACCCTCAAAAATTGAAAAAATTTCCCTTGTTCCCCGTAAATCGAGGAAATCTCCAAAAAAATTACAAATTAAAAAAATTGTTAATTTTCGACATTTTTTCAATTATATTTACTTAAAACTGCCATAATTTTTTTAAAAATGACCAAATCAATATAATTTTTTTTTATAGATGCATGATGTCTACTTATCATGTGGTATATATATATTTTTTTAAATCTGACCCTTTACTTGCCCATAGGGGGGATTTAAAATGACAATTTTTTCAACTTAACTTTTGAAAGTGTTCCGGAAAGTCTGTCACTTTTATATATATATCTTAAACTATAGCTAATGTAATATAGCTTATCATGAAAAAAAAAATGTTCGGACTTTATTTTGTCTTCACGGTGAAAACAGACATTAAAGTTAATAACAAAAAATACGATTTTTTTAAAAAAATTTTTTTTTTTAAATTTTTAACTTTATTACTTTTTTTAATGACTGTCAGATATCATTATACTTATCCTAACTATGTCACATCCCCACTGTGCCGCGACACCACTGTGCTGGGTTTTTTAATTTAAAATTAATCAAACTATCAATTTTTTTAGTTTTTTTGGTTTAAGATTCAACCCGTTTTTTTTTTGTTATAGAAGCTTGAAAATTAAAACTTTCCATAAGTTAGCTTATATAAATACAATATAATAAAAATAATGAGACAAGAGTTTTTTAAATATATTTATATTTTATTTTACACTAAGTATAATGCTAATACAAATATGAGGTTGGGTTCTACGATCTCTACTGCCAAATATTTGAAATATTAGTTACTGCTATTATAAAAAAAACTATCCAATCAGGTGTATTTAAATAAGGTTCAATTTCCGCTTTAGATCTAAACACATCAGAATTTCTTGGAGTTTTTGACTTTGGGTAAAACTTAATTGTGTTCAGTCTGATTCGACGACTCATCTCTTCATTTAAATACACATATTTATTTAAAGGAAAATCCCTAGAAAATTTTTATTTTATGATTAATTTGTTTTATAAGATAATTTTTCAGTTAATAAATCATAAAGTATAATTAATTTACCTTATAAGAATTTTTTTAACTTATTTAAGTAGTTTTTATTTATTGAATTATAAGTTAAATACTTTTTAGGTCAATCCAGTTTTCCTTATAAGGATACCAACTTAATTTGTTATTTGGGTTATACATAATTATTTAATGTACATAACAGAAAATAATCTAACTAAATAAATGACTGGTCAATAACAAGTTTTAGATTAGTATTTCGGAAGTTATTAACAATTTTTTACCTTGGCAGGGGTAAGAGTGTTGTGGATCGGACTCACGGTGAGATGACTTATCGTCTCACCCAAATGATGTCCGGCCACGGCTGCTTTAACAAGTACTTGCACCGTATTCGTAAAGCAGCCACGCCGACGTGTGACACTGTTCGGATTGCCTGGGAGAGGCTGACAACGCTCTGCACAACCTCTTCCGTTGCGAAATTGTAACAAATTCCGAATTATTGGTCAAAAACTTTTAACAACCAATAATTTTCTAAATTAGACCATTACCTAACATTTAATATAGTTAGAAATATACGTTTTGCCATTAAAAATAAAGTTGGTAACCCTTATAAGTGTTAAGAGATAGACCTAAAAATATTGAATTACTTAAATATCGAGTAATTAATAATATTAAATTAAATAAAAACAAAAAATTCGAAATTTTCATTATAATTTTAGAAGAATTTAAGTGGTCAACGATAAATCAATAATTTTGTAAAAGTAGAATAGTAGAATTAAAACTAATTATCAGTGGTGGCTCGCCGGGTGAGGCAAGCGAGGCACAATCTCACCTGCAATTTACCTTGTAATAATTTATTTATCTCGAGCCTCTATCAATATCAAATATCTTTCAAAATATTATAATTTTTATAATTAACGCAATTTGTAATCTTGAACCATAAAAGATAATAGGACGAAAATAGATAACATAACTGGCGATGCACAAACACAGCGGATATAACACAGTAGTTAGTGCCGAAACCAAAGGTCTAAAATGACAACACGTTACACGACTGATTACGAAGCAAACCGATGAGGTCCGAGAGGCAAACTTTTTTTTGATTCAGTTGCTATACTGGATTATTAAGATTGATTGGTGGGGGAGAGTCGTGAATACTTGGTAATAAAATGAGGCTAATGTAAATTTTCCTCAGCGGTGAACACCATCTTGTGCCAGGTGGTTTCAAATGTGAAACGACATTTTACATATAAATTAAATGGAATCGCCAATATGTCGTTATTGTTTCTAATCTATGCTTACCCCACAAAAACAACAAACGAATTACGTTTATCACATCAGTTATCAGTTAATGTATAAAAGTATTATACGATTATAATTTTTCATCTTATTATTTATAAAAATTTTAAAGAATCAACATGTTACCGATTAATACAGCTATCATCTACGTGTACCTATAATCTTAAAAATAGGTATATTCTTTATTCAAATTTACTAAATTAAATGTTGGCCTCACCACTTCCGATACCCACGAGCCGCCACTGCTAATTAAAAAGTTATAGATGAAAATTGAGAAACATGAAAATATACTTTCTTTCTAAATTGTTTTTAAAAATATAGGAAATAATGTTTTTATATCATTGATCAACTTTATACTTAATATTATCTCAAAATTGTCTGTCTAAAAATAACAAATCATGAACATACAAAACTTACAATTTTAATAAATTTTATTTTTCGAATAAAACTCAAAGTTGAAGAGGGTTGGTTTCGAAAGAGTGATTAAAACCTAATATACCCAAGGACAAAAAATAATATTATGTGATAACAATAAAATGTAACAAAAAGAATCAGAATAATATTCCTATTGGATATTGTAATTTATCAGAACTACAGTATATAAATAAGTATAAAACGTATTGTACATACCTAGTGTTCATATTTACTATATTCTGGATAAATTTCCCAGTGCTATTATCTTTTTGTTTCCTTTAAAAAAACATTTAGGTTATTATTTTTGTACACAGAAGGCATTATTATATTTAAAGCAATTCTCACACGACAAATCTAATTGATTTTGCAATATTTGATAATTTGTTATATCTGGATATCATAATGTTATTATAGTCGAAAAGTAAATACGGACAATTAAATAGTGTAATCATGCAAGTTTTTTATATTAATCAGTTTTTTGATGCATGACAACCAAACATTTCTTTGGAAACAAAATTCGAGTATTATTCATTTTCCTTGCTTATATTATGTGGTAGTGCAATATGCATTATCAGTTTTACTATTTACTTTCGTTGTAATAATCATTTCCAAAATTTCCAAAAGTGTAAATTGTTTTTGCTAAAATATATATATCATGAATTCTCGATTATTTTTTTAAAAAAATCAACATATATTTGATAGTGATCAAATAATGTTAAACCTAAAACTAAAAGGATCTTCGTTTAGCATTTGAGTATTGTTTAAATTATTTTCTTTTTCAAAAACACAAAAAATAACTTTTATTTTATTAATAACGTTTAGATTTGGAGAAATTTTACTTGCTTTTGATACTTTATTAAAACTATATATTTAAATTGTAAACTATACCGTGTAATGATATTGAATTCCTATTTTTCTTTTTCAATTAAGTTTTTTCTACCCATGAACAATAGTAATACAGATAAAGTAAAAGGATAAAAAGCCATCTTTTTTAGACTACTCGTTTCATAAACCAAAAGTCTACAAAGTACTTCTTGAAAACCAATAAATAAAATAGAACACAAAGAAATCTTTTTTCTGTTATATTATTTATAGATCAAAGTCTTTGCCATAAGTATAAAAGTAACGAATTTATAAGAAATATAGACAAACTTTTAAAATTTAAGTTCGTGTTAAAAGTCAATTAAATTTTATTTATGTGGTTTGAATTTATAAAAAGAGAAAATTAATAAAATCTGTTTGGATATTTTAATTGTATAAAGTAATAATATACAAAATGATTATTTGATATTGCTCACTTATTTAATCGAAAATTAAATGATATATAAGAATTTTTTTTAAGGTTTTTCATTTTATCAATTTATGAAATTATTTTCATGATTAATTTTTACATTTTAAGTGTATCAACTTAAATTTTTCAAAATTTGAAAAATCAACGTTATTATTTTATGGTATCATACATTTTGTAACATTGGATTTCCTTCGCAAGTTCCTCAGTCCCTCACATAGTTGTCTTAACGGGAAGTCAAGTATGGACAGTAAAAAGGAAGACTAAACGATTCGTAATAGCTTTCATCGAAATGAAGAGCTATCAAGCGTATTAAATATTCTCAATGTCTCTCTAACAAAAGTAAACTGAAAATAAAATGGGAAAACATTTCCCATCGTCCTTGGACATTTAACATAAAACTTACCAAGCGTTGGAAACCTTTAGGAATTCTGGACATGAATTTGGAACTATCGTCCCGTGCTATTAGTGTACATATTTAATTAGTTTATTTACTTGATAATAATTTAATTAAGAAAATTTCTAATCGATTACAACTTTTGAATCAGTATTTCGGAAACTAATAACATTCTTTATACCTAGACAGGGAGATATGTAAGGACTGAAGATGCCAAGTAATGGAGAATAAAATAAAAACACCTCATCTCGATCCCATTAATTTAAATTATTAGTGACTTTCAAAATACTAGTTTAATTGTTGTTATCATCCCTTCCTTTTCTTAATGAAGTTATTATTAAGTAAATAAAATAGCATATAGCTATATTAAAAATCAATGTTGACACCGTTATATAGAATGTATGTAGTAAGAAAATGGGTTTTTATTGTTCTCATTGTTTGTAATAATTGACTTGTTTCCTTACTTACTAAACACTTTGTATAACGAATAAACATTTAAAAATTTTAAATTTTTTTTAGTTTTTGAAAAAATGATAAACAATTAAATAATTACCTTCTATACACTTTTATTGAAGATAAAAAATATAACTATTATTTTACAATTTTTTAAAAAATACAACATTTTTTTCAACTTAATTAAATATAAAATTTGTAACATCTACTTTATTCAAAAAAATTCAATCACCTCAATGTGTATCATTCTATCAATAAAAATAAAAGCTTTTAATATCAAAATTTTAAAATTACAATAATGTTCTATTTGAGAACTTTTGAATATTTACATACATTTTTTGCAAAGAATGAATAAACTTTTATCAAAGCCGAACCGAAAAATATAAAACTCCAAAATAAAATGTATAAATCCTAACTAAATGTAAAAAGTTTTTAGTTTAAAAATTGAACTGAAATATCAAGTTACTAGATTATATTCTAAAAATGTATTCAATTCAATATTTGAATAATATAAAAACCTGAGTATTGATTTAAATTTCAAATAGTTAATTTAATCATTTTTTTTTAAATAATTATTAATAACTTTTTAACATAAGTCATATGAATTTTTAAGAATAATTTTATTTAGCAGAAATAATTAAATTAAAACAATGAAATCTTATACTTGTCCAATAATACCTCAATTGGGTATTTCCTTCGTGAACTGAATATTGTCAATAGATGAGAGGAGGTTTCTGTAACTTGAAATTCAGAAAAATTATATTTATTGTAAGTCAAAAATATACTTTTTATTGATATTAAAAAATAAAATTACAACTTTACACTTAATTAAATTTGAAGTTTGTATAATATATTCTAATATTTATTATCAGGACATGAGATTTCAGACGATAATAAAATTTGTTTTAGTCATGTCAAGTAAACCATTTATAAATAGATATACGCTTTTGTTTTTCTTGTCACTATATAATGTATATTAATTAGGAATTTAGTAAAAGTTGTGTGAAAGGATCACTTCCTCTTAAAACAAAAATTGTTCCTGTGGTATTGTATAAAGCTTGTAAAGGATAGAAATGAATCTAAAAAATATTCCAAGCAAATTTTTAAATTGTTCATGCTCTATTTATTATTAAAAGAGTGAGATTCCTCATTTTATTTAAGTATTGAAAATACAAAATAGCATTACTCGTGATGAATTAATATATTTATATTTTATTGTTCATTTTAGCTAATTTTTAAATATTCTTACATATAAATTTGAATATATTTTCAATTTTCAATTTATTTTATACATCATTATTATGTTTAAAATGGTTTATGAGCGTCATTAAAAGGTACGTTGTTTAAGGTCAATAAAATTTACAATTCAAAGATATCAATAAATTAAAAATCTCCTGTTCTTTTTTTATTAGTTTTTAAAAGTACCATTAACAAGTAAAAGTGGTTACTTTGCAGAAAATGTGTTTTGCATATTGTTCTTCCGCATCTTCCATGTCTCATCGACTTGGTAAATAGGTATTCTAGAAAAGCACAGAAGGCAGTTTTCATAAAATGAGGCAGACAGAAAGAGAAAAAAACGTTTTCTCATATCCGGTTGAATCGTTATTTTTTAACCGTTTGTAAAAGAACGCGCGTAATACCATGCAGATATTAGCATTTCATTATGCGTTTCGATTGAAAGTGGAACAATTAACATATTATGCGCCATTCTTTAAGTTTTCGTATTTTTTCATTATATCTTCCATCTCTGCTAAAATCAACCACTTTAGTCTCCATCTGTGCGCTTGATAAATATTTCGCCTTGTCACTGGGGAGTTAAACAACTATTTTAATAAAATATATTCAGAAAACGGCTATGCCAAATTTTTAGTTTTATTATGATGATTCAATATCAACACAGTACTTTTAAGTTATCATAGGAATGCTTTCTCATTATAGCTTATTATTAAATAATTAATAATAATGTTATCATCGCAAGTCCTCTTGAGTTTCCCGAAGGCGTATCAAAAATAGAATTAGTCTATCATTATGAAAAACTCACCATATAAATTCATTTTCATTTCTTGCAATAAATTTGTAAACCCTATTTTAATACGATACAGAATAAAGAAATTTATTCACATGCATATTTATCTACAAAATAATCTCGTTATGCCTAACACTTGATGAACAACTATTATTGTGTGTTTAGTAGACCGTTGAGGGTTTGAACCCCAAAAAGGTAGGTTAAGTGGAGGGATTTCTGCCACTTAAATTCAAAAACTGAAAGAGTACCTCGTTTCCAATCCTTTTAGATATTCAAAACTGCGAACCCTTACATGCTAATGGGTTTTCTTTTCTATAGAGTTATTTTGGAATTAAAATAATGCGTTGTAAAATGTAACACATTTGTAACTCACACACACACATAAAAATGCTTATAAATATAACAGCGAATGAGGTAAATTATGAATTACTCCTATAAAAAAATTATTTTGATATAGGTCATATTATAATCGATAACGACATAATGAAATAAAATATTCTGAAATAAAATCAATATTTTATTAAAAAAATTATTGGCTAACGAAAAATTTCTAGTTGGGACGTGGTATAGTTAGAACAAGAATAGATGACTATCATAAAAAAAGACTTCGATTTAACTCTGTGAAATATTTTGTATAAAAATACATTTTACAATCAAATAACTCATAAAAGATATATTTTCGGAAAGTTTTTTATTTTTTAATCATAAAGTTTTCTTAAAAACATTAATTTTATATAAATTTCGATTTTATATAAGTTTCAACGTCTCCAAACATTTTCAAAAATTGAAAATAATTTTTTTTTTTATTTTGACGTTAAATTTTTATACTAAAACAATGGTGGCAAAATTTTATTAATATTGTTCTACACTTTAAAATATTTAATTTAATATAGGTTAAATGTTTTCAATGTCACAAAATATTTTCAAAAATAGAAATGAAAATTTTTTTTTTGTATTTGTAGTCTTTTTTTTAAAAAACAATTGTCTCTAGTATACTCAATTAAAATTTTAATAGAACTAGTGTTTTTTTAAATTATAGTAGTTATTAAATGCAGAAAAAATATTTCAAATATTACAGTAGCGCAAATTTAAAACAACTTTTAAAATGTTAAAATTATGGGTTTATATTTTTAGTACACTTTTGACATTTATTGATTCTACTAGATTAAAATAATTTTTTTACTTATAAATCGGCAATATCGCTCCAGTGAGAACAAACAATTTTTATGAACAATCATAATAAAATGAACACCATCACAAATCATTAACTTCTTAGCTATTTTGCGAAACTAAAAGAATAAAGTAAATGATTTTTTGAACTTATATGTTTTAAAAATCGATAATAAAAACAAAATGTATGAAAAAAAATTTATTTAAAAAAGAAAGTATCTTAAGTTATTCAATATTGTCTTAATTTATTTTCACAATTAAAGTTTTAATAATATATAATAGATTTTAAGTATAATATTAATGTTAAGGAAATACATGAAAATTTAAACATGGAAAGATTCAATAATTTCGATACATGTACACTTAAAAGTTCATTCATTGTAAAATATAAAAAATAGTTACTATTAAATATAGAAATATTAAGTTAAAATAGTGAGTTTATTATTTTATTTAAAATAATATTTTTTCCAAAATCTTATTTCGGGACTATTTTTTTTGAACTTAGATAAAGATAACGTTATTTTTTCATAAGGTCTCTACTGCATTATCCGATCAAGTTCATTGTTTTCTTTACCCAGCTAAATCTTATGAAAAGACTCGATGGCTTTAAGTTTAAAAGACATTTTTAAACCCAAAGTCAAGTCCGTGAAATTGCTTGTAGGTCCCTTTACATAGCACAGTACGCTGGTATTTGACCATCCAGACAATATTTTACACATTACGTTGTTAGGTGACTATTCATCTGTTTCAAACTATTGATTTAAAAAAAAAAGTCTTCTGAACCAGAATATTATTTGTATCCTTTATCTAACACATGGTTGGGTTGGATAGGGATATAGATCCCGATTAGAGTTCAATTTTATTCAATTGGTTGGTTTTTAGATTTAAATTCATTTTATCGATATAGTTGATAATCAAAATCATAAATAAAACTGATCAGTCAACTATTGAATGCATGTTATGTTTTAGTTGGAATTATTTTTTACAACTGAACAATTTAAATCAAGTTTTAACTTGTTATTTTGTAAGTAGTACAAAACATACTATTGCTAAAATGTTTCATGACACCAAATGAATAAGTTCTTGAGTAAATTCATTAAATTATGTAATTAAGAAAATTGAATAAATCCTTTTTAAAGAATAGCAATCTAAATTGCTATATTCTTCGAAAACTATTTAAAATGTTTAATCCTTTTAAATAACAACTATTTAGAAACTTGACGTCGTTTTATTTTGTATAGAAAACAGCTTAGCTAAAAGGTTTTTGAATAAAATTATACTTTCATGTTTATAATATTGCTAAATAACTGAGTAAAAATTTTTACGAATTATTCACAAGTTTTAATTCCTTCATAAACACATTGATCAAATAATTATAGAAGCATTAAAATCACCTTTATTAAATTAATTAAAATATCTATTTGAAATGTTATTCAAATAAGTTTAAAACCTGTGGTATTACAGTTTTTGAACAAAATTGAAAAATTCACAAATATTATTTATAAAGGAAATGTTTATTTTTATCTTGTAATTAGACGGTACTTTTATTTATAGTTTTCTATAAAGTATTATGTATATTTTTACTTTTTTAAATGCTCTCGTAGATAGTATTTTCAGACAGTATTAAAATATTTGCTATGATTTGTCTCTTTACAATTTATATTTAATATTAGGGTACGAAAGTCATAAATAGAATTGAAAATCATGTTTATGTATACATAGAATAAAAAACATCTAAAATTTTAAATTTTACTTGAGCTCTACTATAATATATTAAGCTAAAAAAAATGTCTCTGCATTTCCTTTTCTTATTATTACTATTTTTATTGTAATTATTGAAAGTAAACGTGTAGTGATATTATTGTTAAAGATATACAAATATATAAAAATGCGTACTTGCATTTGGGTTTACATTTTAAATTTCCTTGACTTTTTATTCTTTTTATACTGCCGTATTTTATACAAAATCCAACAAAGTTATTTCAAAGATAGCAATGCGAAGTCAATAAATGAATAGTATATTCTGACAATGGCAGCCAATCAGTGAAATACATAACCCAACAACTTCGAGCATCGTACTTAGGCTAAGACAACAATCGTACATTCAAAAGGAAACTACCTGACAATTTAAAACATTATAATCAAACAGCCGGAAACACATCGTACAGTCATCTTCATCCGCTTTTTTCTTTTAAAGACCAATTTTAGATCCTATTGTTTGGTAATGATTTCATGTGTCAGCTTAGACTAGGAACAAAAATGCAAAAGGTTAACATAAAAAGCCACCAAAGTCTATTTATTCTCTGGCGATTTCCCTTTTAGTTATTCTTTAACTTCTAACTAGGAAAATTTGAATGAACCGAAACAAAAAATGAAATTTTATACAGATAATATTGAAATACTAAAAACATAGAATCTTATTGATAATTTACTCACAAACTCTATATATTATTATTAGTTATCATTTAACGATTAAAGAGTTCGGTTAATTTATTTATATTATATTTTTATAACTTATTTCTAAATTATACGGAATATTAAATTTCCACGAAACAAAAATTGAATAAATATTTTGAATTAAAATATAAAAAATAATTTACTATTTTTTTTTAACGATTGTAACGGTTAAAATATGTATAGCATACCCATTATGAGTAAAAGATTTCTTTTCCTTAAGAAATATTTAAATAAACAGGTGTATATAGAATAATCAGATAATGGACAGTGACGGTGAATCCTTTTTAGATCACCCGATTTGCCAGTAAAAATAATCGGTTATTAACTATATTTAGTTCATAATCAATTATTTACGTTTGGTTGTGGGATATTTAAAAAAAAAATTCAACAACAAATCAAAATATTTTGAAAATTGTATTAATAAAAAAATGATGAGTATATGTGTGAGTATTGACCAAATTTGGAGTATTTGGAAATTCGGGCAATTGATGAGCAACGAGGTTCTATCAAGATTTAGAAAAATAAAGACAAGTAGATATAAAAATAAATAATTAAAGTTCCCTTTATAGTGGCGATCTAAATAGTCTGACTGGTTAATTATTTCAATAAACTGAGACAACGAAGAGGTGTGGCCGTCTTACAAATACTATGTAATGTGATTATCCATATAAGATACAAACTTGTCAGTGATAATTAATTAAAGTTTGTAAAATTATTATAAATTATTGATCTATTGCTTAACTCGGATTTTTAATTCTAAATAATTGGGTTAATCTAAAATGACTTAATTTATGTTTTAATTTAAAAATATTCAACGTCCTCGTTATTTAATGAATTTCTTATATACTTCCAAACGTGTGTAAAAATAGATAAATAATGTTTTGATCGCAGAAATATAAATACATGTCGCACTAATGTATACCAACGACCACACGGATTGCAGCTTATAATTTTTCGTGTAAACAAGAGGATACTAGTAAAACTTAAATAGGTGATTTTGAGTAAGAGCCTTTTCAGTCTTTTTATTTTATAGTCTGAATATCCCCCATCTAGGGATATTGTCGTCTGCGCCTTATAATTTTATGACAGTATGTTAAGCATTACATGATTGTCATTTGAAGATAAGTTACATGGTTGAATTGATATAAATACAATTAAAAATAAATTGTGTAAAGTTGTGTAAATATTATGATAGATAAATTATTTGTTTGTATACAAAAAGTATAGAATACAAATTATAAATTTTTATGGATGAATGTAAAATGCGCAATGCAAAGTATTGGGCATAATATGACAAAATAAAAATGTAGCTTATAAAAGATTAATAGTATGTCATTAAAAATTTGCCAGCAATATCAGAGTATGCGTTATTCATTCCGTTTTTGGTCACTAAAATGTCGTCTTTGTATTACTGCAAATAAAATGGAGTGGATAAAAAGTTTTTTTAAGAAGTCGTTTTCCGAAGGATATCCTTGTAATGATCAAGAGGGAGGGAAATAATTCGGACCGAATAAGTAATGTTATTAGGCCAAACATTTCTAAGACGTTCCCCCTATTACGAAACTTTAGCAATTGGTAAACGACACGAAACAGACCAACTAATATATGACATAGAAGGAAGTTGTGTAAAATTGCAAGGGTGACTTAAAGATTCTTATTATAGGTCATATTCATTTTACTTACGCTTATTTTTAGATTCGACATTTTCGATATCAATGTACTTTTTTTATTGAAAATCGATGATGTTCAATGAGTTTTGTTAGTGAAATACACACAAACTAGTTATAAACTTATTTGAAGCATGAGAAAAACTTTTGCTTTGATAATATTATTTTAGTAACAATACCTTTATTTATAGTAACATCATACATTATCGAGTGTCATCCACTCGAGCTAATTAAGATCGATGATACTAATGATGAGTTTTAAAGCTATTTGGCCACTGTCTGACTAAAAAGTGTACAAACGTGCATCATAATATAGGAAAAAAAATAAATGACAATTTTATTTAAGCTATCTAATAATATCGTTGTTTAAATCTATTATCCAACCGATGATGGGAAATTCAAATTACTTTTTATGGGTAAAATTTGTACGAGATAAATATTTACTTTATTCAATTATCGATTATTAGTTAAAAAAAATTTTTCAACAATGTGTTGTTAAATATTTTTTTTTTGTCGTCATTTTAGGAATGTAAATCTTAATTTTACTTTTTTAAATAGCAACTTTTTTCTTTAACTCGACATTATGACAGATAAAATTTTACAAATAATTTTGTTCTCATAATTATTTTTACTTATTCAATTTTGTTTTTTAATTCTTTAAATTAAATAATTCAATAATTTTAGAGAGTGTCTTAGAGTCTCAAAAAGTGTATAAATAAATGTACGTTATTAGTAATTAAGCTAATTAAGCTAGTAATTAAACTGTATACAGCGTGATTTACTAATAATATTACTCTATATTTTATTGTTAAATAATAATCATAAAGTGAATAGAATTTATATGGTTTATAAAAACAAATATACGTACAACATGGTTTATATGAACCATGTTGCATACTAAGTTTTCCAAAAATACAGTTTATTAATGTTTTTTGTAGAATAATAGAGTAAATGAAAATGTGTAATATTAATTGTACGCGATCATTAATTTCTCGTTGACCAATAGATTAAAGCAATAATAATTTTGAGGCTTTTTTATTCTTAATATTATAATATTTATTAATAAATTTATAAGTATTTAAATTGATAAAATTAATATCTGAATATATAGCCCAAAAATGTTATGTAAAACTTTGGGAAATTAACTGAAAAGAAAATTACCAAATACTCCATATTTTGAGAATACTTTTAAAATGTCTAAATTTGACCCTTATAATACCATAAGATAGGGCTTTATTGCACATTAAATATAACATTGTACTAAAATATAAGTGCTTAACATTGTTAAGTAGTTAACTAGTAGAGAAGTTTTTAGCCATGAATAACGCAAAGGTGTGTATTAAGGGGATCACTTATAAACCAAGAATTTAACTAAAAATGTATTAGGTTTTTGGGGAAATTTAAATTTTAACTCTGAATAATAAAAATTTCCAAAAATCGTTTTAGATTTCAAAAGATAAGTAAACAAATAAAACTCTTAGTACCCTTTTCAATCACCACAAATTTTTTTTGAAGATACACCAATGAAAAATAGTAAATATTATATTGTACTATAATTTCTATGTACATTTATATATTGGTGTATATTTTACAAAATTCGTAAAATGTGTCTCGTGACACACCATCCCAATGACACATACCAAAAATATTCAAAATCATTAAGGAAATTAATTTGGTTAGTTTTTATTACTTGTAATGTGTGGTAACTAAATCTTGAATGTTTGTTTTTGAATATGGCTTATATTAGAACAGTGTATTCATATGTTCCTTGTTTTTGATTCCAAGTATAAAATATGTTTTATAGTTATTTATACTAACGTGAATCACATCATCAGCGCAAATTTAATTTAATTAATTCGCTTAAATCTCTATAAACTTTTGCCAGACACATTAAAACTATGCAAACGCGCGTTAGCAAAAAAAAAAAAAAAACTGAAATTACCTCTGGGGATTAAAAATGATAGTTAACTTTATCTAATCGAATACATTTAACTTTTGTCGAGATTATAAACATTTCGCTTTACCATACAGCCGAATCGCATTATCGCAGTAGTGACATAAAAATAAAGTGCCACGTGTTTTTTAAACGCTCACTACCGACATCACAATATTATATTCTGCTCGTGTAATAACCGTTTGTAATTTATATGTTTTTTTCTCGCGCATTCGCTAGTCGTTCAAACATATTAACGTAGTCTTTTGATACAAAATAACAATCCACATCGTTATGGGCTAAATGGGCTAGTGAGAATTTTTTATTTATCGATATTGGTAACGAACCCACGTTTAATAGGCCAACTGTAACGATGCACGTTACAAAAATTGTGTGCCGGATAGGCCTCGTCTCGAGCACTGCCGCGTTACTGCGGTGGTTTAATGCTCACAACGGTCGTCTGCAGATTTAGCTATGTAAATAGATAAAGGGAAGTAAATACGGGATGGTAGAAGAAAATACGCTGGGAGGTGGGAGGTGGTGAATGATATGCTTTATAACGATGCTCGATCTAAAGGAATCGCTAGTACATATGGGGGACGCGATTTTCCGATCACCTATACACATACCGACGTTAACGGCGGCAGAGGAGAGTAACAAGAAAATTAGACCGTTAACTCTTTGCGTCCAATCTTCCGGGTGGCCGATTTCATTTTACGCAGATTTTACATTAAAAGTCACACTAGCACAGAGTGTGACGCCAGAACGAAGGAAGCGTTTTTTACTATACGTACACACAACAGAAAACGACGGCGGCGCCACTCCTCGTTTAATTTTCCTATTCCCGACCGTCAGTGCAAATAACTTCTGCTCTACAATACTTTCTTCTTCTATATTCCTCGTACGGTGAAAAATCGTCTTTAAAAATTCTCTTTTACCACTCGAACAACCGGAAAACGTGAGAACCCCATGTCTACTCGTCTCGTAATGAACCTTGTAACTTGCTTAACGATTGCTGGCACGTACGCAATACACCGGTACAGTGGCCACAGCGTATACCCCACTGATATACATTTATTTCATCGGAGATCCAGCCAAGTCGATGGTAAGAAAATGTAGCTCAGAGGTGGCGAAACCATTAAAATTTCGTATTTAATGGCGTGGAATCGAATGAAACGCTATCGCGCAAAATGTGGCCACTATCGATTAAACGAGGCTGTCACAAAAAAAAAAAAAAAAAAAACA
>NW_026099572.1:63909778-63977087 GCF_025091365.1 Daktulosphaira vitifoliae | reverse complement strand
AAAAAAAAAAAAAAAATACTACATTGGTGATACTTACTTTCTTAATATTTTTTTAAGCAACTTGGTTTTTACCCAGATGACTTGAGTCGTCAAAATATTATTGACGAGAAAACATGTCATTATTGTGACATATGCGTGTATATATGTAATGATTTTGCGACATTGTATAACATTAAATTATTAAGTTTATAAATTCTATGACAGTTAGTATGAACCTACTTCTCGATATCGTTCATAAATAATGAATGAAACATTAATTAACCGTAGCATTTGTGTATGGGTTCTTATAGTTTCTCTGATCTGTGATGATATTAACTTAAATAGCGGAATAACTTTCAACCTTGCAATTATAGATGCATATTTTGTCAAATTTACACGTGAATTAGTATTTGCCTACCGCTCTATTGATAAATTTCCACCACTCTCGTTGAGTAGTAACTCTATGCACGTTAATCAGCTTACCACGAAAAGACGGAATCGTTCATCAATTTACAAACGCAAATAATTTACGAGACTAACAATTCAATTTTAGTATTAAATCTAAGATCAAATTTATGATTCTATTATCATGTAATGAATACTAATATTAATCATCTAGGTGCAATCAAAATCCTTGGTTAAATAGTCAAGCATTTTCTTGTCAAAATATTCACTTTGTCTATATTATTTTAAAAAACTTTCCAAAAAGTAACAAAATATATTACAAAGAGCACACCTTAGTTCATTCTTTACATTACAAATTTTAATTAAAGTGAATTGAACGTTTACGTACGTTTGTAAAAGTTTAATAGATCTTATCAGCTAAACGTGCCATATGACTTAATTTTTAGTTGTGAACATTCAACCCGCTAATTCACTTAATTCAGTGTTCAATAGTACGTTTCTTTGTACGATACATAAACTTTTTTTCTATTGAAACAAGGAAAGAAGTTATCATAGAGATTAATCTAGTTTCACCACAACATGCTTTGCAGTTCCAACTACAGTATTTGTTGCTGAATGTTTCTAATTGAATTTTTAAAAAGTAATAAAATTATAGATAACCCTCTACGTAACGTATTGAACGTTCTAATGAGTTTATAACAATTATATTACATCCAAAACTAAAATAGGCATTCAATTTTAGTGTTTTAAAACTATAATTTGGTGATTCTATAAGAAGTTTTAACTAAAAATATGGTTATTATATAAAAGTTGTACTTTCTAGATAATTATATTTAAATATATCATTGTTTTTTTCTTCATTCTTATACATATGTATTTATTGATGATAGAATATAGTTAAAATTAGTAATATTAGTTGACTTTAAAAAATGGAATCATTTATACCACACAAATGTTATATATATAGAATAGAAACTGAAGGTGATCTCGATAAGTAGAAATATTCATGCAAATATGTTGTAAAAAAAAATTAATCTGTTGATTTTACACAGTATTTTATAATTATTTTAACTTATAATTTGTATTTTATTGAGTCTGACTTATAGAGTATAACTAAATGTACTTATTATTATTGTAAAATTATCATGATTTAAAATTAAATGTTGATCTTCCATTACATTATATCCAACTATTTTAACAAACACGTACTACATAAACCTCAGGCAAAATTAAATAGGTACTTACAAAGTTTGAAAATTTGTTAAAAATATCTACTGTACGTGTAAGTGTCAATGTGGTATTATACAAAAATAAATTATTATAAAGTTGCGTTCAATTGTAAAGTTGCGATCGGTGTGATGAGGGTAAAGAATCGACCAGATGGCATCTACATGGGGTAAGATAAGAATAAGAAGACTTTATTCAGATTAGTATTTCGATCAAACTTTGTGCAAAAACAAAATTATTGCCAATTGCAAAATGCCTGTCCGTGGGCGTCATCTGCTATATATTTTTTGGTAATATAAATAAACCCTCTTTGAAACAAACTGAAACATTAATACTTCTCAATTGTCTTTTGATAATTATCTAAAGATCTATCTGAAAAAGTATATTCTTCATGTAGTTTGTTATCTAAAATCGCTTAACTTCTTTAAAACATTATGTTTTTCATGAAGTTTTAATAACAATTAAATTAAATTTATTCTATTCCATTTAATTCCAATTCATTTCACAGTTTAAATAATAATACACTGATAAATTTTAACAATTATATTTCTCATGAATAACTAGTAAACTACATAAATTTAGAACACATTTTAATCTAAACAAGAATAAATATTAATTTAAATTAAATATACATTCATGTTATTATTCAAATAACTGCAGTTGCATAAAAAAATTCTTCTTCGTGGCCGGATTAAAGTTTTTGTAACCCTAGGCACTAATTGAAAAAAAGGTGGTAGATTAAAATAGGTACTGTAGCATTAGATGACCAAAAATCAAAAAGGTTTTCAAAGTTACTCTTTTATTTCTCATAGGTTCTTGGCACAGTATTTAAAGCGCCCAACGGATAATATGGTTCAGTTTCTAATATATTATAGGAGTTTTCTATTTCAAGTTATCGACAAAAAATTATTCATGTAAACTTCACTTTTAACATTCATGTTTTTTGTGTCCTTACTTCTTTTATAATAATGTTTCCTTACTTAATGAACATACTGTATGAGTTAATTATTATTACTGTTTGTTTTATTATTTAGTAACAGAGTGTAAAAAAATGTTCTTGTAAAAAAATTTCATTTCAATATTTAATTTGTAGATTTATTTCGTTATTCAATAAATACACCCATTACAAAACTTACTAAGCATAATTAAACTAAATAGAATATGAAAAAAATATAAAAAAAAAAAATTGACAACGTCATTACTTAAATTTACCTCTGAAAAAACTTATCAGTTTTTTACTGTTCAATACTGTTAATCAACAGTATTGAACCAAAATCATCTTATTACGCCAAATTACAAAAATAGTCCTGATCACTTTTTGTGTTAAACCATCTGGAAAATTAAAAAAAAAACCTATTTTTTTATTTATTCGATGTGTGATGATGAAATAAACGTTAAATATATTGAATTAAAATAAAATTAATGTACTCTGAAAATATTCGTCACTGAATTCAGTTACGAATAATTTTAAACATTATAGTTACAGATGAGTAATTATGGTATTTTTTAAAATACAACCTAACACTAAAACACAATTAAAATCATTTATAAAGCTGTTCATAGGAAATATTCTAAATTTATAAAAAAAATGTCCAGCATTAGTTTTATTTATAATTGTACCATTTAACTAGGATTTCATTGAAAACATGTATTTTACATGTATAGTATAAGACATGTAAAATACCTTTACTGGTAAAAATAATCTTTTCGTAATATAGATAAAAAAAAAATTACTTTTCTTGATAGGTCTTTTACATAATAACCCTCTCGAAATGACTGCTATTTTATTACAATATCTCTTCAAAGTCTTATGCGCTTGAGCCTTGCATGTACTTTTTTGCATTATTGTTAGACGAGTCGAAAAAAAAATGAGGAAATCTTTTTCTGTAGGCATATACCCTCTTGCGAGCACACATTTTCTTTCAATTATGTGTATGGCTACCCTACGCCGTCTAAGCCCATATGAAATAAGTCACATGTATATATATATCGTATACACAAGACTTAAATAACTCGCTACGAGAAAAACTTTGTACCCGTTACAAGTAGTTGAATTGTACTGGAATTGAATTCGTTGTGTGCCAGCCAGCAACAGAATCGCTACGAGTATATTATTATTATTTTTTTAGGTTGTACATACGCCTTTCGCTTGAAAATATTGAAAATGTCTTGTGTATACATATACTGTAAGTGAATAAATGCGGTGGCCGGAGTGAAAAAATCCAATCCGGTGACGACAACACGACAGTCCATTGAGATGCTGGCAGCTGCGATTGACAATTTAACTGTAGCGTACACGGACGTATTATCGCTTTGTCGGGTTCCAACCACACATTGATGGGTATTCCCATAGAATCCCACACCTCTCTCCTTCATATTTTTTTCACACAACTCTACATCACTTATCTGTATATGCTCTGTCTCTGGCATTCACCTTAGTATAACACAGACAAGGGATAAGGAACGATTCTAATATTAGAGCTTTATATTTATCCTTCTCCATATTTCAACGCCTTTTTATAAAACTGCAACATATAAATTTCAAAATAAATATAAAATGTCACCATGGATTTGTTTTATTTGGAAATGAATAATTCTTGTCTTATCGTTAAGTCCAACGCTTACAACTCCTGTGGCGTCATATGTATTATGATTTATTATAGTTTTTATATGCGTTCGGTTGGCGATTACAATGTCCACTTACAATACTTTGACGCTGGATCATAATATCAAATCTTAAACCATTGTAAATAATCACAAAAACTCTTAGGCCGTCATCATTTGTGTAAAGTTTGCCATTAAAAAAAAATTGAATATACCTATCAATTAATAGCTAAACAATACAATATATATGTATTTTTTACACTAATGTGTTTAGTAGAAATATACATTTTTTTCATGTATTTTAACTAATATAACTTCAATAATTGTAACAATACATGATACCTAATTTTTAATTTAATTATTTCATTATTTATGGTCTAGTGCATTAACAAATGTAATACATACACTTAAAATTAAAATCGTTATAGTAATTTTAATAAAAATTTAAACGTCAATTTGAGCGTTGAAAAGTTTTGTTTTTAAAATAAACAATTTTCTTACACTACAACCGCCTCATCTACATTATTTATTATTAGCTTACAAAATTATACATAAACAAGGTTTTGCCTCCAAACCTTTCTCACGCTAAAAAAATAAAGTAACCTTAAAAAATCATATTATACAAATTTAGAGTCAAAAAATATATGCACAATAATGAGCCGATACCCTTATTCAAAACATGCCCATGGACTTATAAAAAAAAAAAAAACTCGTAAAACAATGAAAAATGAATGGATTGAATGAATTTTTTATGTTGTATCCACAATGTTGTTGCCCGAGTCTGGTGAAAATTTTAAACTTAAGTCGTAAAACGCTATCGCCAGCGAGCGTTTTTCTTGAAAACGGTCAAAATTTTAAAATGCACGTGGGCGAGTGGCAAATATTTTCCGGTCTTAGCCAATAATTTTTTTCGGATTTTCATGACAGAGTCATTCGTTGAAAAAATTTTTTTTGAAAATCAAAGCACGCTAAGTAATTTTTACTCTAAGAAAGTGTTTTTTACCTTGTTCTATTATATACAAGATTTTCATTCAATTAAAAAAAAAAATTTAAATGACAAGCTAACATTGTTTCACACAAAGCTTTCAATTATAAAGGAGGTTCTTTTCTAAACTTAAATATTTTAAAATTATTTATTAATTGTTCACTTATTCATTGGTGCACGTGAATTGCCTACACAAAACGCCTTTAATAAGGTTAGATATTCCTTAAAAATATGGTATATTTAATTATTCAGTATTATAAGCTGAATTAACTAATATTAATAATATAATAAAAAGCTTTAACACTTTTAAAATTTCGTGTATATGCAAAACAATTAATAAAGATAAAAGCAAATGAAATAAAATGACTCTAAGAAATTAAAATTGTGAGGATTGCACCAACATTAATTTATTAAGTTAATTGATAGAAATTTTTTTTGTAAATGATTAATGAAGGATCAAAACATTTTAATTGCGTTTATTTTCTAAAGTATACAATTTATATTGTAAATTAAAGCGAAAATGAAAACGGGTTGGCTCCGAGACTACTTATCCAATTGCACTGCGTTTTTTTTTTTAATTAAGGACATCGAGAAACATACTTTAGACAAAGAAAAAACTTAATTCACCCTGATTTGTTTTAGTTGTTAATTTTGACAGATTTTTTTATTTTTTAATAGTCACATAATACGCATTAAGAGAAAATCAAACCTTGGTCGTTCTATAAATAATGCCAAAAAGATGTAATTATCAATCATTCGCAAACGCATAATCAAAATATGGATAAAGCTGATAATAATAATACTATCAATAATGCAAATGAAAACAGCCACGATTCCGATAACAATGGTAATAGTAATAATAATTATAATATAATGACAACATAGACGACAATAACAATAGTATTAGCAATTACAATGATAACAACAAATATAACAGCAATGAAAATAACAACAACAGCAAAAATAACAGTTACAATAATAAGAATCAGCCTATTTGTGCAAATGCTTTATGCCGGCTTTCAATTATAATAAATCGGTTAATTATAAAATTTCAAGTTCAGCTACTGTTATGCGTTGAAATGGTCTACAGAACATCTTGTTCAGGAGGGAAAGTTTTATTGGCAGAGATTGCTGATCCATCGGAACCATTAAAGAGTTTTTTGAATCATTCTCATTCAAATTCCAAATATTTTTGTGACTTATGCTTACAATTCTGCCTTTCGAATGACGTCATTCAGTGCTACTGAAATTAGACAGGAACATTTTATGTCTATATTTAAAGTTCAAGGCCAAGTTTATCATTTAGCTGGCTCTCTTACCAAAAAACAATCTTGAAGAATCCAAGTTATTGCAGATATGTAGGGATGTAAAATATAAGGCGACTTTGCCATCTTAATAAATAAGTTCGGTATGCCCCAGTCATAGATGCCGTTGCTACAAATAAATATAGGTTATAATAAATAACCAAACTTGGTAGATTTTGTAAATTTGTTGTGATGTAAAATTATTGCAAATATGTTCCAAAAATGCAAAGTTTCAAAAAGTTAGCGAATGTTCGAAATTAATTTAATAATTAATTTAAGAAAAATAAATAAAATTTAATTGAAAATTACAGTGCAACACGTAATCCATATAATTAATATTATAAATTATTATCCACAAAAATAATAAGTTAATTAAAAAAAAAACTAATTAATTAATAAATCAATAAAAATATAATCGACACGGCTATAAGTTTATAAGATGTCGCACTCGTTTATTACTCATTTCGAAAAATGCATCAATTATTCAATATTCTAACATTAATTTCACAGATATATAATGAAATAGTAACACACTAAATATTTGGGTAGCTCGTAACCAGATCGGGTCGCAATCAAAAAAAGTTTCCGTCAAGGTGTCAAAAAAAAACAGAGCTCTAGAATGATGGAACGTTGTCAGAACGAAACAGAATACATCATCATCAATACACATTCGGTGGTGCTCTTGTCACGGTGTTAAAAGCGAGAAAAAATATACGATGATCAAACAATTGTCATATTAATACGGCTGATATCGAGAAAGAGACCCACCTAAGTCAGGGCGCGGTGAAGTGTCAAATGTATTGTAAAATAAGTAAACTTTATTTCTTCTAGCTAGGCTTCCAAATCTTCTTTCATTGATTACTCAGAAAACTTAATTTAAGAATAAAAAAAAAAAACATACAATTTTTAGAAGTCATAAAAATGTATACAATTTATGAAGTCGTAGAAATACAAAGTGACAAAATAGAGGATTGCTTCATATGCCATATTTTAATTTGGCCTAACGATATTCGTACTACTATTTGTGCTGAGCTATCTGATCAACATGAAGATCCTGTTTTACATCATATCATTTGTAAAATTATGGTGGCAGAAAAACTTAAAAAAATTTGAGATGTCAAATGGACACATTGTTGCATTAATAACCGTTGGATTGTATCACATATAATGCAATATTATCCCGTATAATATCGTCGAATATCCCTCGAGCGGTGCCGGGTAAATCAGCTAGTTTTATTTATAAAACGGATTTGATTAAATTAAAGCTTTGTATAATGCCTATTGGAATTTTATAATATTTCAGCCAGGTATAGCGATTATTAAGTACAGAAACTGTATGTCAATACATATACATATATAGAATATATACGCTTAATATCTTAGTGTAGGTATCATTATCACCTTTTCTATACAATTTCGTTTCCATTCGACACTCGACTTAAAACTTACCCACGGATTCAAGTTAAAGTCAGCTTAAGTAAGTGAAATGGTTTTCTTTCACATAAACGACGTCTGAAAGGATTCTGTTAATGTAATAATACAGGTGGTTTCAGCAAATAAGTATTGCAATGAACGCTATTGTGCCAGAGCCTAATAGGCCAAAGGCTTTACTTAACAACTGCACAGTTAAAAC
The DNA here is from genome assembly GCF_025091365.1 of Daktulosphaira vitifoliae. Lineage (NCBI taxonomy): Eukaryota > Metazoa > Arthropoda > Insecta > Hemiptera > Phylloxeridae > Daktulosphaira > Daktulosphaira vitifoliae. Next base: position 63,968,950 of record NW_026099572.1, on the reverse strand, counting down.
GACGAAAAAGGATTTCGTTTTCTAAACACAGAGCTTGTAATTTATATTTATCATTTGGTTTGTAAACGTTAAAATCTTTCCTCTTCAATTCTTTCAAGTTAATATCCCATTTGTGGCTTTAGTTGAAATTACTGAAAATGATTTTCTACTCTATGTAAGATAAAAATACCTCAAAATGTATTATTTGTTAACTGACCCAAAATCTCATTACTTATTTAATAGTGATTGCCCAATATTTTTCATATATCCCGTAATTAGAAAACATGTTAGATAATAACGAAGTTTTTAAACCAAAAAATAATGTAACTATGATAGTAAATATAGAACAAAATTATAATAATGTGCATCATAAACATAAACTAACTTAATATAAAAACATTTAAAATCACGATGGAAACTTGAACAGTAAAATATTGAATAAGTTCTTTTGACTTAATTTTTGCCATATCTAATTGATGTTAAATTCATAAATATATATATTTTTTAATTGTTCACTTTAACACAATCACAAAAATATTTTCAGCGTTATGACAAAACTCATTTCGTAAATTAATTATATACATTTTAGTTTAAATACGGAATCATTGATTTATTATTGGTCTTCTATGAATAATTTTCTAAAAATTAATGGTACATGATTATAATAAACATTGTATTTATCTTTAAATTTTGATTTTTATTATTATAAGTCGTAGGTAAAACGAATCTGAAGTTCAACATTACTCTAAAATGAATTGAATTGTTACCAATGAACTCTATCTTTTAGACATCCATTTCAAATATAATTATTACTGTAATACCTATTTGAACACGAAGGGTAATTTTTTCCAGTAAGGCTTCAGTCAAAGGGAAATAACTTTGTCAACTGGGAATCACTACTACCCCCCTATTACTATATCCCTTCAGTACCCGTGCTTGTCTATCAATTATCTATCCTTGACCCTATGTTTGACACTCCCATTGAAAATCAGTAATTGACTTCTGTATTCTTGGCTTCACAACCACACATTAAACTCCCTTAAAACTGCATAGTAATAATTTTACATTTCTACCGCATGATGACTGTAGAGTCCCCTTACAAAGTTGATTCAAAATTGATGAAAATAACCTAAGGGAGAGCACATCTCTCTTTTATATGCTGCAAATACAAACGTACTAAAACTAGCCTTAGTAATGTACATTTATACTTTCTTAGAAAGCCCCTGCTGTTGGTTTTCCAATCAGTGTTTTGTTATAAAACGTGTATTATATTGATGGGAAATGTTCAGACTAACCAGAAATAACAACGCTAGCATTGTATTACTTACACACATTACGACGTCTAAAAGGATGGTAAAGGATCTTACCTATTGTTATACTTGTCGTGGTAATGGAGAAATCGAGGATCAATTTAATGCAAGTTTCTTTCCTCGGATGTATGGATTCTTCCTAAATGAAGCCAGCATACATGTATAGTATAAGGTTCATATAGTATAGCTCTTTCTAATCAAGGAAATAACATTTCTTTAATAATAATAATAGTTATTATACAATTGTTACTATTGATATAATAATAATTATTGTATTATATAAACTATTAACATTATGAAATTAACTAGATTTTTTTTAATAATAACTCACCTTGTAAATATTTATTTTAAATAACTAGTCAAAATAATTTTAATTTAAATATAAAATAAGTGTATTATTACTTACTTGTCACATTAGAGTGACAATTATTTTTAAAATCTAAAAATTTGAGAATTTCCGCTAGGAATTTTATTCCTATGGGTCTACAAATAATATTTACAAAATTTGAGCATTATATAACATGATTAACAGAGCAATCACTAAGCCGAAATTTTAGAGAGCATATTAACAGTTTCAATGAATTTCTAAATTAAATAAATAAATTTAAAACATTTTTAATTTAAATATTCAGCACATTATTACTAGTATTATTATTATTAAAATAAAAATTTCATATCGTATAATTTTTTTAATTCATAGAATTTTTTTTACTATTATAAATCCAATAAATTGCTATTTTTAATAAATTTGTTACATTTTTTTAGAAAAAATATTATTATTTTGTTCATTTTAATTGTACTATACACAATATCTTCAAATTAAAACAAGTTATAATTTTTTTTTTTTTAAGTTAATAGTATTTTGTATTCAATAATAAAAAAAATTAATTGGTCCTACTTCCCTCTTATTCCTATAAATTAAATTGAAAATTACTGTTGATATTATTTTAAAGGGGTTATGGGGAATTTCGTGCTAATTTTTTTGAAAATTAAAAAAAACAAGATATTATTAATTTTTTTAAATAATAAATTATAACATGTTTTATACTTTTAAAGTTATTACATTAGGAATATTTAATCAATCATTCTGTATAATTAACGTGAACCTCAACCATTTGCTGTAATAAGTGATAAACATACATTATTGTAGTTATAAAGCTGTATAGCACAATTTTATAACTAAACATGTTTTTATATTTATTTAATTTAATGTATTATTTAAGGAAAACAATTGCAATAACTAAAAGCTTAACTATTACACTTTATCAGTATATAATAAGAATAGAACGATTGTGGCTAATATTATTTAAAATTAAAAACATATTTAAAATATTAATTTAAAACAACAAAATATTTATTTTGAAATAGACAAAAAAGTATTAGTAACTTAATGTAAAATACAAAATTATATTGGTATTCATGTTATACCACAAAGAAAAAATTTACTGCTGACTACCATTGTGAAATTATTTTTATATGGTGTATATTAAATTTTTTTTAACTCTAAATTAAATATAATCGAAACTGACCTAATAAGAAATGATATTGAATTATTTGTTAGTCTAGACGAGAGAATATTGTAAAAAATGATAACTGTGATAAATTTTATTACTTTTAAGTTTTGAAATATATCGAAATACCAAAAAGGTCATCGCAATTTAAATTTTACTAATGTAGTGCAATTAATCTATATATATATATAATAAAATATGTAGACGGTCTTTCCTTTATGCATTATTACATTATTTAAGGAATTGTCATGAAACTTCGGGATATTTTTGATTACATTCCACTGAAGATTTCTTTCATAGTATATCTATACTACAATAGGTGGGATATCGCAACAAATTGTAACGGGTAACTGTATCTGTCTAATAACTATATTTATTCAATAAATTATGTCATAATATAATATCGAACGAACTACAAAAATAAATTTTGTTTTTTGTTAATTTGTGCTAAGGATACGATGAAATTCTAACAAATAATAATAATAAAAAATAAAAATTAATATATGTAACACGTCTAGCCTAATATATTTTTAGAAGAAAATCTATGTATATATTTTTATTTTTAAGCTAGATTTTATTTAGAAATGTAATTTAATAACGTTGTCTAGTAATTGAAATAATGGTGGTAATATACATATTAATTATTCTTTCCATACAAAAATAATTGTGTAATTTCAACTGCCCAAGAGGTTCCAATTCTCATAACTTTACTCGTAATTATGCCAGTGATAACATGCATAAAAATATAAATTATTAATTAAATATTATTCTGACAATGAAATATATCATAGTGTAAACTATTAGATACTTTAAAGATAAAACATGATGTTTTTTTTATTTATCATACGAATTTCACGTACATTTTGGATTTTCTGTAGAACATCTTGTAGGGAATGCAACATAAAATAACTTTATGATATCTGATACAGAAAATGTACTATGTTTTACAGGTAAATACTTTATTTCTGTAGACTTTGCAGCCAAGCAGCTTTCGACTTATTCCAGTGAATAATAATTCAATTATAGGTCGCTTGAACACCATCAACCGACAGTAGCGTACTGTATAAGGGAAGGAAAAGGGGTTTCGCCATTATGTAAATCCCATTCTAATAGAAACACTATAATAGGCTTTGTCATATAAATTGGCATTTCACCCTACTAGGTGAGCAGGCTACTATTGCTAAGAAAAGTTAAGGTGCAATCGCGATAAAAAAATATAGATATAATAATAAGTCTTGAAGAAAAGAGCTTAAATTAAATTTGACAACTGAAATCTTCTTAGAGATTTCATTATTCCTGTATTTGTCGGCTAAAAAGCTATTAAGCTTGACAATATTTTTCCTTTCTAACGTTATCTTTTTTAGAACACGTGTAAATACTAGTTGATTTAAAAGGTCTCAAAGTATTTACATATCACTCAAACATGTTCAGCATGAGTATATTTATTTTTAAAACTCACTATTCTGTAATTAAAAAAAAATTCAAAAAGCAACATTATAATTATTTTAAGCAAAATAAACTTATTTTTATTTATATATATTATATGATGTAGTATATACTTTATTATATCATAGCAGTGGTGTAGCCAGCATTTCTACATCAAGGAAGGGGTCTATGGATTTTATAACTTTAATTTTGTACCCCTGATTCAATTTAATTAAACTTTATAACTTAAATAAAATACATTCGTATATTTACTGTAAAAAGTGAATACATCAATAATTAATATAAATAAAACTTTAATAAATTATTTTATTTTACAAATATTTTTTTACTACTTTGATCAGAAATATCACAAAAATAACTGACAAGAAATAAAAACATGATTTTTTTTAAGACACAATCATAATGCTAGTGCCACCATTACTTATTTAAATCCAAATTTGACTTTTATTTGGCAAAAGGAAACGGTAGAACTCACAACAACCATCAAGATGACAATATTCGATAGTGGTGCAGAAAGCACTTGAATTCACATTGTTATTTCCAGTCATCCCTTTCTCACTCTCTTAACTTCTTCTCTTTTTGGCACATATTTAACTCTATATTTTTCTTGGATTTTCGTACTATAGTTTTTCTTATTGTTCGATAAGTTTTTATATACTTAGATTTTATATTTAAATGGTTCTTTGAAGAGACTTTGTACTTTACACTAATCCGTATAAATTACTAAACCTTCTTTATGTTATAAAATCTTCTGGACATTATAATATTCTAAAACCATAATTAAAAAATTAGACTTAAAATTCTAGTACGCCGGCTTGGCCTAAACTAAATTGTGTGTGCGTGTATTCGTTAACACAAATACACGTAGTTATGATGTTTACTATTTAGCAATTTATTATTATATATCATATTTATAAATAAGTAAAAAATTAACAATGAATTAAATATTTTTGATTTAAGCATTGTTGGAAATATATGGGCATTATAGAAAAAACAACATATATGTAAGGACAGAGCAAAAGTTACATAAGACAATTATAATATTTTTTTTAAAAGATATAAATTTAAAATAGTTCTCATTAGGACTATTATAAATACAATGTTATTTGTTCATAAAATAATTTTATTAATATTGTTGATACCAATGGTATTTTTAAAGTTGGAACATTATTAAATTAATATGAAGACCTCGTTTAGTAAATGTTTATCTTATATCCAGTACATTTTATTAATAACTCTTTTTGAACTTTATTAATTTAAATAATTAATGTTTTACTATATTTTTGTTATACTGTAATTGAAGTAATACTTTTCCTGTAAAACACTTATCGTGGCCAGTGTACCAGTGTACACCTACCGGAATCGGTGACCTATCCGTAAGGATGGATCAAAAGGCTCTGGGCCTATACCTCAACTAGACAAAGCCTAATATCATTATAATAATACCCATTTATTATGAATTTAAAAATACTATTCGTGCTTTGGAGAGTAAATATTTTTTAATTATATAAAAAATTGCAATATATCTTTAAAATATTATTTACAATGTAACCTCAACTAATTTAATTAGCACTATTATTATATTTATGTTAGGATAAGTAATTTTTAAGCAAAGTTTAAAGTGTATCGAATCTAATTTGTCTATAACTTAAAGCTGTAAATGTTTAGGTTTTTACATGCAGAATAATTATAAAGAATAATTGAAAACAATTTTAATCGTCTATAAAATCCGATTGCAGCAATAAAACGAGTAGCTCTGTAAATGAATTCCAATTAAGTAAAAATAATTGGTTTGTTGAAAAATGTGCTGTTGGCGTTTACGACTAACATTGAATATACAAGTTATTGAGGAAAGAGTTTCACATCAAAATGGTAATAACGATTGTTTAGAATTATTGCTAAAGCAAAGGTTAAAACAATGGTTTGTTATTTGGCGATTTAAAAAATGGCATTCTTAAAAAAGAAGTTCGTCTTAAAAAAATTATATTTTCTAAAAAATCTTGTCCTTTCAATTATTGTTTATGATTTAGTGATGCGTATCATTTATTTATATTGAGTAAAATATAAAAACAAGTTATTTCAAAACAAAATACAATGTTTATAAATAAATTCTTCAAATATACATTACACTTATTAATATTACCTCCCAAGCATAAGAATCCTTTTTACATATTTTAGCTTCGATGCGAAGCTGAGAAGGTATTAATTTTACCATGATGTGTTTATTTTTTTATTTTTATTTTATTTTTTTTTTTTGTGTCTGTCACTACTTTTTCTCAGCTCTCACTGGACCGATTTCTTTTAACAATACGTCAAAAGATCACAAATTGTATCTAGTTGAAGACATTACCCTTAAAAATTTAAAAATTTTCCCTCGTTCCCCGCAAATGGGGGAAATATCCAAAAAAATTACAAATTTAAAAATTGACAAATTTTGTCATTTTTTTCACTTTTTTTTCTTAAAACTTCCATAACTTTTTCAAAAATCAACAAATCAACATAATTTTTTTTTAAACTAAAACCTTAGATATTTTCCTTTCATTTGATATAATTTTTTTGAAAATTTAACACTTAACCTGCTCATGGGGGGGGATTTAAAATTGCAACTTTTTTACAAAAACTAACTTTTTCAACTTAATTTTTGAAAATGTTCCGGAAATACTGCGTCCTTTAAACATATATCAAATTAAAGCTTATTTTATGTACTATAAAATGAAAAAAAAAAATTTGTCCCGACACTTTATCTTCTGCATGTAAACGGTTGCCGTAGTTAAAAAAACACTATTTTTGTGTTAAAATTTTCGATTTTCAATTTTTAATTTTCAACTTAAAAATGCTATAACTTTTCGAAAAATGCATGTATCAGCACAATTTTTTTTTTTCTAAATACATTATAAGTACATCTTCCATTTGACATACTTTTTATTAAAATTAGACAATTTCCCCTTATATAGGGGGGGTTCAAACTTTGAAACATTGTATAAAAAATAGAACTTTTTCAACTGAACTTTTGAAAATGTTCCGGAAATACTGCGTCCTTTAAACATATATCAAATTAAAGCTTTTTTTATGTACTATAAAATGAAAAAAAAAAATTTGTCCCGACACCTTATCTTCTATGTGCAAATGGCTGTCGAAATTATAAAAAAAATGTAATATTTGCGATAAAAATCACCTTTTATAACGATGTTTTTTGTACTTAAAACTGCCATAACTTTTTCAAATATTAACTAATCAAAATAATATTTCTTTATATTGAAACCTTAGGTAATTTTCTTTCATTTGATATCATTTTTTTTTGAAAATCTAACACTTATTCTGCTCACAGGGGGGATTTAAAATAGCAACTTTTTTACAAAAACTAACTTTTTCAACTTAATTTTTGAAAATGTTCCGGAAATACTGCGTCCTTTAAACATATATCAAATTAAAGCTTATTTTATGTACTACTAAATGAAAAAAAAAAATTTGTCCCGACGACCTATCTTCTATGCGCAAAAGGCTACCGTATTTAAAAATATGCTATTTTTTATTAAAATTCTAGGTTTTGTATTTTATTTTATTTTAAAATATTTTATTAGGGGAATAAACTGACTTTCATGAATATTATATAATTTCATTGACATAGAATAAAGTTCATAAGACATATGATATTATACTTATTAACATTTTTTACTTTTTTAAAGTCGAAAAAGTAATTTTTAAATTTGAGTTAGCTTAAATAGCCAATTTTATCATGCAACAAAAATCAACGAATAGTTGCCGAATGGGTAACACCTTGATCTTTAACGCCTAGGGTACGAGGTTCAAATCCGTTTGTGGCTTCTAAAATTTTGCATTTTTTTTTTGAGTTAAAATAGAATTTTCAAATCATTTGATATTTATCTCATTTAGATTCAATAATTTCAATAAATATAAAGGATCTTATGTCTATAGTTTCCCCTCGTGAGAAAAAATTGATATTCATGTTAATATTATTTTACTATGTGGTTCTTTTGTGGCTACGATTTATTTTGCCAACCCTCACTAGAACTACTTTTTTCAACGATACGTCAAATGATTCATTTAAGTTTATGATATTTAAGTTATTACTCTTAAAAATCAAAAAAATATTCCTTATTCAAATAAAAAGTAGCTTAACCAGCTTTTTCCATACAAACAATTAAAATCATTAATTTTTAATATTCTTAAAGTATTTATTGTCGAATTAGATTTGATATGATAAAAGTATTCAACTACAAAAGTAAATAATTTTACTTTATAATTTATTAATTTTTTAACTCTATTTATGTGTGCTACTACCAGTCTATAATATGCCAAATTTTTTAGTAATATGTTGCTATATAAATCATAAATTTAAAAAAAAAATGATTTTTAGTTTCACCTGAATTTAACGATGGATTTTTACAATTATAATTATATTTTTGATAATACGCTCAATTGAGTAAATATTTTTAACTACTTTGGTTTGATTGGTTCATTTAATTAAAGTAAATTATTAAAATTAATTAAGTTCTGAATATTTCAATTGCAGAATTTTTTTAAACACCAAAAGTTATTAGGATATGATTACTATTCTTTCTATTTCAGTTATCTATTACGATAAAAATGTAAAAAAATCGAATTTTTCTGACAAATGTACTGTAATTAGTAATTATAAAATTTCCAGATTGCATATTAATCTTAAAAATTTCATTTTTTTCAATTTAATAATGTCAATTTCAAACTTGCAAGTTGAACTAAGTTATGGTAACAAATTCATTTTTTAGCTTCGATGCGAAGCTGAGAAGGTATTTTTCATTAAAACTTTCACTTTAAAAGACAATAAAAAATAGGTTCAAAATGATTACCTTTAACATATTAAAAATCAAAATCAGTATTAATTTAATACAATTTTTTTTGTTCTTAATTATTTTTTTTTATATGTAAATACTTATTTTTTAATAATAAGTAATAATATTAAAACTTAGAAGTAATAGAAAAAGTTTAATTGCACATTTGAAAACATCACGAAAAGTTTATTTAGAAAAGTATATTTTTTTTCTGATGAAAGTTCCTTTTGTTTAGTGTATTTATTCATAAGTAACAAAATTTTTTTATTAAAAAGTATTGCATAAATTCCTTTAAATTTGTATACGCATTAAAAGTATATGAATATACAACTCCTTTTTATTTTTATAATATCTCCGTAAAAATTACAATATTATATTATTGAATACCACTTTCATACTCAATTTAATTACTGTAATTATTATGTATTCATATATTATAGTTATAAATCGGGGTAAAATTAAGGGAATAAGTGTTATTGTTGTTTTTGAAATAATCTACCAATTTCATTTTTTTCTATTTAATAATATTTATTTCAAACTTGCAAGTTGAGTTAAAAGTTATGGTAATAAATTCATTTTTTTTTTATTAAAACTTTCACTTTAAAGAACAAAAAGAAGTAGGTTCAAAATGATTACTTTTAACATATTAAAAATCAATAATAATTTGAAAATAATTAATTATAAAAATTATATAATATATAATTAAAATAATTACTAATCTGGATATAATTAAGGAAATAGGAGTTGATGTTGGGTTGGGTTGGTTACATTTTTAACTTTATAATGCTATAACTCATTGAAAAGTGTACGAATCAACACAATTTTTTTATGAGAAATAATATTTTTTAATAATCCCTTTTTCATTCGACATACTTTATCTTAATCAGGGTATTAATAAGAAACTAGCAGATAATGTAGCTTTTGTAATTATCCACCAATTTCTTAGAATTAAACACTATCTACTGATTTGCATCGAAGCGTTTCTTATGATAGTGATTTTAATCACTGTCAGATTAAATCTATACTGGACCCAACTATGCAACATCCCCACTATGCCGCGACCCCACTGTGCTTGGTTTTTTTGTTATTTAATGTTACAATACATTTTTACGCGAAAAACATATCCAAGTTTTTCAAACTATGAACAAATTTAAAAATACATTGAAATATTCAAGTTAAACACAAAAGTGAAGTTTATACACTTTGTATTACTTTTAGTAACACGAATAAAATAGTATTGTTTCACCAAGTTGGACATAATTGTTCATTAAGATGAGTTTTACCGCAACTGTTTTTCTTTTTGCACGTAAACCAAATAATGTTTCAATATTAATATTCAGACGAGCGTACATCCTTAGGGTTGCTGATAATACACACTATCGCATCTTCTTTTGTTATTACTAAAATGCTTTACCATCGTGTTTCGATTGCTAAACGAAATTTAAAACTCAAATCAGTACGTGCGTAATTTTATAGCTGTTTTATTGATACTATAAAAAAATAATTATCATGCACAAAGTAAAAAGAAGAAAATTCAAAATAATTTTGAAAAAACTATATTTTTTCAAATAATTTTAAAATAAAAAGTTGTTAAAAAGAATAAAAAAAAAAATGTATACAAGAAAAATTTTACATATAATATTTTAAATTAATAAAAATTCTAAACACTAGAATATAACGAAACATTATTAATTAAAGTACAATAGAATTTTATTAATAAACTGACCAAAAGCTAATTCCAAATATAACTTTTTTATCGTGAGCCAAGTTTGTTAAATGAATATTATTCATAAATTATTTTAAAATTATGTTATTTTGTGTAAGGAGTGCATATTATACGATTCAACTAATAGACAATTATAAAAATGTTCATTTTACAATTGCCAAAATAGTTATAAAAACTTGACTACGCTAAAATATCAATAATAAGTTAAAGATTGTGGTTGCTAAATAGCGAACCCTCAAACGTTTATTTTAGTTTATAAGATAATAATTTCTTTAAAATGAAACGTTTGGGTCAATAAAAACTTTTGATTTTCAATTATATTAGTTACGAATTATACAACAAAAGTCCCACACCAACACATTATTGCCGAAATCATTAATCTTGAATGCTAAAAACATGGAGTAATTGTTACTAAACTTCTGGATCTCAAATTAATTTAGTTCAAAATTGTGAACTTTAAAGCTATATATTTTATTACGATAAAATATGCAATAGTACTTTGAAGAACAAATGAGTAAAGGGGAATATACAGGGTGGTTGATTTATCCTTGACCGCTAGATTTATTTCTAAAGTAATGATTAAGGGGAATTTGTTTTACCTCATTTAAGTAATACTTAATAAAAATTTACTATGTCTAATATTATTTAAAATAAAAACTATATTGAAAATATTAATTTAAAACTAAAAAATATTAAAAACCTTTAACTCAAAAAGCCACAAGAAAATTACTAAAAGAATCGATCACACGTATTTCGGGAACAATGTTACCATTATCAACGATAAACTGACACTCTGACCAGAAAAAAAACCCCTTTATATAACCCTAGTCATCTTATCACCTAGTAACGTTATCACTAAGTAATATTATCACATTTTGCCCGTTTACTTAAGATATTAATGAATTTTTCAGTGAGTTCAGATACCAATTAATTAAATTATTCTTATTTTTAAACATTTCTATTTTCTCCTTTATATTAAATTCTTTGTAATTATCTACGTTTTTAATTAATTTTATGGTTTTAATGGAGTGATTATGTGTCAATAAATGTTCAGCCATAAGAGATTTATCAACATCTTGATTTTTAATGATTCGTAAGTGTTCTTTAAACCCGACCCCTATATTTCCTTTTTGTTTGTTCTACTAACATTTATTACGACTTTCACATTGTTACTTATAATGCAATACGATTATCCCCCTTCTTTTACTTTATCTTTAGGTTACCTAATAAATCTCTTAAATTATTACTTTTAGATGTTACTAAAGTAATACCAAAACGCTTAAAAATTCTAGCTAGTCTATTTGAAATGTTACTATGTGTTAAACGTTGACAGTAATAACATTGTTCCCCAAATACGTATTTTTTTAGTAATTATTTTGTGGTTTTTTGAATTAAATGTTTTTAATATTTTTAGCTTCGATGCGAAGCTGAGAAGGTATTGGTTTTACTAAGATGTGTTTATTTTTTATTAATTTTTTTTTTTGTGTCTGTTACCACTTTTTCTCAGCTCTCACCGAACGGATTTCTTTCAACGATACGTCAAAAGATCACAAATCGTATCTAGTCGAAGACATTACCCTCAAAAATTGAAAAAATTTCCCTCGTTCCCCGTAAATGGAGGATACCTCCAAAAAAATTACAAATTTAAAAATCGCTAATTTTCAAAATTTTTTCAATTTTTTTTACTAAAAACTGCCGTAACTTTTTCAAAAATGAATATATCAATATAATTTTTTTTTTATAGATGCCAACAGGGGGGGATTTAATATGACAACTTTTTCAAAAAAAATTAACTTTTTCACAAAAAATTAACTTTTTCAACTTAACTTTTAATAATGCTCCGGAAGGTCTGACACTTATATATATATCTTAAATTAAAGCTAATGTAATGTACTTTATTATGAAAATAAAAATTTGACCTCTGGACTTGTCTTCGTGGTGAAAATAGCTACTGAATTTTTTTTTTGTGTGAAAATTATCGATTTTATATTTTAGACTTTTTACTTTAAAATGCTATAACTTTTTGAAAAATGTATGGATTAATACAATTTTTTTATGAGAAATAATATTTTTTAATAATCTCTTTTTCATTCGACATACTTTATCTTAATCAGGGTATTAATAAGAAACTAGCAGATAATGTAGCTTTTGTAATTATCCACCAATTTCTTAGAATTAAACACTATCTACTGATTTGCATCGAAGCGTTTCTTATGATAGTGATTTTAATCACTGTCAGATTAAATCTATACTGGACCCAACTATGCAACNTTTAATCACTGTCAGATATCATTATACTTGATCCAACTATGCTACGTCACCACTGTACCGTGACCCCCCTGTGCTGAATTTTTTTTTAGTTTTAAATTAATATTTTTAATATAGTTTTAATTTTAAATAAGTAGTCTTTATTTCTCCATTTTAATGCAGTTAATTATTTTTTAGGTATATCTCTTATCACATATATGGGTACCACTTATAATTTACTCTTCTAAATATAAACATGCGTTTTAACTAAGCATATAATAAAATATGATGTGACTAAAAAAACGACTTCTTGATAACATCTTTTAACTTGTATGTGTTGGGATTTATGAATATTTTTATATCTGAGGGTGGGAGGAGTAGCAAGACAGAGTAATGCATCATGATAAAAATTATATCCCAAGCGGCTCGCGCTCAGTCTACATTTAAAAATGTTAATAACTTACAAAATGCTGATTCAAAAGTTGTTATCGAAGAATAATTTTCTTAGTTTCACTTTTTGATATTTAAACTAGTAAAATAAATGTGTCGCCATTTAAAAAAATAAAGTCGGTTTTTAATGAAATTAATATTCTACCAGATATATCTGAGTATTTATCTAAAGAAAGACTTATGTAAATTTCTGAATCCTTTTGGAAATAATATAAGCGCATGACCCCTTAACAATGTTGGACTAATGATGAGATGGCAATGGTAGTTCTAGTATTAAACTTCAGTTGAAACAATCCAATATGCAATATTGTGTGTGCACTAGGAATAGTATCTTACGCTCTCACTACAGAGAACAAACAAAAGGGGAAAAGCAGGGCCAAAGTATCCACTGACGGCGGTTCGAAGTCAATTTGCTACGCGAATCCGCCTTATTTACAAAACGTTTGCACGCTCAACGCACCCAGACAATATTTGGCCTAACGAAGAGAATTCAAACGGTAGGAACGCAATCAGAAAATTTTCATGAAAAATCACAGACGAATAAACAAAATGAAGTAAAAAAGCACAAAGAATGTACACGTAGTGTGATATAACAGTTTAAATAAAACTATTTGGATTATATACATATACTAATGAAAGTTTTATGATGAACTGTAATGAACTTCTATATACACTTTTTTACGCTCGCTATAAATACAAGTTTTGTTAGAAGTATTAGGTAGTAGTTGATTAAATAAGTAAATAAAATATGTTTTGTTTGTCGGAACAATTCAAAAAAATAAAATTATCATTAAATATAATAAATTGTATTCACTGTTATTTTAATTTCACTTTACAAAAAATTGTATTTGTATGTATCAGTTAAAACAGCAAAATCAAAATTCACATCTTAATACATCAAAATGTGTTCAACTTTGTCTTACAAAGTGTTAAAATAAAATATTTATAGTAACTTCCTTTATTTCGATGGATTTTTTTTCATCACAAACAAATCCTGTTGTCTTGAACAACCTAAGAAATTCTCCTGACTTTGCATAATATAATGCCATGTTTAAATTGGCAGCCAATATAAATGAATAGCTTTGGTGACCGCAGTCACTATCTCCGCCGGTTATAGTAACAGGAGGAAGTAGCTTACTCGATAGATCGACTTTGATGCCGCCAGGCATTTGCCACTACTTATGCAAAATCAATCGCATCTGATAAAGTCGCCGCTACCAAATTGATTTGCATAAAACCGTTTCAGATTTCAGGAAATTCACAAAAGCCAAACAGTGTAAAAATTCAACTTTGTCGTTGTTATCTTACCATTTTCTGGTCCTGAAATTTTAATTTAACTTTAAAAACATTCTTATTTTATTTCTTCATACTTAATAAATTTATGTATATTTAATCCTGATAACTCGAGTTTAAATATTCTTATTTCTAATATTACATATTAATATTTGATAACAAAAAATTGAATTTCTATGTTTTAATATAATAATATTATTTAAACATAATTTAATGCACTACTGTTAAAAAAAAAATAGCACAAGTCAATATTTAAAAAAAAAATACTTCATGAAAAAGTTTATGATTCGTACTTATAAAGAAAATTCATAATTTTTTGAATTTTTTAAAATTCCTATTCACATAATCACCTTCCATCAGATGATGAGTAGTAGAACTCATAAAATTGCTTTTATAATGAATGTTAGATCATATATCCAATATGAACTCATTAATTATACCTCTCATCTGTACGTCCCCAATAATTATTATTATATGATTATTGAACTCGTGTATATCTTCATATTTTACCTATTTTTGCCAGTGTCTATTGACAAAGACATTTTGGACAGTAAAAATATTGGTGACATCCATTGAATATTACATAACAAGATAACACTCTTTTCATGGACGTATTTTGATAAAAATCTATTTATTTAATTTTTTCGTATAAACACGGTGTCTAAGCCTTGTGACCGAATTGTTATTATGTTATTTGAGTCTACATAATTAATATTAGACTGGTACTAGTAAGGCATTATAGCTGCTACAGTGCTCTAGTGCTAGTGTTCATGAGAACTGATGAACACCAAAGCTCTGGTGTTTCAAGAGAGCATCCAGCGTCGTGATAACAATTATTAATTTGTCGCCAACATTTTTTAATAAAACGATTTGAATCAAGACGTTAAATTTTAATAATTCTTAAGGAAATCTGGTATAAAATTATACACTTTTATCTGAACTTATTTACTACTAAGTCTTAGACAACTTATAACTTTATCATAAATAAGTATAATTTTGTAAATATGTTGGCTACATTAAAAATTTTAATGTTTAATTATTTTTTACTTTAAATATTTCCCGTTTTAGGAAATATTACTAAATTATTTTTATTATTATTATTTGTTTATCAATTTAAAGCGTTATATGTGCTTACATTAAAATCTGTAATATTGACGTGATACAATTGAAATAAAAAAGAACCACGTGTGTACGACAGCACCAAAACAGTAACAAAAATAAACAGTAAAACCAGCAGGTATTTGACACGGGCCCTTAAGAAGTACAGAATAATTAAATCGTAAAAATCCTTCAAGTGTTTATTTATTGTTTGTAGTATGCACAAATATTTTTTTAATTTCTGTCTCTGCTTGACAAATAGCTTATAACGGAAGGCTGGCACACGTGCGTATCACAACGTCAAGCAATAATAATGTCTACCGTATGTTACAACGCGGAAGTTATATTAATAACCAAAACAAGACGTTTGAATCAGACAGAAATAATTTTTTTTGTTAAATCACATTTTAAGCTAATTTATTCAGTCATTTAATATGGTAACGATAAATTTATTGCTCTAGTTTTAACAATTATTTCCATTCCCACCTCTCACATTTTGCTGAGGACATATTTCATTATTTTAATATACATTTTATTTGCAGCAAGCAATTATAAAGTTTGTGTGTGTTTTTTTTATCAGATTACAGGAAAATACTCAAAACCTGCCCGCGAGGATTTGCACGTTTAACTACGTATAGTTGGATTTTTGATAACGAAGCACAGTGAAAGGGTACACAAGGTAGGCATTCAGAAAGAACATATTATCTTAGATCTCTCAAATATTAAAATATGGACTCTGAATTAAAATACGTTCTTTGGAGATAACAAACAGTAGACATAAGTTTAAAAATTGCTTCGGGACATCGATTACAACTCCCTTTTAGTACAACATACTGTATTAATTATTATGTCGTTGTGTAATACGAACAGCTATTTCTTCCTCGATAGTTTTTAATAACTCTAGCAAAACTTGGATACCCAAGCAACAAAAACATTTAATCCGAATAGTTACCCGGTCTTCACTCGCTGGAATGCTACTTGTACCAAAAGTATTTGCCCACACTAATCGTATGTCTGAAAAGGATACTTCCGTTTACTCAACAAGGGCACCTTTATCTTGACGACACAATAATTATTATCTACCCAACGACACTCACATTATTCACTGTGTACAATCCAAATTTTAATGTATGTATTCATACCTTCTAGCAATTGCAAACATAATGAATTATTTAAGTGAAGTATGTTGTATGATTCTGTGATAGTACAAAGGTAAATTTAGTAAGCGTCGACACAGAACAATGCGATTTGAATAACATCTAATTTTGATACAAGAAGAAGGGTAAGTAGTAAGACATAATTCATCAAGCTGTCTACTGTTTTGCATAAACGCGGCATATTTTTTTAAGTATTCTATTGTGAGCCAATATAATGTTTCAATAATACATATTCAAATATAAGTTGTTAACATCAATACTTTTTAATTAGATTTGAAACGATTTCTTGGACAATATTTTTCGAGTACACTACTAATTACTAACTAGCTGTCGTGATAAAATGTTCAATTTTATAAAAATATTATTGATAATTAAATAAATCAATATTAATTAAAACTAAAAGTAAAGATCTTAAAACTAAAGAAAAATATTATAAAAAATAAAATTATCACATAATAATCAATTTTACATGAATATTAACTTTTTTATTTTTTAATATTAAAATTAAGATGTTCCTGTAATAATATAAAGTTAAAATATTTGATTTTTGTTTAATTTGACTTTAAAAAGTTCATGAAATGTCAAAATATTAAATTAACTTGAGAAATCTTAAATGAAAACTGCCAAATCTTTATTATTACAAAACATTCTTCCGGTAGACAAAAACTTTTTATTCATCTTTAAAAGTATAAGACAATAGTAAATCCAACTGGAGAATATAAAAATTATGCACCAGCATAAGTTAAATTCTGTTGCTATTGAGTTCTTAATTAGTATTTAAGCTTTATCAACAATAATAGTACCCTTCGACGAATGTTTAAAAAAAAAGAAATGTTCAACCTATCGGAATATCCATCACTAAATCTAATGTTTTATGCATTTTCATGTTAAAACCTTAGTCTATCCATTATGTTAATTTTTTTTATCCCAATTAAATCCTAATTGCAAATTGTATGTAATTATTTTGATGAATTCGTTCGTTTGCAGTTTCGCGGTACAAAAGCAAGTTAAAAGAATTTCCCATTAGAATAATAAATCCTTTGTAATTTCAATTTTGATCAAAAATGTTAAATAGTTACATTTAGTTTTATTTCAGAGAAAAAAAAGTTTTCAATTGCACTGAATTTATTAAAAATGTAAAAGTGTAATAAGAATAATGATAGCCTCGTTATCATTTAGTTTATGTTTATTAATAAATTATACAAAAGTATAATATTCGTATTTGAAATTAATGTTTAATTAAAAAAATTTAACCATATAATTGTTACTGAATAGTATAGCATGAAAAACAACTAGATTATTATACACAAAATATTTTGTATATTAAAATACGTATTAAACTTAATTTGATTTAGTTTGGATTACGGTTTTTTTTTTCATGGTGTTGTCATTTTAACATTAATAAATACATTGTTGTTGATTGAATGCATCTATTGAAAGATAAAAGGTATTTTAATAGAAATTTAAAATTAATTGAATTTATATATGATTTTTCTTTTATGAATTTCCGTAAGATAAAATTGTGAAGAGGAAAATTGCTGATACGTATTCGACATTAAGTGAATTGGCCATTTCACTGTTGGGAATTGAATCTCGGCCTAAGCGATTTTTTTCTATTTTCATTCTTACTACCGGTTGACTGCAGCAGTGTTAGTGGCACCGCAAGAGCTTTACGTCCAAAACAATAAATTTCGACTTTTTGATGCTCTCCAACCGGCAGCAAACTATTCAGTTAATTGTTTTCTTTCTCTCGAGAGAATGCCTTGAAAAATTTGATTACTTGAGGTCGAGAAAAGACAATAAAGAAAATATAATATTTATTATGTACTTATTTTCTTTCTAAGATACACAAAAAACTGATTCTGTGAGCTACACTATTGAATAAAGCTTCAGAAAATAAATCATATTTTTATTTTATTATCAGAGATTATTTGTAAAATTTATCTCATGAATACTTATATTTTCTTTACGTTTTTTTTAAAGAACTTTTATAATTATGGACTATGTTAAAAGCATATTAAGCATAGTTACTTGTCTCTAATAAAAATTAATTTTTTTTTAAATTTGGGTACAAACTTGTTCTGATGTACATTTATAATACGTACTTCGCCTGCTCCACATACCCACTTATTGTATTAAAATGCTTGTAATTATTCTAAAGTTGTTATCAAAACATCAAAAATTTTGATTGTTTTACTTTGACGGGCGATTTCTCATAGTAGAAGAATGGCCGGGAATTTTTTTTTTTTTTTATACTGTTCTACATTTCAAAAAATTTCATACACAGGAATTCTCTTTCAAATCAATCCTGTACTTAGGTCATTGATTTTTTACAGAAAGCATACCAAAAAAGCTAATTTATTATTTTTATTGTATTAAAATATCATTATGATCTGAGTGTTTTTGAAAAAGTTATAGCAAAACGAAAACATAGTGGTGAATTTATTTTATACAGACATTTTCTAATTTTTTATTTAATATCAAACAATAAACTTACATAACTCATATAAAAATATCATGGGGACGTTTTTCATTTTTTTCTGGTAAAATAATTTGAAAAATATTTAATGTGGTATAGATTTGAAGAACGTAGACGTGCCAGAATATTTTCATCAATTAAAAATAAAGTTTTTTTTTTTCTAATGCTAGTTTCTTACTTTAACGGTTGATATCAAATATTGAAACAATCGCAAGAATTTTTTTAATGTTGTGATACGTTTCAAAAGCTTTAATTTGGTATAGGTTAGAAAACATAATCATTTCTAAAATTTCAAATAGCGAGTTAATGAAAAATTTTACGTAAATAAGTGGTATCTTTCAAACTTTTCCTGTACATAGGTTTTTCATTTAGTTTTCACAAAAATTATACCAAAAAAAAACTTATTGTCTCTTTTATATTTTGTTATATTATGGTAAAACTAATACTATTTCAGTTTTGTATCGAAACTGATAAAATAGTAACGAAATACATTTACTGGATTAAAAGTTATAAAAGAGTCAAAACCTAATGCGACACTCTGTGTACTATTTCAGAATAGATGAATTTAATTTTCTTATTTAAATTTATATTTTTTTCATGGACAAAAATACCATTTTTTTACAAATATCAATAAAGTATAAATATTACATTATTAAGATGGTCGATAAGTTTAATTGAAAACTGAAATATTAATATTTTCTTTGACTCAGGACTGAATATTTTATATCTGAAGAGAATTTCTAACAATTATTATTTTATACAAATAGTATACCAAACAATTGTTAAACTCATTTTATTCGGTAATAAAAATTAGAATTAAAAATTTCTACTACAAAAAGCAATAATTTTAAAATTGAAATCGTTATTTTCATTTTGATTATTAGGTTGTGTAAGTATTATTTAAAGTAAATTATCTATATAATTAATTTTATTAATTAAAATCCGATGTCAATTAAATTTTTATTTTGCGTAATAGTCCTTTCAAAAATATTGAAATTCTTTATTCCTAAAAACAATATACTCAATGTTATCATTATCGAGGAATACATAATGATAACGGCTGCTTTTAGTTATAATTTACTTCCCTCCTCAAATCCACTTAGTATATAAATGTACAGACGGTCAATAAATTATGTTAATCCTAATGTAGTGCAATTCTGTCTGAACTAGAGAAGTGGATAAATCGACAATAATTATGTAATTTAACGGTAGCTGGTGACTGCATATGCACGTATGTATATGGTATTTCAGTAATCAAAAGTACATCCCCTGTGTTTCATGAGTAGCTAGACAACAAAACTGTAACAATGGTAACCAAGCTGCATTTTGTCTGTGGAGGGTGACGTCGAAAGTTCAGTGTAACAGAGTAATATCAGACAGGGGGTGCCTATGAATGATATATTCAATTAACTTGCTACAATTACTATCGTTAATCAAATGGTCATTTTCTTCTCCCCGCTCCACAAATAATTTTTTTCACTCTTTTATTTTAACCTGCTCGAAAGTGCAGTTTTTTATACTCTTTTTTTGTGTACATTTATCATTGAATAACGGTGACCTGGTATATGTCAGCCAATATGTTGTTGTCATCCTCACCTATACGATTTCACGCTATGCATAATATAATTTTAAATATTATGGTTTTTAAATAATAGGAAATATTTAACGTTTATATTTTTAACATTAATAATATCAAAATTAAAAATAAAAAATCTTCAGTTGTTGCAGATGAGAATGAAAATACTTAAATTGAGCCAGAACATCTAGACTCGATCGATTTTTACATAGAAATAAATATTTTGAACGTTATCATTATCTTATAATTAAGAAAATAATATTTTTATTCGTAATTTGATTTATATGAAATTTATGTGAATATTTTTAGATTTATGTGTCCTATTAGTAAAATATTTTATGTAATCATATTGTATGTAGACATAACTAGAAAAGTACTATTGCAAATACAAAATTCATCGAAACCCAATAAAATTTTTCATGAAGATACAAAAAAGTTTTCAAAATACAAACAAATAAAATCAAACCGCCGATAACACACGTTAAATAAGATACGTTACAATTTTATAGTGAAACAAACGCGTGAGTAGAATAGCTGAAAACTCACAGGTGTACTCGTTATTATTCTTGTACGGCAATTTTGTTTACTCGAATAAAGAGAATGGAGAACAAGTTCCCATACGCAATTTTGTAAGAGTATATGTTTGTATTTGAGTGTGTGAAACCAACTAGAGATTCTTCAGTTGTTCTCAGAAAATTCAAGCGAGAAAATGGTAAGTGGAAAAAAAAAGCCGAATTCGAATGGGAAAAGGGATGCAGAAAAGCTTGGCAAAGTTGTTGATTAAATAAAACAAAAAGTTATTTCAATTGTTTAGATCGAAGGCGTCGAAAGACTTGTGGTTGGTAAATGAGAGATATAAAAAACAAAAAGAGCAAAAAAAGAAAGAAACTCTTCATTAAGTTTACATACTCTTTTTTTTTTTTTAGACAATATTTATTTTTTTTCCTCAAAAATTGGTAGACTTTGTTAAAACAACATAAGTTTCTTCAATACAATTGTTGTTGCATTTCATATCTCAGCTTAAACAAAGTGTGATATTAGTCCTTTGTGCAATCGAGTCTATAGAACAAAAAGTTATAAAAAATATAATTGAATTCAACAGACCTTTAAAAAAGTTTGACACGCGTAAACTTTGAATACATTGATGTTTCTTCAGTAAAATTCTTTTACAATAAAAACGTGTACAATGTATAATAAAAAGATACTCAAGATATGATACATAGCATCTTGTATCATTTAAATATCATTTAAAATGAGCCTATTACACGTATGATGCCAACGTTGATCCTTCATTTCTTCTTTGCCTATAATTAACTGAATAGCTGTTAATTTATTATTTATCATATTTGTACAATTAATGTATAACTGATATGTATAATGTGTATATATGTTCAAAGGGTTTATCCCGTATATAATAAAAATAAAATATATTTACATGAGATAAATTTGCAAAACACATAAAACAAACTCAGTTATTAATTAAAAATAATAATTCCTAACTCTATGCTTATAGTAGTATCATGCAAACGCTTATGTGAATAAGGTAATAATCTCGATAGCTTTTAATCCAAAATCGAATTTGTGCTTCGTGTGACTAATAGAAGGTGTCAAGTTCATAATGATAAAACGTTTTCTTTACGGTGTAAAGGGAGCAATCAACTAAGCTCAATGGTTTTCATTAATCTGTGATTCGATCGCATGAACGTCAACCGTATTTGTCACAGTTGCAGCATTGCTGTGACCTCTTCCATCTTTGTATTACCGTTACTCAGGGTATGAGATTTTAACAAATATCGACCTTCACTGTGTTAAACCTCTTATATACTCAATATCCGTCGTTAGGATTCATGATCATATCGTAGAAACAAAGAGGAATTGCAATTTATTGGCTTGTTTATGCGAAGGAAAAAAACCAATTTTAAAATTTTCATACAATAGAAGGGTAAAGGTTTGTAAAAGCACTAAGCCTAACAATTTCACGGATCGGACACCTTGAATTTAATTTATTTTCGATTCCAACATAATAATAATATTAATAGTCCTGTGTAAAAATAAATACATTTTTAATTCATCGGAGTAAAATTTATTATTCTATATTCAATTAAACAATTTTGAGCAATAGATTTTTCATACTTAATACTGTTATGAAATTCGTGTCGAATACGAGTGTTTTTAATTTTTAATTTCTCCAGCCATTTTAACAACTTACCATTTTTATTAATAAAAATCAATAAAAAAATTGCAGTTATTGTTAAAAAATTATACTTCAACGTGTAATATTTGAGTCACATTACCACCCCCGTAACATATAGGGGAGAGGTGGGTATTACCGCGCAGCTGAGAATTCCACGCATCAGCATATCTCAAAAACTATACATAAGTTACGCCAATGTCTAAGCTGACATGCAGACCCCTCCTCGCGAACAGCATCAACTGGTTAGGAGAGTTAACGGAGGATGCTACTTAAAAATTATTATTGAAAAAAAGGTCCCACAATTTTAAAAACATTATTCAATCAGCAAAAATAAATTTTTCACGCCCCTATTTTAAACTTTAAGTCTGCGTCCACTACATGATCATGGTCAAACGTCGCATTTTCTCGCATGTACTCATCAGATGTCAACTGAAGGATATAACTACGACAATTCCTTCTTCTGATCTCAGGACCATAGAACACCGTCGACTTTTTATCAGCATCGAAATATCTGTAGTTTACCACTAAATAAATATAAATAATCGTGCTTTTTAAGCAACCAATAAAAAAATAATAATAATTAGATGAACTGTTTAAATCCTTTGTGGGAATACATCATCTGTGCTGATTTCATAATGAAGTCACCTTTTCCCTACTTCAAAACTTTTGGGCACTTATTTGAAAAGTAAACCGTAAAACTAAAAAAATATTATTCTTTAATAACAAATTGATTTTAAACAAAGTACCTCAATTAAATAATCTGAGATTATTAATTCTAGCTACCACCAGCATTTAGGGAACCATAAAACTCTTAAAAAACAATTATTTAAGCTAATTTATAGAGTTATTTGAAATAGAAGCATCGAAATAGTATGTATTATATTGGATAATGGAATTGGTCTAGTTACTGAATATTCCCTAAAGAATGATCACCATAGGTATTAATTGAATTTTAGCCTTAAATAAAAAATTTAGCGATTTTAATACATTAAGCCAGTCAACAAAGGAAAAATGGCGAAAAAAATTCCCAACCAAATTTTTTTTTTTTAAACACTACACTTTAATGATACAATAAATAAATAAACTCACACATACACATATATGCATTTATAACATTGTGTCTAATGTAAGTATAATATGATAAAAAGTAACCGTAAAATGGAAAATAAATTTTAGTACTCATATTAAATGTAATGTAACTCGAAAAATATTTGTTTAAATAAAAAAATAGAAGATATATTTTTATTTAAAATTGTCTTTTAAACAACTTTTGTACGAAACTTTTTTTTTGTAAATTAAATATTTTTTGAGAAAATTAAAAAAGCTCATATTTTTGAAATTTTGAAAAGCTGCAAAAAAAAAAAAACTCAATTCCAATCGATGAGGACTTTTAGTATGTAATTATACATATCTTAATTCAACTTTTATAAAGATAAAAATATAAAAAATAAAATCGAGAATTTTCACACGAAAATAGTATTTGGTAGCCATTTTCACCGTGAAAACAAAATAAAGTCTACAATTTTTTTTTTTCATAATAAAGTATATAACATTAGCTTTAATTTAAGATATATATAAAAGTATTTCTGGAACACTTTCAAAAGTTAAGTTGAAAAAGTTAAATTTTTGTGAAAAAGTTGTAATTTTAAATCCCCCCCTGTGGGCAGATAAAGGGTCAGATTTATAAAAAAAAATATACCAAATGATAGGTAAAGATATCAAGCATCTATAAAAAAAAAATTACTGATCCATACATTTTCCAAAAGTTATAGCATTAAGTTAAAAATATAAAAAAGTATTATTTTACATAAATCGTATTTTTTTTATTAAGTTTGATGTATATTTTCACCACAAAGACAAGTCTAGAGGTCAATTTTTTTTTGCCCATAATAAAGTATATTACATTACCTTTAATTTAAGATATATATATATAAAAGTGTCAGACCTTCCGGAACACTTTCAAAAGTTATGTTGAAAAAGTTCTACTTTCTATATGCACTTTTCAGATTTGAACACACTCCGTATATAAGGAAATAGTCTAATTTAAAAAAAAAGTATGACGAATGAAAGATATATAAATACTACTTCTCATGAAAAAATTAAATTGATACATACATTTTTTAAAAAGTTATAGCATTTTAAAGTAAAATATAAAATAGAGAATTTTCACACAAAACTAGCATTCGGTAGCCATTTTCACCATGAAGACAAGTCCAGAGGTCAAATTTTTTTATTCATGATAAACTATATTACATTAGCTTTAATTTAAGATATATATAAAAGTGACAGACTTTCCGGGACACTTTCAAAAGTTAAATTGAAAAAGTTAATTTTTGTGAAAAAGATGTCATTTTAAATCCCCCTGTGGGCAGGTAAAGGGTTAAATTTATGAAAAAAATATACCAAATGATAAGTAAAGACATCAAGCAACTATAAAAAAAAATTATGTTGATATGTTCATTTTTGAAAAAGTTATGGTAGTTTTTAGTAAAAAAAATTTCGAAAATTAGCGGTTTTTAAATTTGTAATTTTTTTGGAGGTTTTCCCCATTTACGGGGAACGAGGGAAATTTTTTCAATTTTAATGGTAAAGTCTTCGACTAGATACGATTTGTGATCTTTTGACGTAGCGTTAAAGAAATCTGTTTGGTGACAGCTAAGAAAAATGGTAACAGACACACAAAAAAAAAACACATGTACTTTTAGATAATTTTTTTTTAACAAATGCTTGATGAGTTTTATATTTTTTATTGTAATAAAAAATATTAATTATATATGAGGACTATTGATTTAAAAATTAAATAAGAGGTACAAAGTTAATAAGATGAAATCAGCTTATATAGATGTTATCAATGGAGTTAATATATTTAGATAAAGATATGATTTCATGGTGAAAATAAATGCTTATAATATTCACTTTTGTATTTTATTTATTTCTAAATTAATAGAAATAGTTAACAAAATTAACATTTTTTAATTTATATTTATGCTGTATTTTTATATTATATCTTCAGATGTTGAGAAGTGTAGGCAGTCAGATTTTTTTTCAAAATTAAATCATAAAAGTATATCCTGGAAAAAAAGGTGTTTTGACTGTAAGATAATCTTTTAAATTATTTTACGGGTTTCATCTGCCATAGTCCATCATTAAGATAATGA
This sequence comes from Daktulosphaira vitifoliae, assembly GCF_025091365.1. Lineage (NCBI taxonomy): Eukaryota > Metazoa > Arthropoda > Insecta > Hemiptera > Phylloxeridae > Daktulosphaira > Daktulosphaira vitifoliae. Next base: position 63,942,494 of record NW_026099572.1, on the reverse strand, counting down.
CAGTTTTCAATTCCTACTCCTTTGTTCACTTTTAATCTGAAAATATTAATTTATAATCATTTAAAAATAAAATTATAATGAACTAAAAAGCCTTTTAAATAATTCAGTTTACATAATTAATCACTTACATATCATCAGTTGATAAGCTAGTAATTCCAATTGCAAGTGCATGTTGTTTTCCTTCTGCCATTACTGCCTGTGATAATATTAGTTAAGGACATACTACTCAAAATGCCTAGTATATAAGGACTTTAAAAATTAGAAAATATAAAAAAATAATAATAAATTATAATCAAATTTGAATTTAATATCCTAAGTTTTTTTAAAAAGAGGCATTTAGAATAGGAATATAAAATACATACAAAAAAAACATTTATTTTTTGGATAAGACATTTTTGGATCAGTGAGGTTCATGTATGAAATTATTTATTAAATTAATGTTGATTTTTGATTAGTATATTTAATATTTAATTGAAAAGTATTAATATAGATTTTTTATAAATTGAAGACTAATTACCAACGGGACTACTAATTCATTAATAATTAAATGTTGTTCATTTTTAACATATAATATGATTTATTATTTATTTAATTAAATTATAAATAATTATTTTTACAATAAATGTAATTATTTATAAAGGATACAACAATTGTGTTTTGAGGTACAGGCTCTATTTTAGCTCCAGGTGATGTTAAACCAGGACACATAATATTAGCTCCACTCATTACAAATTTAATAGCTCCTAGATCAACTTGTTCTTTAGGAAGAAAGAATGGATCTAAAATGTAATTTTATATTATTAAAACAATAAATTAATTATTATAAAATGTATATACCATAATAATAATAATAATAATAATAATAAATACTATTAATAGTAATAAATTATAATAACATACACTCACATTTTTCTTAAAACAAAAAATTGTTGTTTTAAATTAATTCAAAAAGCATAGTTAAGTTTTATTGAGAGATAAAAATAAAATAAAAGGAAAAAATGATAAAAATTTAATATTTAATATAATTAATATGTATAATTGAATTTTAGAGAAAGAAATTGGACAACCAACTGTTTTAATTATACTAAATCATAATTGCAATAAATTTAAAATTGTGAAATTCCATGCCATTTCTATAATTTTCCAATAAGTTTAAAAAAAAATTCAATACCATTTTTAAAATTATTAGGCATACAATATTTATGTATGAGTATGTGATTTCATCAACCCCCAATATTTTTAATGTTATTTTAAATAGATGCAACTAGGAGGGTTAGAGAGTGCAACTCTAAAAATGCTTAAAAATTACTCAGATAACAGTCTCAATAAATGATAGGTTTAATCAATTTTTAAAAATCTAGACAAAATAATTAAATTTTTTGACATTTACAAGTTTCTAGACTTGTAACAACCATGTAAATCTATGAAACTTAAAAATTAATTTTTATTTAATTATTTTCAATTATCATTTAGTGACCCGAAAAATTAAATATCATATACATAGATATTCATTTAACACTAGCCACTAAATTTCTATTAAAATAATAATTATGTTAGGAAAATTTTTTTTTGGTATTTTTTAGTGTTATAAAAAGATATTGATTTATGAGTTATTAATTAAGTTTTTAATTCATCCCTAACACCTTATAAGAGTATCAATGTTATATTTTCAAATGGAAACGTATATATTTAATTAGTTTAGAAAATAAAAAATGAACTAATTAAGAAATTGACTTGTTGAGAACAAATATTGATAACTTTTTTAGAAGTTATCTCTTTTTTTAAATACTGACTTACAGTATGGTGCGTGATATTTATCATTAGACAGTTCTCAGCAACAATCCTCCTCCTATCTAGGTACAAAAATATTAAGAACTTTCAAAGTATTAATCCAAAAACTGTTATAAACCTGCCATTTTCTTTATTAGATCAATTACTATTTTAAAAACTAGTAAAAATATATGTTACAATTTAAAAAAATAAAGTTGACACCCTTATAGGAATGAAATAGTTGAAAAAGTACTTAAAAACTGATAGGTCAAGAAATATATGACACTAAAAAATACCAAAAATAATTTTCTTAACATAATTATTATTTTAAGAAAAATTGATTAGCTAGTACTACAAAATTTATCTGTTCATGGATTATTTTATGATGAACCACTTATTTAATCAATAATACTATTGATAATTATTTTTTGTATTTATTATTTCATATTAATCATATTGCTCATTTACATTATTTTGATTAATAGGTTTATTTATGAAATATAGACATAATTGTAAAATATCCCTTTAAGTTGCCATCTATTCTGATCAAATTAGTTATTCACATAGTTTAAGTGCACCATTTTTCTGAATTCATAGTGTCTACATAGTAGCTAATTAATTGATTTTGCCTTATGTATAAATTTTAAATTTAATAGAATAATATTTCAATAAACATAAAAACAGTCTATAAAAAAGATGTTAAAGTAAGACTAAAAGCAATGGTTATTTACATTTATGAAGAAGTTTTAAGGTGGGCAACCATGGTCCATTTCTATGTCGAAAAAATAAACAATCTCCAGCTGAATTCACAATAATTTCTAAATGATCTTGACTGAAAAATTTACACAAAAGTAAAATTTTTAATAATATTATAACTTTATATTGTTTAAAAGCATACTTTTTTAATGGGACAAAATGTTATAAATGAATCAATTTTTTTTTTTATTATTAATAAAGTGCATGAAATAATTATTTGAATTTAAAAAAGTTTGCAAATTCCAAACATTATTTATAAACTTTGTTTAAGTTTTAATTTTATTAGAAATTATTGAAATACATACTATAAATAATACTAGAAATATATACTTTCTAGAATTTGTATATATTATTCTTCAAAGTATACAATATGATTTTTCATAAAAATGTACAAATTATAATTTGATTTATTTATATAAACCATAGTAAATATGAAGTTTATTGTAAGAAAAATTATTTCTTACTGTAGATTTTAGAGGTAATTTTCAAAAGTTAAATGGGAACCTATTATTATTTTTTATTTTTATTGTTTATTTCATTACTATTAAATGAACAAGGGTTTAAAGAAAATATGGACTGATTGATAACCAGATTTGTATTATAATTTTGAGATATTAGCATCCAAAATTTAGTGAGGAGAGAGGTAGTGTTAAGTAACTCTCTATTGTATCTATGTCACGTGTATGATAACAATTACAGTTACTTTAATACGTAATAATTTGATTGCAGTAAGTTATTATATGGTATTATAGTACTTATAGAAAATACAATATCATGATAAATAATATGATTTTATTTTTCATTATGTTAGAACGATATTCTTTATCAAGTAAATTTTGTAGGAAATAAAATTAAATTTCAACAATTTTTATCAAAAATAAAATTTATAAAATAGAATTATGAACAATTTTTGTATGAAACACTTTTTTGTATAACAAACGATTAATCAAATAAATTCATGTTAATAAAATAACCTATCTTTTTCATATATATAAAAAAATGTATATAATTACATTTTATGGAAAAATAATAAATTAAAAAAAACTTGTTAATATTTTTTTAATTTGTATCATACAAGTCTTCGTTTTTAAAATAAACAAAAAAAACTAAAAATCTACCCTCCAAGTTCAATTTTCAACTCTCTTGATTAGGGTTATGATGGTTAAATTCAAAAGTTAATAATTAAACCCACCCTAATATATATATATATATATATATGCATACATACACAATACACATATGGTGAGATCAAAAATTTCATTAAAAATATCTCCATTATATTTGTAACATCAATTTTATATTACGCTGTATAAAGATAAATTTTAAATGAATTTAAAAAAGAAATTTTAATAATACTCTTATATTTATAGATATTTACCATTTTACAATTCTTAATGCATCTTTTTTAGGCAAAATCTGATCTATATATTCTTCTAAAGAAGAATACTGTTCAATTATTTTTGTTCTAATACCTTTTTGGACAGATGATTTTAATTGTTGAATTCCTATAACACTTTCTTTGTCATCAAATCTATAAAATATATTGTGTCCTTGTTATTAATGGTAAAAATATTAAACATATTTTGAAAAATTCATAATTTATTAAATTTGAAAATACAAAAAAAAAACTATACTAAATTTTTTTTCTCTCATAATTCAATGACATTTTGAAAATTATGCCTTATAAAACGACTCTTTTAAATAGCTATTATACAAATTTTATCATTACTTTTGTTCCTCTGAAAAAAAAACTTCTCTATTTCTAGAGACAATGAATAACATGTTGCTATTGTAATTTTTTTTAAAATTAATTTAAGAAATATTATTTTGTTAAACTTCTCATATGTACTTCTCTATTTTGTTATTAAAGATAAATTTGAATAAATTATGTCGTATAATGATGTTATTTTTAAATATAAGATCTAAATCAAAAATGTTTTGTATATTATATGTCTAATAAAGTAATATATTTTTTAATATTTTAATTAGAAAATATAAAGTATGAAGAAAATATAAAATAAAAACTCATTTTGACTTACTTTTTGAACATTTTAACTTCTACTAAATCAAGTTTAATCAATTATTTTAGTTTTATAATATAAAAATGTAGCACAGACTCAATCGTATTAAGTTTGTTATAAATTCTACAATTAAATCTGTTTTTAACAGTTTACTTTATTAAAAAACACATTGATAGTTCATTATCAGGTATACCTTCATAATACCACGATTTAAATACTATACCTCAACCAAGTTAATTTTTACAAAGTGGTGATACGTTGGTATCTGGATTTTGCAATACTTTACGTGGGCGTCATTATCAGCAACTTGTCGTCATAATAGTTATCAGTTAATTTTTTTTTAACATACCGAAGTAAAATTTTGCTGTTTAAGAGTCCACTTGACCCATTAAAAATTTCTAGGTCGTGTATTTTCTTTTAAATAGCCATTTCTTAGGTAAAACTTGTGTAAATATATTTTATTACTTAATATTTCTTATGATTTAGATTCTTGTGCCTTAAAAGAAATTAGCGTAGTCAATCGTATTCGAGTAAAACCCTGAATTATTGAGCTGGTAAGTTTTTTTAGTAATATGAACTGCTTATAATACAAAAATAAATTCCAAATAATAACAGTTATTTTTTGTTTTGTTTACATAACTACAGTTTTGTCTGCAATTATAATATTTTCCATATTTGATAGAGCTTTTTTTTGATTATTTTATGACATGTTTCAATCAAATAACGAATAATAATTTTTGATATTAAACAATTTATTAATAAATATAAGTAAAGTGGTTTACTTATTTTTTATTCACTTATTTGATAATTAGTTCAATATTTTAATTATAACTATGATAACTTTCATAGACATATAAATGAATGAACTAGAGGCAAGTGTTAATTCGTGAAGCCAACATCACTTACTTAAAAGAGGATTTGCCAAAGACATTTCATATGTTATCGTACAATTTTAAGATGTTCATTGTATAAATTTCAAATTATTACATATAGTAAATGCAAAATAAGCAAGTGTTTATGAAATATCTAATCATATAACTTGTTTTGACTACAATGTAATATACATAATGTCTATCGGTTATGGTCCATTAATTTATATGTCTATGGTAATTTTAGAAGCCTTATCACTATACAAATTTGTCATTTTTATGTTTTTAAAGATTTACACAAGTGTATTTATTGAATAATACATTATTTTTCTTCATTTTTGCAGCTATAATGGCGACAACTTTAAAACCATATTTATCTGTAGTAAAACATACATTAGATGCTGCCATATGTATAAGTCAATTTTACTCACAAGTTGTTGAGCGTCATAGTAAACCAGAAATTGAAATGCAAACTAATAGAGAATTAATTTTGACACCAGTACTAATAAGTCGCAATGAACGTGAACGTGTATATATTGAAAGCTCAATTAATTCTATACGTGTTAGTATAGCTATAAAACAATGTGATGAAATAGAAAGATTACTTTGTGATAAGTTTACTAGATTTATGATGAAAAGGGCTGAGAACTTTTTCATTTTAAGAAGGAAACCTATTGCTGGTTATGATATTACATTTTTAATTACCAATGTTCACGTAGAACAAATGTACAGGAACAAATTGATTGATTTCATAATACGATTTATGGAAGAAATTGATAAAGAGATAAGTGAAATGAAGTTGGCTATAAATGCAAGAGCACGTATTTGCTCAGAAGAATTTTTGAAACATTTTTAATTAAAAATTGTAAATTTTTTTTTTATAAAATAATTTTTGATACTATAAAACGTTGTAAACAAACCTATATTTGTAGTTATAATAAGTTTAAGCTATAAATAATATAATAATATCTAAAAAAAATTACTGAAAAGAATTAGTCAATTATAAATAATTATTTTAGACATTTTCTTTTTATGTTCATTTGCTTTGTTATAATAATTTTATAACTTAATAATTTTTAACTACTTCTGATGTATAATTTATGATGATTTAAATATAAAAATTTTGGTTTAAATAATAACCTAGCTATTAATAAATTAATTTTTGTTAATGTTATGTTTTTTAATTTAATTTATTTTTAAATTAGTAGTATCCCACACATTGGGGTAAATATTACCCTTTGGATTTATTTTTTTTATTTTAATTTTAAAATAAGCATTTATTTTTACAATTTTATGTATTTTATTATATAAATATTTTCAATTTTGTTATTTTATATTCAGTATTTTAATATTATTTTAAACTATCATAATTTATTGTTACAATACCATTCTTTAAAATACCGAACTGAAAAAATTAAATTTTTATTAATTTAAAGAATATTATTTATACTTAATATCTGAGTTGACTTTGCCAATTAGGTTCATAGTTAATATTTTATTTATTATGTTAAGTTTACCATTCATTTTATGAACTGTTTAATCTAGTTGATATTTTTAATTGAAATTAGTATTGAATATGATAACAGTTCAATAATAACAAAGTTTTGATCAAAAACAAAATTAACTTAATAAAAAATGGTTTCAATTTTTTTAAATATAATAAATTTCAATTATATTATTACTAAAAACTGAATTAGTTTTGAAATTTAAATTAATATAATTCATACGTATTTTTTTTACTTATCTATAGTTTTTATCTATAAGCTTCATTTATAATAGTTACACCTTCTATTAAATAAAAATACAGTTCATGACTAACAACACAAGGGCTATTTTAAGCTTCAGAATGCTAAAAAATTGTAATTTTGTATTATTACTGATTTAAAATTTGTAATTTAATAAGTGTTAAAACATGTAATTTTACATATCTTATATTACAATATCTTTAATAATGATGAAAAATTAATAATATCCTCATTAATGATATTAATGATCTGGCAAACTAATATGATTTTAAGTCCACTTTCGGTAAACATTATCATTACAATAATATTATTTGAAAACAATATTTGACATTTATTTTTTAAGAGACATAAATAATGAACTTATGTTTTGATATATTTAGTTTGACCCAAATTAAAATAATTTTTTATAACTATTTTAAGGACATTTGTGATTTAAACCATAAGTAGTACTAAGAAAAACTACTGTTGATCTTGATCTGTAGAAATATTGGACTAATACTAGCAAGTATAAGACTAAAATATTAAATTCAAAATTACAATTTAAATTATACGTGCAAATACAAGACATGAATTATTTTTACTGATTATTGAAAATATGAAAATCCTATAACCAATGAGTTTAATATATTTTTTTAACGGTATATTTTGTTACCGATTCACTTTAGTTTTAATTGATAAAAAGGTGGGCAAGGACTACTAGGCTATACTTATAAACGTTCAAAGAGTCCTGTCTTTCTGACAAAATTAAGTATCTCTTTGGGTTTTAAGTTTTTGATATCTTCTTTTTCGAGAAAAGATTTTCCCAAGTGTTTAGATCTTAATGTGGCTAGGGTAATACATTCACACTCAATGTGAAATGAATCTTCCTCTTTTATTCCTCACTTCCTGTATTGTGGTGATTCTGCCACCCTCACTGATGTTTAAACAGATAACCGTGTCCTGTTAGTAGTTTAGTCGGAGTGCTTATTAGTTGACTAGTCATATTATTAAGATCCCTTAGTAGTAGATCAATAGTCTTAATAAATATTTTTGATTGTCTGGGGGTAACCATCTTTTTTTATATTGTTTTCTACATTAGTTTATGGGTAGTACTTAGAGGGATTGCTTCATGATTCCTACCAATATATATTTTTTTGCTTCTTTAAATCATTTAATAAATGATAATATAAATAATTATAATTATAAAATTTACTAACTGCATATTAATCTTAACAATAATATTTTTTTTATTTTCATAAAATTGAGATGGAACTGATAGTTTAAGGTCACAAGGAAATACAATTTTTTCAGTGATGGAGAAAAACATGAAAGGGGAGTAGGCTTCGTTACTAAAGACAAAGTTTAACAAGATATTGTCAAGTTTGAACCAATAAGTGATAGAATATGTTATGTGAAGTTTAAATGCAGATGGTTTAATATTATAATAGTAAATTGATACGCACCTATAGAGGATAAAAATGAAGAAGTAAAATAAATCAGTCTTTTTCACAAATCAATTTCAGTAGTCAATATAATCAAACAAACCCAGCACAGTGGGGATGTGACATAGTTGGGTCAAGTATAAAGATATCTTTTTTTTTTTTTTGACCGGCTTATTGTGAGCCGCCCTGGAACTGCTATTAGGCATTACTTCAAGGCGGCCCACGGCGTCTTAATAATTCACACCACCACGTTGTGAATCAGTTTGAAATTAATCAAGAGCTGATTCGCAACGTGGTGTGGACCCCTCCCTTTAACCGGATCCCAAAGTAGGAACCGTTAAGGAGGGTTAGCAAAATAACTTACAAACAAAAATAAGAATCTAAGGCACCGGCCTAAACCAGCGCCTCAGGTCCTGTGCCGGGCGGCGTGAGTGTCTCTGTATCAGGCGTTCCGCTTCCTCCTTCTTTAACAAGATGGATTCGGCGAAATGAATATGTTTTAAAATAATTTTTAGATATTGTGAAAATCGATTAAAATTTTTTTAAATAGTTTATTTATTTTATTTATTATTTTAAAGTTAAATTATTGTATATTCATGTTTACCACTTCAATGTTAACCCTTTGCTACACCCGCCATTTTTTTAGCTTCGACGCGAAGCTGAGAAGGTATTAATTTTACTATGTTGTGTCTGTGAACGCTCAATTTCAGCGCTCGCTGGACCGATTTTGATGAACAATATGTCAAAAGATCACATATCGTATCTAGTTGAAGACATTATCCTCAAAAATTGAAAAAAATTCCCTCGTTCGCCGTAAACGGGGAAAACCCCCAAAAAATTACAAATCTAAATTTGCTAATTTTCGAAATTTTTTCATTTTTTTTTTACTTAAAATTGCCATAACATTTTTAAAAATGACCGAATCAATATAATTTTTTTTTTTATAGATACCTTATATATTTACCTATAATAATATATATTTTTGTGAAGATTTGACCCTTTAGCAGCCCACAGGAAGGGTTTCAAAATGGTAACTTTTTTACAAAAAATTAACTATTTCAACTTAACTTATGAAAATGTTCCGGAAAGTCTGTCACTTTTATATATACCTTAAATTAAAGCTAATGTAATATACTTTAATTTGAAAAAAAAAATGTTGACCTCTGGACTTGTCTTCATGGTGAAAATGACTACCGTATACAAAAATATGCTTAAAATGTTATGAACTTTAAGATTTAAGTAGACTTTTATTATGCTTTTTAAACTTAAATATTTCAATATATAAATAAAATAATTATTTATTATTATATAATTAGTATGTAATGGCTCTAACAATAAAAAGAAACTATGTTTTAAAACAATAGTCCATAAATTTGTATATTTAAGTTAACATATATGTTGAATAAACATAATTTTTTTCTTAAATTAAAAGTCAATGTAAAACATAATATGTTCTTGTTGTTCGACTAAATATTTATAATTTTTAATATCTACCAAAAAAAAAAAATATAGAATAATACTTGATTTTATATTTCTAAGCATACTTTCATTTTTAAAATAATAACAAATATATGTGACATATGTAATTTTTATGAATTTAATAAGTTAAAATTTTTTTCTTTTGAAAACTGTAATCTCACACATACATAAAATTGCATAGAATTACTGTCATTTATAAAAATAAAATAATAAAACCCAATATTTAAGATTGAACAAATAATATTCAGACATAGCAATTTAATATTATCCAAGCAATACTTTTCTCATCATTTTGCTATCAGTACTATCATCACATACATTACTGTTATTAACAATGCATTTTGATGAACATAAATATTGCAGCAATGGAATTCTGTACTTTCCACAAAAATCGACAAATTTTATATGCTCTACTCGATCGTCAAAAAATACACCTATAATATAATTAAATATTTTTTTAATTATAACGTTTATAATTTTATAATATACTTAAAATAAAAACCCTGTGCAGTTTAAACAAAGTTTTGTGTGAACCTTTAGTTTGAAATCAGACAGTGGTTAAAATCACAATCATAAAACTCATCAATTTTTCGAACATTTTTTTGTTGATTATTTTTTAGTACGATTTGAGTTTTTAATTTATTATAAGCCATTGGTTGGTAGAACACATCTTTTTGGAAGGGGGAACTCATATACATATATTTATATCGTTTATATTTCTTTGTGATCCTTCATTGAAAATCTTTGATATTTTAATTGTTCAATATATTTGCTTAAGATGCCATTGAAATGAACAAAATATATGGAGCCATTATATAGATAAAATATATAGATAATATATATGTCTTTGATTTTTTAAAATTCATATTATTATCATATTATATGAATTAAAACTTACTAACAAATTGACTAGGATCAGCGATAACACACGAAGTTAACCTCGAATAATTTGAGGTTTCAATAAAGATATAGAATATATTATTATACGATTGCATTTATAGTACAAATTTAAAAATCGCTAATTTTCGAAATTTTTTCAATTTTTTTTTACTTAATACTGTCATAACTTTTTGAAAAATGTATGGATCAATATAATTTTTAGCTTCGATGCAAAGCTGAGAAGGTAATGGTTTTACTATGATGTTTTTTTTTTTTTTTTATGTCTGTTGCCATTTTTTTTTAGCTCTTAATAGACCGATTTCTTTCAACAATACGTCAAAAGATCACAAATCGTATCTAGTTGAAGACATTACTCTTAAAAATTTAAAAATTTTCCCTCGTTCCCCGCAAATGGGGGAAATATCCAAAAAAATTACAAATTTAAAAATTGACAAATTTTGTCATTTTTTTCACTTTTTTCTCTTAAAACTTCCATAACTTTTTCAAAAATCAACAAATTAACATAATTTTTTTTTATACTAAAACCTTAAATATTTCCCTTTCATTTGATATAATTTTTTTGAAAATCTAACACTTAACCTGCTCATTGGGGGGAATTTAAAATAGCAATATTTGTACAAAAACTAACTTTTTCAACTTAACTCTTGAAAATGTTCCGGAAATACTGAGTCCTTTAAACATATGTCAAATTAAAGCTTATGTCATGTACATATAATATTAAAAAAAAAATTTATCCCGACGACCTATCTTCTATGCACAAATGGCTACCGTATTCAAAAATATGCTATTTTTTAATTAAAATTTGGGTCTTGTATTTTATTTTATTTTAAAATATCTTATTAGGGGAATACACAGACTTTCATGAATATTATATAATTTAATTAACATAGAATAAAATTCATAAGACATAAGAAATTAAACTTATTAAATTTTTTTTACTTTTTTATTTTCATACTAAATTTAACAATTATAATTAGTATTTATTCATATATTATATTTTAAAATCAAAGAAATAAGAGTTGATGTTGCTTTTGGAATAATTCACCAATTTCTCTGAATGAAACACTATCTACAGATATGCATTGAAGCGTTGTTTCTTATGATAGTGATTTTAATCACTGTCAAATATCATCTATACTTGTCCCATCTATGCTTGTCTACACTGTGCCTCGACCTCACTGTGCTACCGTTTTTTTAAATTTGAGGTAACTTAAATAACCAATTTTTTCAAGGGACGAAAGCAATGAACAATTTCTGAATCGGTAACACTTGTGTCTTTCATGCTAACGGTACAAGGTTCAAATCCATCTGTAGCAATTAATATTTTGCATTTTTTTTGAGTTAGAATAAAATGTTTAAATAATTTGATATTTATTTCATTTAGATTTAATAACTTCAATAAATATAAAGGATTCTATCACTATAGTCTCCCCTCGTGAGAAGAAATTTATATTCATGTTAATATTATTTTACTATGTGTTTCTTTTTGTGGGTACGATTTATTTTGCCAAACCTATCTTTACCTACTATTTCAACGATTCGTCAAGTTATTACAATTCGTATTTAGTTTAAGTTATTACTCTTAAAAATCGAAATAATATACCTTATTCAAATAAAAAGTAGCTTAACCAGTTTTTTCCAAACAAACAATTAAAATCATTTATTTCTAATATTTTTAAAGTATTTATTGTCTAATTAAATTTGATATGATAAAAGTATTCAACTACAAAAGTAAATAATTTTACTTTCTAATTTATTAATTTTTTAACTCTATTTGTGTGTGCTACTATTAGACTATAATATTCTAAATTTGTTGGTAACATGTTGCTATACAAATCATTTCTAAAAAAAATTACTGTTAGTTTTTCCGAAATTAACAATGGATTTTTACAATTATAATCAATTTTTATAATAGGCGAAATTGAATAACTTTTTTTTTATTGGTTTTTTTAGATATATAATCATTAAAATTAATTAAATTCTTAATATTTCCATTGTAGAATCTTTTTAAACGCCAAAAGTTAATTAGAAATGATTTCTATGATTTTTATTTAAGTGATCTATTATGATAAAAATGTAAAAAAATCTAACTTTTCCGATAAATGTACTGTGTAAATAGTAATTATAAAATTCCCTGATTGCATATTAATCTTATCACTTTCATTTTTTTCTATTTAAAAATGTCAATTTCAAACTGTTATGTTATGGTAATAAATAAATTTTTTTTTTAAATAAAACTTTCACTTTAAAGGACAATAAAAAGTAGGTTCAAAATTATTACTTTTAACATATTAATAATTAAAATCAATAATAATTTGAAAACAATTAATTAAAAAATTATATAATATATAATTAAAAGAATTACTAATCTGGGTATAATTAAGGAAATAGAAGTTGATGTTGCTTTTGTAATTTCCATCAATTTTTTAAAATTAAACACCATCTACAGATTTGCATCGAAGCGTTTCTTATGATAGTGATTTTAATCACTGTCAGATTAATTCTATACTGGACCCAACTATGCAACGTCTCCACTATGCCGCGACCCCATTGTGCTGGTTTTTTTATAAGAAATAATATTTATATCCCTATTTCATTCGACATACTTTTTTTTTAAATAACACCATTTCCCTATATACAAAGGGAGTTTAAATCTAAAAAAACATATAGAAAATAGAACTTTTTCAACTTCATATTTATTATTCCGGAAATACTGACACTTATATATATATATATCTTAAATTAAAGATAATGTAATGTAATTTATTATGGAAAAAAAAATTCGGACTTTATTTTGTTTTTATGGCGAAAACAATCATCAAAGTTAATAGAAAAAAAAACGGTAGCACAGTGGGGTCGCGGCATAGTGGAGACATTGCATAGTTGGGTTCAGTCTAGATTTAATCTGACAGTGATTAAAATCACTATCATAATAAACGCTTCGATGCAAATCTGTAGATAGTGTTTAATTTTAAAAAATTGATGGATAATTGCAAAAGCAACATCAACTTCTATTAAAATAAAATACAAAACCCATAATTATCATACAAAAATAGTATATTTTTCAATATGGTAGCCATTTGCGTATAGAAGATAGATCGTCGGGACAAATTTTTTTTTTTCATTTTGTAGTACATAAAATAAGCTTTAATTTTATATATGTTTAAAGGACGCAGTATTTCCGGAACATTTTCAAAAATTAAGTTGAAAAAGTTATTTTTTGTAAAAAAGTTACTATTTTAAATCCTCCCAGTGAGCAGAATAAGTGTTAGATTTTCAAAAAAAATTATATCAAATGAAAGGGAAATATCTAAGGTTTCAATACAAAAAAATATTATTTTTATTTGTTCATTTTTGAAAAAGTTATGGCAGTTTTAAGTACAAAAAACATCCCGATAAAATGTAATTTTTATCGCAAACATTACATTTTTTTTTAAATTTTCGACAGCCATTTGCACATAGAAGATAAGATGTCGGGACAAATTTTTTTTTTTCATTTGATAGTATATAACATAACCTTTGATTTGATATATGTTTAAAGGACGCAGTATTTCCGGAACATTTTCAAAAGTTCAGTTGAAAAAGATCTATGTTTTTTACAATATTTTAAGTTTTGAACGCCCCCTATATAAGGGGAAATTGTCCAATTTTAATAAAAAGTATGTCAAATGAAAGATGTACTTATAATGTATTTAGAAAAAAAAAATTTGTGCTGATATATACATTTTTCAAAAAGTTATAGCATTTTTAAGTTGAAAATTTAAAATCGAAAATCGAAAATTTTAACACAAAAATAGTGTTTTTTTAACTACGGCAGCCGTTTAAATGTAGAAAAAAAAGTGTCGGGACAAATTTTTTTTTTTCATTTTGTAGTACATAAAATAAGCTTTAATTTGATATATGTTTAAAGGACGCAGTCTTTCCGGAACATTTTCAAAAATTAAGTTGAAAAAATTAATTTTTGTAAAAAAGTTGCCATTTTAAATCCCCCCCAATGAGCAGGTTAAGTGATAGATTTTCAAAAAAATGATATCAAATGAAAGGTAAATATCTAAGGTTTTAGTATAAAAAAAAATTATGTTGATTTGTTGATTTTTCAAAAAGTTATGGAAGTTTTAAGAAAAAAAAGTGAAAAAATTTCGAAAATTAGCGATTTTTAAATTTGTAATTTTTTTGGATATTTCCCCCATTTGCGGGGAACGAGGGAATTTTTTTCAATTTTTAAGGGTAATGTCTTCAACTAGATACGATTTGTGATCTTTTGACGTATTTTTGAAAGAAATCGGTCCAGTGAGAGCTGAGAAAAAGTGGCAACAGACATAAAAAAAAAAAAAAAAAAAAAAAAAAAAACACATCATAGTAAAATTAATACCTTCTCCGCTTCGCATCGAAGCTAAAATACGATTTTTGTAAAAATATTTTTTTTCATATTTTTAACTTTAAAAACGTTATAACTTTTTGAAAAATGTATGGATTAATATAATTTTTTTATGAGAAATAATATTTATATCCCTCTTTCAATCGACATACTTTATCTTAATTAGGATATAAATAAGGAAATAGTAGATCATTTAGCTTTTGGAATAATCCATCAATTTTTTAAAATTAAATACTATCTACAGATTTGCATCGAAGCTTTTTATATGATAGTGATTTGAATCACTATAAGATATCATTATACTTGACCCAATTATGCTACGTCACCACTTTGCCACGACCCATCTGTGCTGGATTTTTTGTTATTAATAAAAGAAATGATTTTGAAATTTTTTTTCAATAGAATAATACTTTAAACATAAGCAACTAAACTACTGGCAAAGTAATTATATTATTGAAAATAATTTTTATTTTAGTAACATAATATTTCTTGATTTATCAGTTAATATTTATTTTTTCTTATCATTCCTTATAACTTACAGAGATGTCAACCTATTTTTTTGGAAGAGTAACATAATTATCAAACTAGATTACATAGTAAAAATAAGTTTTAATTAAGAAATAACGGGTCGATAAGATTTTTTTGATCAGTACTTGGAAAGTTTTTAATATTTGTATAAATGGGCGAGAGGAAAATTCCGGCCAAGATATGTCTAATAATATACTATACTATTATCTAGTCATACTCACTCTTCTTTACCTATCTATATTTATCTTAAAATGGCTACCAAATACTATTTTTGTGTGAAAATTCTCGATTTTATTTTTTACATTTTTAATTGTATAATGCTATAACTTATTGAAAAATGTATGGATCAACACAATATTTTTATGAGAAATAATATTTTTATAATAGTCCCTCTTTCATTCGACATACTTTATCTTAATCAGGATATTAATAAGGAACTAGAAGATCATGTAATCTTTTGGAATAATCCACCAATTTCTTAGAATTAAACACTATCTACAGATTTACTTCGAACCGTTTTTTATGATTGTGATTATAATTACTGTCAGATATCATCTATACTAATCCCAACTATACCATGCTCACACTGTTCCATGACCCCCCACTGTGCTACCGTTTTATAAATATGTCTTACCTTTACATTTTGGATTTACACAGTGATGGGCACTGCTTAAATATTCGATTAAGCTGTGAGGTAAATCTCGTTCACCATACGGTACGTTGTTTATTTTTATTATTCTTGCAGAAAGTTCTAGCAACGTAGGAGGATTATGTGTCATGTCACTGACAAATCTCACCACCAATGGATTATCTCTTAAGCTTAACTAAATAAATAAAATATATTGTTATTAATTTACAGTGTAAAAATATGATAACAATAGTTTTTTATTAACTTGAGAAACATGAGCATCTAATTAAGGGAAAATAAATGAAATTACTTTCTTCAATAGAAATTAAAAAAAAAAAATACTCCCTTATATAAGTTGTTAGTCAAATGACAAACAATATGCATAAAAAACATGATCGAGAAAAAATTTAGAAAAAAATAATTTTCAGTAGTGTTTTTAAGTTAGAAACGTCATTTTCATGACGTTTATATTCATTTTATTTAAGACTTAAAAAATAAAAGAGCATATACTTCAGCAACCAAAAACGTCCTTTTTAATCCGCTATTGAGTAAATCTTTATTAAAACTAACATTGTATGATCATTAAATTATAAATTAATGTAAGCTAAATTGTACATCTCATTATTGCATTATTAATGCCAATCAAATACTAATAATTCAAGAAAAAAATTTTCTTCGAAAAACGCTCTTTTTGTTTCTAATTGACTTAATTACAAATTGATGTAAAGTTTACAGTTAAAAAACATATTTTAATTCAGTCAAATGTTCATAATTTTGTTGGCTGAGACAGATAAAACAATGAAGTGTTACGAGTTTTAAAAAACTTAGTAAGACGTATCAATGTTCACTATAAATTACTCATTTTATCGTCTGAGCATTGGCTATTATTACTTTAATCGTAATTATCTACAAATATTATATAAACAATCATAAAGTGTTTAAATAAAAGGTAGTTTAATGTTATTCATGGTTATCTGTTATTAAAATGCTTGTTATTTGTTAATAATTATTATGTTTGTCAGTTGATTAGCGGAACAATGAATTCGTAGCACCAGTGGAAATGATTTTAACATGAAATAATGCATCATTGATAATTTTAACTTAAATAACAGTTAATGTTACCTAAACAAAATATTGCACTCACTTTATTAATATCTCGCATCTCTTTTGTAGTAAGAAGAGAGAAAACAAATTTTTAATTAGTTAACATTGCTAAAAAAGACCAATAATGAACAAGCGAAGTAATATAAATGGCTGAGTGTTATTTCTACATTTATAAATTGAAACTGTAAATAAATTATTGTTTAAAATTAAAAAAACATTTAAAATATTAATTTAAAAACAAAAAATATAATAAATAACACAAAAGTAACTAAAAAAACTATAAAAATAACAAAAAAAAAAAAATTGCGTAAATGTATTTTAGGAGCAATGTTACTGTAATCAACGTTAAATATATACTACCATCCCAACCGAAAAATACTCCCTTAAATACTCTTGAGTATAAGAGAGTTAAATACTGTTCAGTTTTAAATTATTATTTTAATTTTAAATAATATTAATAACAAGTAATCAATCCTTAATATAAAATAACTGTTTACCTCTGAGAGGCACTTCAATGATACAATTTCTACAGGCAGAGTGCGAAGTCGATTTTTGTGTAACATTAATGATTTGAGATTCTTAAGATTAGCAATAGATTGTGGTAGACTTTCCAGTGAATTATGACTCAAATTTAAAGCTTTCATATTGTCTAGTTGCCCTAAAGTTACTGGAACGTCTGATAAATTATTTCCTCCCAAACATAAGAATTTCAGTCTAGAAAAAATACTTAATGAATTTATGTATTAACATCAAAATACGTATTTTATTAAATGTCATTAATAGTTTATTTTATAAGTATATAATATACTTTCCTTTGGAATTAAAAATATTTTAGTTTAGACTTTTAATATCTACTAAAATGATCTGTATGAGAAACATTAAAAGTAACGATTACTTTACAAATAAATGTATAGCTGAATTATTACTTTTTTCTTTAAGTAATTAAAAAAAACTATGAATAATAATGGGTATATAAAAATTGTTTTTAATTACATTTAATATATTTTTAGTATTTTTCTTTTGTACTTTAATAACAATTAATTAACTTTATTATAAGGTAACTGTATTATGTATTACATTTCTATGTTTTGATTTATTAGTATTTTTAGATTTAATAATTAAAAAGGTTATATTAATTTTTCTATTGAATTTTATCATAATCATATAATTGTAACTTTAATTTATAATGTATATAAAAATCAAAATCAATTACCTTCTTAAAAATATCATCAATATACAAATACCTTTTTTTTTCATAAATTTAATTAGAAAAGAATATAATTATATTTTTTACGACATTAATGTTATTTTTGTATATTAAATTGTTTACCATAATATTTTAAGAAGTATTTTAATCTTATAAATGCAAATAATTAATCAATTTATCAAAAATATTTGCTTAATAAATGTGTTCGTAACTGTTCTTTAATACCTTATTAATCTATCAATGTCCTTCGGAATTTCAACCAAGTGGTTGCTACCCATATATAAGTATTCGAGGGAAGAAATCATTAATATTTGATCAGGGAAGTGGATCAGACGGTTACCACTAATGTTTAGAACTTTAAGTTGCGATTCAAACGTTTTTGGGATGCCTTCGTCATCAATCAGATTGTTCTTGGCTATAAGCGTATGAAGTGGCAACCGGACTATAAATTCAGGTATAGAAGTTATCCGGTTGTTACTTATGTCCAAAACACGTAAATGCTGAAAGCGATCAATGATCTGTGGTAAAGCAACTATCGTATTATGATTTAATAAAATCGTATCAATAGTTTCAGGTCGGCTATGAACACACACGTCTTCGAGATGTTTCTGGATGGAATGAGAGTCCAACATCAGATAATTGAGATCCATAGTCTTCACTAACTTGTCAGCAGGTGGTACATCGCTGTCGCTGCTTTCCGAAGTCGAGCCGTAGTATTTATTAAACATGATTTAAATATTTTTTAACGTTACACAATGAGCTAATTATTCGTGCAAAGTAAACCCAGAGAATAACTCTTAACGATTTAATTTGATGTTAATAACGTGATTACCATAAGTGTTTATTAAATAGACATGAAGTGTTTCTGCAACTGACATTAAGTCTGTAAGCGCGACGCACAACTAACACGCTGTTACCGATGGGAGTAAAAAACGTGCAAGTAAACTAATTAACATATCAATATTCAGTGTCGTCACATTTGTTATCTTTGCAATGAACTCGAACGTTATCGACGAAGTGTTACTCAATAGTATAATTGTGTAAATTTTTAGACTTGAGTTCAAAAATTGTAAATTATAATATTCAAGGCAAAATAAATAATGATATTTTAACGATAATTTACTGTAATCATATTGTGCTTAGTTTTATAAGTATGGAGAACATTTAAATATTTTTAGATACAAAAGAAAAAATTTAGATCAATGGTTCAAATTTTATTTGAATTAAATATTACACTGTATTATATGTGAGTTAGTTGTATTACTATACGATTAACTCATATTAAAGGACAAAATTAGGCAAAATTTAATTTTTTTTTTTGTATACTAATACTTTTTAGGCGAAGAACAAACTTTGGATTTCTTTTTAATACTGTGAGTTTAGGTGAAACAGTGTTTTATTTATCTATCTTCAAAAATATTACTAAGAATTTACCATTTATTGATAAAATTGTTAGGTGAAAATTTAACCAGGTTACCTTGACATGAGTGTGTAAAAATGATGTATTTTGAAAGCAATATATAACTTAGTTTAAGTATTATTATACATATATTACAGAAATTAATTGATAAAATTTACCAAACATGACAATAAAAATATTAAATTCTAGGGTAAGACGTGGTAAGAATACAAATTTAGTATTTTTAAAAATCAATCACATATATTAGCACGTTCTAATTACCGTAAGTTTCGTATAGTACACAATGATATAAGCTAGTCAAAATATACCTGCGTGCTAGTTAATTTTAATTGTGTTAAGAAATTTAACATATTTTAATACAATTTTTGAACATAAAAATATTAAATATTAGTATTCTAAGGACAATTTTAATTTCACATTTTAATATTCTAAAACTACTATTTAATAGCTATAAAATCTTAAAACATCCAATTTTTTTATAATGGTTCTGGTTAAAATATTTTATAATCTTTTAAATTATTTTACACCATAACTGAGGACAGATGCCAAAAAAGAGAAATTTTAAGAGAACTCATATTTTACTTCTTAGACTGAAAACATATGTAGTTTTAGGCTAGATATACAGAGTAATTGATTTATCATAATATCACAATAAAACTCAATTACTCGCAAAGTAAATACAATATTTGAAAAAATTTTTTTTTTTTTATTACAAGTAATATATATTTGAGACGACCTTGCGGTCTTAATCAAATTTTTTTATAAACGTTTACATCTAAAATTACATAAAATGTATAGTTAAGATATTATACACAATGAAGGAGAGAAACTTCCAGTGAAGAGTCTCCAAACTTCAGTAAATTTACATTAAATAATATATATTTACAATAAGTCGTATGGTTTATTTTTTTTTAATCTTCTAACATCTTGTGAGTAATTAAACAGTTGAGAAGCAGCTTTGTTGACGTGGGTCTTCAGACGATTTTCATGTGCCCTGACATACCGTTGAATTTCTTCTCTGACGGTTGGTATCATCATATCCTTATGAATATTGTCATTTTTTTCGTACATGTACGCATTTGTAATAGTACGGAGAGTAATGTTTTGCATAGTTTGAATTTTATCAATCTAAGACTTGCTAGCACAGCCCCATAGTTGAATGCCGTAAGTCCATATTGGTTTTAAGATAGATACATAAAGTAATCTTTTATTTTCTATTGATAATTTTGATCTCTGACCAATTAACCAATACATATTACTTCTTTTTTGTTTTATTTGTTTTAATTTAATTTTAATGTGTATACTCCAGTTTAATTTAGAGTCTAAATGCATACTTAGATATTTTGCCGACTTTTCTTGTGGGATTAATTTAACATCAAGCATTATCGGGTTGGGCTTTGTTACTCTATTTGTAAAGTTCACGTGTACTGATTTTGAACTATTTAATAGTATCTTCCATCTTTTTGTCCATGTAAGGATACTATCAACATTTATTTGCAAATTTTTTGTGGCGATCGAAAGATTTTTATCACATGACAATATAGCTGTGTCATCAGCAAACATAGCTGTTGTTGTTTTATTGTAGGTAGGAATATCAGAAGTATAAAGTAGATAAAGTATAGGCCCGAGGACATTACCTTGAGGTACCCCTGCTTTAATACCTTTCCATTCAGATACAGCTTCTTCGTGACTTACCCGAAACTGTCTTTCTACTAAGTATGAATCTAGTAGCCTACACAATGTACGAGGCAACTGCTTTTTCAATTTATATAGTAAGCCTTAATGCCAAACGCGGTCAAAGGCTTGAGAAACGTCGAGAAAAACGCCACAGCAATACTTTTTTTTCTCCATAGCTCTACTAATTACGTTTGTAACGCGATGTACTTGATCTATGGTGAAATGTTTAGTACGAAATCCAAACTGGTGGTTAGGAATTAGTTGACGTTCTTGAATAATAGGATTCAATCTAATGTAAAGTAGTTTTTCGAAAAGTTTCGATATTGTAGGAAGAAGTGATATCGGCCTGTAGGAACTAGTACTCATAGGCAGCATTCCTGGTTTTAATAACATGATGACTTGTGCTTTTTTCCAATTTGCAAGTACATATTCTATACGTAAGCAGGCAAAAATATGTAAGTTAATAAGATGATTGCTTTGCGAGATAATTCTTTAATTATACGCGGATTTATCCTATCATAACCCGGAGACTTTTTAGACTTAAGATTTTTATCTATATCATTTGCAACTTCAAGAGGCGTGAAATATTTAATGCGATCTGTAGTTTGATCTGTGATATCGTAGTTTAAGTACGTCGTGTTTAAATCAGATTGTGTGTTGTTAGGTTGAAATACATATTCCAAGTAACTTGCAAAAGTTTCAGATATTTCCTGTTTGCTTCGAGCCCATGTATTATCATCCTTTAAAATTGGTGGCACATATACTTGAGTTCTTTTCATACGTCTGGTTGCTTTCCATAACGAGTAGTCTGTATTTTCTGTTACAGATAAATTATCTATATATGCTTTAAAAGTTTCATTTTTTATTGAGAACATTTTTTTTTTTTTAGGATTTTGTTGAGTCGATTCCAGTCGCTTTTGTCAACTGGATTTTGTGTTCGATGCCATTTTTTCCTTGCTTTTATTTTAAGTTGAATTAAGTTTCTTATCTCTAAAGGATAAGTCTTTTCTTTTTCGAACATAACTTCATTATTATGTGTAGATTGTTCAGCAGCTATAATTATGTTATCTGTTAAATTCTGTACAGCTATCTCTATGTCACTTGTAGATTTGAGTTTAACTGACAAGTCAATTCTTATGTCTAAATGGTCACGAAAAGTGTTATAATTCAAAAATATAAATAAAATCGGTAAAAAGTTGGTAAAATATAAATGATGAAAATGAGCGATGGGTATAGTGAGAACCTGATGTTGTGGTTCTATCGGGGTCGTATGGTTCGAGGGTTTAGAACGACAAAGACAAGTAGATATAAAAATATATATTAAGTTCCTCTTATAGAGGTAGAATAAACTTTTGTCTGGTTAGTTTCTAATGTCCTAACTAAGAGGCAACGAAACGGCGAAGCCAGTTCACGAATACCTCGGCAACGAGACGGCAGAGCCAGTCCACGAATACCAGAGCCTAATTTATACAGTAGAAATCACGCTAGGTTTTTTAAAACATCTTTAAGGCAACGAAACGGCAGAGCCAGTTCACGAATACCATATAACGTGATTATGTATAATTTCTTTAACCAACCAGTCAAAATTGACACTTTAAGATATTAATTTAATAAATGATCTATTGCTTTGTCATCCTTTACTCAAATTTATTAACTCCAAATAATTGGGATAACATAAAATTACTTACTTCTTTTATTCTTGTAAATTGCTTGTAAAATGATTTGATAAATATCTCGATATGTTTATATAAGTTTAAAAGTATTTAATTCGCACTTCTTCAAAAGATAAATAATTAAAACAAGTTCTTTTAATATATAAATAAAACGCGTAAAAGTCAGCCGACAACAATACAGGGCTGTGACTGATAAATTGTTACTTTTTTTATTCTTATTTCAATTCGAAGAAAACGAACTCTTTTGGTCGCTGTCACTTCTTCTTTTTTTCGTCTTTCTGGAGTCTTTCCCTGACTCTCTCCGACTGAAAGGATTTCTGTGTTTTTTATAGTAAAATGATATTACCCCCAATCCAGGGATATTGTTGTCAGCGCTTTTAGTAATCTTTTTAGTTTATTGTATTAATTATGCATTACAGGATTATTATATTCAGATAACATATTTAACAATTGATAAATTGACATATATATATAAATAATAAGAAATTGTGTTGAACATCATATTTGTTATGACAGATAAATTATTTGTTTGTTTACAAGTTATTTAAAATACAGATTATACATTTTTCATTAATAATTGGAAGATGCGTAATGCAAAGCATTGAGCATATTACTACAAAAGTTTCCCAATTTGTGTGTTTATTTATGAGCACAGGACATCTTTGTTTTTTTATTACGTGCGAACTTAGTATTAAGAGCACTGGTATATAGTCTGACGTTAAGTCAGGTATTCCTTCAATATTAGTATAATTTGAGTTCGCGCCTTTAAGTACAAATATATCAAGCATACTAGGTCTTTTCGTTTGATTATTAGGCCAGTATGTTGGCTTACAAGTTGTTAGATATTCTACATTAATTTCAATGCCGGCTTCATAGAGCTGCTTACCTCTACTGGTACTATTATCGCTACCCCAAAAGCGGTGCTTACAATAGAAATCACCACCTGCGATGAATCGGTCACCTAGGGCTCGGAACAAACTAATAAAATTTTCTTTAGTTATTTGTCTTGAAGGAGGACAATATACTGCTGAGACTGTTATATTATTACGGCCGTCATTAATACAAACATTAGTAGCTTGAATTGCTTCGTGCTGAAATTTTTCAAGTTCAAAGTGTTTAATAGATTCTTTTATGATTATTGCTGTACCCCCCGTGCTCTACCACTCGGGTGTTGTGTTGTGTATGATCTATAACCAAAAATTTTTATAAATAACCAGTCAGTAAAATGAGTTTCTGATATAAGAGCTATATCTATTTTTTCGTTGTATAAAAATGTTTGTAGTTCTTTTTTTCGTTGAATAAGCCCATTGACATTCCAGGTTATTATTCTTAACGAATTACTAATTTTTTGTTTTTCTTAGTCATTTTTTGTTTTTTAGTTGATTTAGGCTGATTATTTTTCAATTTATCAACGTCTAATGTTAGTTTGGCTAATATTTGGGTAACACTATTTAAGGCTAATAATACATCGCAAAGTGATGGCTAAGCTTGTAATGATGTTCTACTTTCGACCTCTGTCTCGGTATTTGTTTTGGTTGCTTGTGCGTAAGAAATACCACTTTTTAAATTTGTATACGCTTTTGACTGTATGCGTTGGACTGCAGTCACCTTTTTTGGATTAGCTTTTGCTTCAGCTGCTTTATAAGCCGAACAGCCTATCCAATTGGCTGTATGATTTTCACCACAGTTTGCACATATTGCTTTAGTCTTTTTAGACTTAGTACAAGCTTCGGATTTGTGTTTTTCACCACATTTTACACATATTGGAGTTTTGTGGCAGTAGTTTTGTGTGTGGTTAAAAGCTTGACAGTTTTTACACTGTAGTACTTCTTTCTTTTTATTCCTCGGGTGCTCCACTTGAATCTTGTGATAGCACAATTTATCTACCTGACAGATGTCTTTATTGTTTGTTTGTGGTTCGAACTCTACAAAAAACAATGGCAGTCTAATGTGTATCCAATCACTGTTTTTGTTATTTTGATCTTTTTTATTTTTTATTTGAACATTTGTAATATTATGAGCCAGGTGACCTAAGTAAGATAACTCTCTTTTAATATCACAAATGTCAGTCTGAAGATGTAAACCTCTAATCACAGCTTTAAATATTTTTTCAGTTTTAAGCTGGTATCGATAGTATTCAATATTTTGCTTTTCTAAAATGTTCACTGTTCGACGAAACTGATGTTCATCATTCGTTAAAACCTTAATATCACCATTAGCTAAGATTCTGACAAGTTGTTCAGTATCCTTAGCCTCTTCTAATGTCAAGTTGCTAATAAACTTTTTTACGTCGGTAACACCACATACTGTTATGGGTTGGGTTTGGTTTACGAATTTTGGCGGAAATAATCGCGATTTCCTTTGATAATTGAATCGTTTTCTTAGGTAAGCTCATAATTACATCAGAGTTTCCTTGATTCATTTCAAAAAGTTTTTTTTGTTATTTTTCATTGCTCTCTCGCAGTTCCGCGACTAGTTTTTTTAAAATTTCATTATCAGCTTGCATTTGTTGTAAAATACTTGAGCTGATATTTACGTTAGCATACGGTTAATTGCTATAAAAATAACCTAGCCAAACTAGGATCCTCATAAGTTGTTTTAATATTATTATTCAGTTTTTCAAGAGAAGAAACAATAATTACGTTTTTTTTATCTTTATATAAATTTGAAATTATTATGTCAACAAAGCAACATTAGTTGCTCATATTTTTCTTAAATTATTAAAAATCTACATAAAAAATAAATTTATTTTTATATTAAACAAATTTTAAATTAATATGTATAATATATATATATATATATGCATTTTGTATCATAATAAACATAATAGTATAAAGTAATTGTTTGATCCAAATTTAATTACCTTAGTAGAAATAAAATGAATAAATATTTTACAGTTATGGTTAAATTTAAATTGTCTCTATTAAATATATATATATACAGGGTGATTTTTTTATCATAACCCACTCAATTACTTACAGAATAATAATAATTTAAAAATTTTTTTTTATTATTATCTTTAGTTACACATTATTCTTGAATTATTAACTATGTAATACTTTTTAAGTTCATCCCTTATGCCTGGTAAGGGTGTCAACTTTGTTTTTTTAAATGGTAACACATATTTTGAATTTAATAAAATATTTGAGTATTTAATTCAATAGTAAATGGCATTTGAATTTTTAATGAAACTTAATTTGTGTATTAGATATAATAATTTTTGAGTTAATATATAGGTATAATACACAAGGGATTACAAATACAGGTAGCTAATTGATTTTTTATGACATCGATATTAGCAGGTACACAGCATTGTTATTATCAATGATAGTAAGGTACATTGTTGTGAGTTTATAAATACACTAACTGANATTGTTGTGAGCTAATAAATACACTAACTGACAATTCAAAAAGTATATCTATTGATAGTCACAATTGATAATAAACAATCCGTGACTGTGATAGCAATATCATAAAAAACCAATTAGCTACCTGTTTTTGTAATCCCTTGTGTATTATACCTAAATATTAACTCAAAAATTTGAAACTTTAAATTATTATATCTAATAAACAAATTAAGTTTCATTAAAAATTCAAATGCCATTTACTATTGAATTAAAAACTCAAATATTTTATTAAATTCAAAATATGTGTTACCATTTAAAAAAACAAAGTATATATATATATTATCATGATAGTATGAAAAAAAATTTTTTAGATCATTATAGCACAAGAATTTACTTATTTTACTATTACTCAAAACGGCTTCAAAATTAATGGTAGAACAAAATATACCATATTATCGCTGCTGTGCAAGAAATAACCAAGTGAAAATTTTACTACTGTTGTATGTCGGTAGTGCCCCGACGTAGACACAAAAAGTAGTACACAAATTAACAAATATTTCTTGATGACGAGTTCGTCGTTTTAAGCTCTTCTTGAGTCCTCCCGTTGTATGCACTAGTCAGCCCCAATGCCTCCAATTAGTGAACTACTAAAGGGATAGAGTTTAGACCCGTCAGCACGGTCTAGCTAAAAAGTACCACACTGCAATGGCATGTCCAGAACTATTTTTAAGTTCAGTGCAGAATAATTTTACTCATAAATATTTAATGACTGAATATCATATTTTCATAAAAAAAAACCAGCACAGTGGAGTCATGGCATAGTTGGGTCCAGCATAGATGATATCTGACAGTGATTAAAATCACTATCATAAAAAGCGCTTCAATGCAAATCTGTATATAGTGTTTAATTAAAAAAAATTAATGGATTATTCCAAAAGCTACATGATCTCCTATTTCATCAATTATATTCTGATTACAAGTTTTATGATTTAGAAGTGTAATATATGAATAAATAAATATATATATTAATAATATATAAATATAAATAGTACTTATCTCACAACAAATATAATGATCCATACATATTTCAAAAAGTTATAGCATTATAAAGTTAAGAATATAAAAAGAATTTTTTACAAAAATTGTATTTTTTTTATTAACTTTAATGTCTGTTTTTTCATAATAAAGTATATTACATTAGGTTTAATTTAAGATATATATAAAAGTGTTAGTATTTTCGAAACACTTACAAAAGTTAAGTTGAAAAAGTTTTATTTTCTATATGCATTTTTAAGTTTTGAACCCCCCTTGCATAAAGGAAGAAATATATAAGTATTATTTCTCTTAAAAAATTATAATGATCCATACACTTTTCAAAAAATTATAGCGTTATAAAGATAAAAATATAAATATAAATTTTAAGATCGAAAATTTCAACACAAAAATAGCATACGGTAGCCATTTTCACCGTGAAAACAAAATAAAGTCCAAAATTTTTTATTAATTTTGGTAATGTTTACGTATGTCATTATTAGACGCGTCCAGTGGTTTTTATCAATTCAAACTATCAAAAAATTCTCGACAATATACAGCTTTTTCTACTGATACGGGACATTTTCAATTCAAAAGACTTCCAATGGGACTTAATAATGCTCCAGCAATATATCAGGTCGCTATGTGCAAAATTATGGGAGGTCTTACTTATAAAAATAATATTTGCTACTTAGATGATTGCACAGTATTTGGAAAATCTTTCAATCAATATTTATATTCATTAGATATAACATTACAGAGATTTAGACAGTACAATCTAAAATTGAAGCCATCAAAATGTAAATTCAGATACGAGGAAATACAAGTACTCGGTATGATGTGTGTTTGTGGGGCCACCTCCCAAAATTCCTCCTCCTCTCTTATCACATAAAAATTGGAACCTCCTCCTCCCACTTATTTAAAAAAAGCGTTATAGTTATAGGATAGTGTGATAAGTGTTTATCAGTGAAGCTATTTTGATAACAGATTATATAATTTCCGTTATTACATTATTATACTCATAGGATAGTGTGATAAGTGTTTATCAGTGAGGTTATTTTGATAACAGATAATATATATTATATTTATTATGATTTAATGTACGACACTACTGTTATTTGAGGAGTGTTACCTCCTCATTTTTTACATTTAAACGCCTGAAAGCAGCACCTTCTCCTCCTCCCACCAATAAATTAAATACGCCCTTAGTCAATAATTAATATAAAACACGGCTGAACTTGAAGAAATAATAGTATTGTGTTATCGTATTTAAGTGTCTGATTGTAATATGAACATGGCTGCAGGTGTGAAAGATGTTAAAATGACTATGCGTTATCCATCTCAACCCGACTTTGCTGTACTAGGAACTTCTGTATTCAATTTAAGTTTTGCAGAGAGAAAATTTATACACATCGGCTGCACATGGTTAAGCGACCGTTATTCTCCAGTGGTGATAATAATATCTCCAAGTATGTACTTTTGGATGGATATCGATAAATTTATTAATTTTTTACAATTAATCGATGAAGTTATTTCATTCATGGACGAATCGTGTAAATCAAAAATTTATTTGAATTCCGTTTTTAACATTGTAAAATCGAAATGTTTCTCAAAAAGTTATTTATCAATATCGGGTAAAGGCAGTGAAGAAGAAAAAATGGGGCGTATATCATTGACCGAAAAAAATCTATTTGCGTTGAAAGAAATGAAGTCATGTCTCCTGGAAGTAACCAAAGAGAAATACGAAACGTGCAACTTATTGTACACACAAAGTAAAGAAGTTTACGAAAAAGTAAAGGATTTGGTAATAAATAAGTTTTTAGTATTACCCGAAAATTTAATGTATTCCATCGTGAAAAGTATGGATATATCGTTATTGCCAAAGACATCAACAGCACTGTACAAAGAAATAGTTACCTTCGATTATAAATGTATCATTAAACGTATATGGGAACAATTCATTGAGGATTTCAAACATCAAACCAATCAGGATGTTAAGCAGATGACAAATGAAAATATAAGGTAGATATTTCACTAAATTGTTTATGCTAAAAATACTAAATAAAATTAAAATTTTTAGTAAAAACGATGACCAACAAGATCATTTGGAAAATCACAACGAAAATGTACAAGATGATAATGTTCACCGTATAAATAATGATTTATCTAATCCATTTAATGATCAAATTCAAATATGGGAAAATTGTAACGATTTATTTGGTTAACAAAATAAAAAAATATTATTAACAATAATTGTAAACAATTTTGAAATGATATAATTGTATTGTAAAACATTTTNTAAAATAAAAAAACAATAATAATTGTAAACAATTTTGAAATGATATAATTGTATTGTAAAACATTTTTTAATTAAAATAAAAATTATTATATATACTAACTGTTTGATAATTGATTAAAAAAATTTTCTATCAAAATAATATATACAATCAACAAATTTGTGAGATAAGAATACATAANTATATATACAAACAACAAATTTGTGAGATATATTACTATTGTATAACGTCTCATTCTTTATTGTGATATTAAACACACATTATTAAATGCTTTATGAAAATAAAATATGTAACTTATAGTTATAACTGCATACTTTATGAGTATATTATCAAGAAAATTTAATTTCTCACAAAAGCAGATACGATAAATTTAATTCATATTTCTATAACTCCAGTCATCGTTTCTATGATTACATATCACTTAAAAAGAAAAAAATTTAAATGCTGCTAGATAAGACAAAATGCTGAAATAATATTTTAAATGCATGTATATATAATACGCAAGTTGGTTATTTTATGATTTAAACAGTTAGCATTTAAATAACACATAATCAGCAAATTTTAAGACAAAAATATAACGAAGTAAATTTAAAAACTGATATATATCTCACAGTACCCATTCCAGCAATTGTTTTTAAAACGTCAACCAATTTTAAACCAATCGCAGTGTCAAAAGAAATGCTAATTCATCATTTTGAAATTCTACTGTAAGATTGTATAAGAGTATGTGTGATCACCACAGTCATTCGATCAAAAGCGTTATAACCAACATGTCATCACAAAGTATTAACAACGAAGAATTTTTACAAATTCTAAATAATATGAGAAGTGAACCGCTGTCTCCACTACTTAGCGAAGAAGAATTCGCAGATATAATAAACGAGATGAAAATTGAACCGCTTTCCCAAACAATGGTAAGTAATTTAAAAATAATTTTATTTATGCGATTATAATAAAATATATATATTTTCGCAGTCTCAAGAATTATTACCAGATTTTTGGAATATGGATGATTATTATTTAAATATAGTTAATGAAATAGAAAATCCTGCATCATATTCGATGATCGATGCGGGCCAACATCAAACTTGGTTAAATGAAACGGTATGTGTTTAATATTTTATATATATTTAAAAAATTTTCATGTTTTTATTATAATAATAGAATCAGTTAAATAATGAATCAGTTAATGAAAATTGTCTTTATCTCGGAGCACATCCATGGTTGAATTTTGATACGGAAGAAGATTTATTGGACCTAATAACACAGGGAACGTGGGTTGATGATGTAAAGACATCAGATTACCAAGAAATGATAAGTAAGTAAAAAAAAATTATAAATCTGTTTTAAATAGTAATAAAATTATTATCGTGTTTCAGAAGACGTTAGGAGTTGGAATAATGAATTTGACGACGAAGAATGTGCTCGAGAGACAGATGAATTATCACTAGCTGTATTCAAAGAATATGAACAAAAACATTGGAAAAAAAAAAAGTTAAATAACTATTTCAATAACAATAGTAATAAATAAATTTATAAAGATATTAATAATGTATAATATTGTAAATAAATTTAAGTTTAATCATTAAATGTAAAACATAAATAACTAAAAATTATAACTAATTATGTACAATAGTAATTGTTTTAAATTAAAAAAAATATTATACTTATATTAATTTTTTATTTCATAAATTAAACCACCTTGTGTACTTCGCTGGTCATAGCGTTATACTCGAAAATCTTATCATGTAGTATAAGACAATATGCTGATGTATCGTTTGGTATTGGAATTTTAGTTTCAANTGTATCGTTTGGTATAGGAATTTTAGTTTCGAATTCAATTCGAACGTCAACGGGAGCGCTCTTAATTTTTTCATTTTGTTTAGAACAATCGATAACAACTATAGGAGCGTTATCTTTAAATTCTTCTTTAGTCAAAATAGGATCACCGTTATCTATATTATAAAAGCTATCTTGAAACGATGAATTTGATATAANTCTTTAAATTCTTCTTTAGTCAAAATAGGATCACCGTTATCTATATTATAAAAGCTATCTTGAAACGATGAATACATTTGATATAATGCTGAATATTTATCATTATCGAAATCAATGTTTAAACTATCGTAAGGATATGATTCCGAATTCAAAAATACTTTGAGTGATATTAGAGAACAGTGATCGAATCTACTCATGTCAGGTGTTATTTTGTTTTTACGTTTAGTTTGAAATCCTATAATTACATATCTAGGTTTTTCCGTATGCGTTGATGTTTTAACGGCCCACGAATGTTTTGTAGTTTGTGGTAAATATGGTTGTTCAAATAATTCCCAACTTCTAAAAGCGATGTAAAGTGGTTTACGAGAATCTAAAGTCTTTAACAGTTTCAATCTGACACTGTCCTCTACGTTTATATGAGGCATTCTCCACATTATTTTCGAAATTTTTATTTTACCATTCGCTC
>NW_026099572.1:63909013-63909718 GCF_025091365.1 Daktulosphaira vitifoliae | reverse complement strand
CAAACGGAGGCACTTGTTATGTACACGAAGGGCGCACAATGGCATAGACTGGTATAGCAATTCTATACCCACGACGAATCATCAGGGTGGTTAATCCATTAAAGCGACTATGGGCTAGGTGCACCATAGAACCACGTAGCAAGGGCTAGCAATGGTGGCAAAACTCACAAAAGGGACCGATAATGGTTCGGCGAGACACGATAATCACGTACACTAGCATCCAACGCAGTGACAAATTCCTCGCACAACCGGTGGTGGCAGCGCGAGTGGCGCTATCAGTCACAACAAAATCTAAGAAAAACGCCCTCTTNTCACAACAAAATCTAAGAAAAACGCCCTCTTGTGATGCATATCCAACAGTGGAGAGTATATAAATCTTGATGTTGTATCGCAATTCGTATTTCATCGTTATTCGACAGCGCTAGAAAAATTCGACAGTTACTAGAAAATGGTTGATACGAATAGTANGTTACTAGAAAATGGTTGATACGAATAGTATTCAAATTTTGTTATAGTTTCTTCGAAGTACGGTTTTTCGTATATGTTCAGAATATCTTCCATTGCGATTATCAAGTGTATAACCAAGATTAGTCAAGCTCTCCTTTGTTAACTCTGGAAGTTTTGAAATTGAACTGTTCTCAACTTCATGAAAACTTCTCTTTTTAACGTTATATTGTATACCCATATTGAATATGAACACAAACT
>NW_026099572.1:63907230-63908913 GCF_025091365.1 Daktulosphaira vitifoliae | reverse complement strand
AACACATTTTTCAAAAGTGTCATCCTTGATAGTGATCAATGCGTTAATAATTTCATCCCACGAATTATATAATGCTCGACACGCGTCTGCGCGAGCCGACCACCTGGTGTTTGATTAACTCTTAATTGTATTAGCATTACGTTTCATATTTAATTGCAAAATTGACCATCTCTGCGTTGATGCGGAAAAAAAATTATATAATTGTTGTATAAATCCAAAAAAAATTGATGCTTGTGGACAACTTTCTGCAGAAGATATGCCAACCAAATTTAACGAGTGAGCGCTACACGGTACGTANTCAACCAAATTTAATGAGTGAGCGCTACACGGTACGTAATAAACTAGTGGATTAATTTCTTTGATTTGAGCCTGAACTCCACTGTATTGACCTAACATATTACTAGCATTATCGTAGCTTTGCCCTCGACAGTCAGAAATGTCAATATCATGAGATTTTAAAGTATTAATAATGACATTAGTTAAATCTAAAGCTTTATGTCCTGGATTTGAAACAAAACATAAGAATCGTTCTACAGGAAGACCAGTTGCGAGGACATATCTCACCATAAATGATAATTTGTCGACGTGCGAAATATCTGGCGTCGAATCAATACTTATGGAAAAATATTTTGATATTTTTAATTCTCTAACAATATTATATTTTAATTTTTTCATCATTAACAAAATAAATTCGTCACATATAACGTGAGATAAATATGACGTAGAGCCACTGCCTTTACTTCCAAAACGAACTATATGATCGGCTAAAAACGGATCAAATTTTGCGATTAATTCGAGTGACATTAAGTAATTACCGTTGTGTACAGAACCAAAACACGAATCATGTCCTCGAAAAGGAAGACCACGAGAAGCTAACGATTTAATAGTTTCGACTACCCTTTTCAACACATTTCTCCAATATTCGATTTCTGTGTCTAATTGTTTAATCAATGAATTATCAATGCGCCCCAAGACATTACCTCTATGTTTTAAATTCATAATAGCATCTCGGTGCTCTTTACTATTTTCATGGTAGCTGAAACGGACAGTAGCATTTTTCCAATCATTGAACCCTTCAGTAACAAGTTGAGTTTCTAAAGATGTTTGAAATATCCGACAAGGCCCACAAAAAACTACTCCTAAACTTGGAGAATAAACTAACCATGAACGAACAATTGTTTCTCCATTAATTAATCGTCTATTAAACATAATTTTGGTCAAATATCTTGTTTTATCAGAATATATCCGTTTCGAGTTAATAAAGTCATTTGTCATATTTTGATTAAAACCATTTTTTGCAATATAGTCACGAAATTCGTCGTTAATAACCCATTTAGCTGGGTCTATCTCCAAAATGGTTTCATTTACTATCATATTAGTCAACTCATTTGACTCACAACTACCTTCTGGTTCAACATTATCCACTTCAATAGATTCACTAATTATTGTTGTTTCACTGTCACTAACCTGAAAATCTGTTTTCTTCATATTAATATCCATAATGTTACTACTATTACTACTACAAACACCAGAAGTAGAAGCTGGATTTTTAAAAAAATCAGTCAATTTTTGTGTTTTATTTAAAACATTTTGCAGTTTTTCACTTTTTAATTTGGCAATTTTTTTGTATTGGTCACCACTTAACCGTTTTCTATTCGAACTCATGCTCACAAAATAAAAAGA
>NW_026099572.1:63899315-63905606 GCF_025091365.1 Daktulosphaira vitifoliae | reverse complement strand
GTTTTAAAAAGAGTTATAGAACTAAGTGATGAGCTCCGTATATTTCTCTGTGATATTAAACCAGATTTATCTGCACTGTTAAGTGATGAAAAATGGATGTGTTTAGCTTCATATTTAGCAGATTTTTTCGATAAAGTTAATGAATTAAATCTATCTCTTCAAGGTAAAAGTACAAACATTTTAATACTTACCTCAAAAATTCAAGCATTTAATCAAAAATTATCTTCTTGGTTAAATGCATTTAACAATGGAGATTCCTCAATGTTTCCGAGTTTACATGATTTTCTTACTGCTAATGAACTTTCAATAGCAATTTCAGTTTCAAGTGTAATAACTGACCATATGTCTTCAATGCTAACATTTTTATCTAAATATTTTCCAAATTTAAATGAAGATAATGAACTAAATTGGGTAAAAATACCATTTTCTATTTCTTTAAAATACGATCATATTCCATGGGCCGCAAAAGAGCAACTAATTGAAATTAGAGAAGACTCAACTCTTGAAACAGAATTTAATGAAAAAGAACTTACTGAATTTTGGTTAAGACGACAGCAAGAGTATCCATTAATTTCAAAAGCGGCATTACTTATATTAATGCCTTTCGCATCGACATATCTTTGTGAAACTGCATTTTCACAACTTCAAATTATAAAAAACAAACATAGATCATGCATTTCACAACAGTCGTTAGAAGCAAACTTGCGTATTTCAGTTTCAAATATCACACCGGACATAAATATGTTATGCGAAAATATGCAAGCTCACCCGTCACATTAATAATCATCAACATTACTACTGAATATTTTTGTATTGTTTTTTTTATTACCAATTAATTGAAGTTTATATAAGTTTAAAGTTTAATACTATTATAAATTGTTTCAAAAATATATTAAAAACATTTATTTACTATACATTTTAATAATCTATTTGTGTGAAATAGTCCATTTCGTTTTAGTATATAATTAAGAAAAAATAATTAATGATTTTGATTAAGGGGGCCTTGACAGTTTCACATTAAATTTAGGGGGGCCCCATGACAAAAAAGTTTGAGAAGCACTGCTGTAGATAACTCACTGACCATTTTTTTGACGGCGACGGCGTGAATATTTCCGGTAGACAGCGATAAGAAACTTTAAAAATAAATAAATTCGAAATTTATTTGGAACCAATGTCATTGTTTTCAATACTTTAAGATACTTTTGTTGGCTGAATAAAAATAAGTTTCACCGAATTAATATGCATGGCCATCATTATTGAAAAAAAAAATCCCATGAAAAATTTGCCGCCCCTTAGAATTTGCCGCTGTAGGCACGTGCCTATAGTGCCTGCATATAAATACGCCACTGGGTCCCAGTGTACCTATAACTACGCGGGATCTGCTAACAAGAAATGTTTATAGGCTTTGCTAACGGCGGACGGTAATGGTGAGGTAGGTTTTGTCGTTATTATTTGCTGTAGTATTATGAAATCATTACAACAATAGTTCGGCTCCGATTGTTGTCGTGATACAAAATAACTGCTGGTTTCTCCACTAAATTTGATTCTAGGTTTTATTCAAGACCAGTAATACGTAAACACTTGTGTCTAGGTAGATCAACCCTAGATTCATAATGCGTTGTTATCGCGAATTCCTGTAAAAGTTTATCGATGATCCTGTAGTTCCGGTTAGTACAGTTAATTGTTGTGTATAAGATATGTTACCCAAGTCATTTTTGTTTACGCATTATTTCTTATCGCTATTGTAGCCCATATTTTCTAAAATTCGACAACGATGCCAAACAAAGGAAATCAGGTAATCTATATTGCCTTAACATCCATAAAAATCTTCCACATCGAGATTTTTTGTGACTGTTACATTTTCATTGATAATATCGATAAAAACTATTTAAAGCTAATAGTGATTCTGTAAGATTAGTGACAAAACTAACAAACATTAACTAACCTGCATGAGTAACACAGAACGTTGCGTTAAAACAGATTCCTTCTCTATATTTGTAAAAACTTTTGTTTTGAAAAAGCTACTACACCAGCCATTTTAAAATGATTCAAAGAAGACTTTATTTTAACCGTAGGAGCCAAGCCGGAGCAAATTTTAATTGTTAACAGTTCACAGGTTACCTCATAAACCTGGACGAACGGTCTTGCTGAACTTAACAATTAATCTCACTTTATATACTTTATATTATATTATGTTACAATTGGACAAGTAATAAGATGTGAAATGATGAAAAGTATTTGTAAGGAATAGGACTTAATAGTTGTCGCGTATCCAGTATACGATTAGACGTGTAAAAAATACACCGATAAATAAATATTAATATATATATATAGTTCGCTTTAGCGGGCACTAAATAAGTAACACCAACACTTATGTCGCAGCACAATTGCAGGCTGGCAATATCCGCACTAGTTATTTTGACTGACGAAGTTCGTAAGGCCACAGTAACAGACGTCGAAAAACAAACGTTACAGAGACGAGCCAAAAGCTGAAGAAAAAGAAAACACAGAACAGACGAGGCAACCAGTTAAGGTCTACGTCGGAAACGCAAACAGAAAAACACACCAGATGAGGTGTACGTCGAAAACGGAACAGAACGCAATATCAGTAATCCATATTCGGCGGCGGCCTTATCTCAGTGTCAAGGGCGGGGAGACAACCGATGACAACCGATTGTCATATTAATAGCTGTACGGCTGATATCGAGAGAGACACGGGCGAGCACCAGCCTACCCAACCCAACCCAACCAGCAAAAGGCGGTGCCGTGTCATAGTATTAAACTCCTAACCAAATATAGGCGGCAAGAGGAAAGGGATTTTGTTTGTAGAGGAATATGCAAGAAATGATAGGAGAGGGAGGACTATTAACAAGTTAGCTAAAATTAAATAATTAGTTCAAAGTACCATGCAAGTAAAGATATAAAAATTGTCCAGTGTGACAGACTAACACCAGTGCATTGACTACCTTACCTTTAACAGTTGTTCAATTAATTACTTTATTAGACATTGACTGTGATAGTGGACTGTATAATATATTATAGAAGGAGAGAAAGTCGGGTTGATGTTCAGTAAAAAAAATGAATAAAAAATAACAAAGTCAATAAATTACTAAGAGCAAAGAAATACTAATTAATATAAACACATGCTGGATTATATTGTACAAATGCAATGAAAAATTAAATAAAATAACTATTAGAGTTTGTGCAAAGAATGTACAAAATTGAAATAAAGTTAACATGAAGTAAAAATTGTTCAAGAAAGATAATTAAAAAAAAAAAAAATTAAAGAACTATAAACTAATTATGAGGCAATAACAACTACTGGACAATAACTTAGAGTTCAATGAAAAGAATTGATCTTAACATTACAGTGACCAGTGGTCGATTAAATTGAAGTGTAACAATAACTGAACAAACATATAATTAACTGAACAATAGACAGTCAATTAGGATACAATAATGAGTTAGCAGCTCAAAGATTTAAGTAATTTGAAATCAACAGGACTTATGGACTAGATTTGCTGTGTACAGCAACATGAATGATTGTACAATCATGTGCGACAACAATGAGCAAATATTAAGTTCAAAAGCCGAAACACTATTATGAGTAAATATTAAATTACTAAAAGAGATAAATGCAATATTAGATTGGATAAAGTTGTAAATTTTATCCAAACTGAACAAATGAACCAAGTGGTTTTCAAATTTACAATTTCCTGAGAATAGTTTAATAAATGATTTTGTTATTACAAACAAGCATAAAGTTAAGTTATCCCAAGTTTAAATGCAAAATGACAACTGAGCACTATAGATCAATTTTGGCTAATGTGCAAACCACGAGGCGTCTAAGTAGCAATAATAAGTTAAATAATTAAAATTATTACCAAATTAATTAGTACAAGCTTGGTGTTGTATTTAAAAGCACTGCCTGTGCAAATAGGCAATCAAGTAAGTACAGAATACAAAAAAAATAACTTTCAATTACACAATATCAAAGTTATAAAAGTAAGTTTAAGGGTAACAGTAATCGTTAGACAACGAAAACGAGAGAAACTTTAAAAACAAGAGGCGACGGAGATCGAGAGAATAAATACAAAACCGTAACGGCCAAGCGTCCGATGAGTGGAGTGTTATGACCAGCTGATACACTATCAGTATGACAAACTTGAGCGTTCACCCGAACATACCGCCCACCATAAAGGTATGCACCTTTATAAATGATAGATAAGTAGTCCAGTGGTCGAAAGACTGCAAGGATGTTGAACTGATGGTCAATAGATGTGAATTGGACAAATATGGTTGATTGAAGACAGTTGAACTTGAGAAGGAGACTATTGTTGATGAAGTTAGATGAATTGATATGGGGAGTCCGTGAGAGGTTTATGGTCAATATGGAGCAGGTGGGAGTTTTTGTTCCTTGCAGCGCACAGCTCTGTGCCCTGGTAGAAGACAATATAGACAATGAACATACTCTTTTACGATGTGATATCTTTTGATTCCAATTGCTAGAAGAAATGTTGGTCATGAACGAAGGGGGGGAAGGCCGCACATAATGGGGACCTTTCGGTGGCCACCGTGTATTTAACCTTCTCTTGAGGTTGGTTCGACAACCCAACAGCAGTTGGAGTAGGCCGACTTAAAACAGTTCGAATTGTAGACGGACAAATGGACGAGATCGAAGCAGATGTCGTTGGACGAATGGACATAGGCTCTGTGGATGACTGCGATGGTTCAATATCAGCGAGTGTTGACGCATGGTGTAAATATATGATCAATTCATGGACAAAGTATAAGGAATCAAGATTCCTACTTTCTAGAACTTTCTCCCATTCTTGCAGCATGACAGAATCCATGGACTTGACCATGGCCCTTACCAAAGTGACATCGCAGTCACCCACAGGGTAGCCTAACAGTTGCAGGGTTGATAGAACTCTTTGGACGTGAAGCAACGCACGATAGATCGAGTTTGACGAAGTATGGCTCATGGTTGGACATAGAGCCAGTTTGTCAAAGACTTCGTCGGCTATACGTCGTTTGAAGAATCAAGACCAGCCAATCTCAAATTTGCCGATTGATATCTGCCTGCCATTGTACTGGTCGAATGTTCGAAATAAATCAAAATCTATAACAAATAGCTGTATTAGTAATGCATATAAGAATGGAGCTTTAGCGAACAATATGGTAATCTATGGGTAAAGGGCAAAGTTTGACAGCAGGTCTAAGTTTTTTTCCAGTTGAAGTAACGATGGTAACCACTCGAACAATACCATATTCGACTTAATTATGCCATTGATAAATTCATGTCTGAAAATGAATAATTTAATTGACTATTTAATTTGCTTTCTTTATAGTTGTCATCATTATGAGGCAATATTACTAACATCTTACCATCTTCTGATAACTCTTTTAAATGGACTTGCTTATTTCTATCAATGCTAGAAATGTAAGGATCCTATGAGATAAGATGTATGTGAATTAAATCCTCATTAGTATTTAAGAGCGAATTCTTTCTGGTGTGATGTTCTCGATACATTTTATAATCTTTATTGCTGTCAATGGATTGTATAATTTATTATTTTTTTTATTTTTACTTGCCAAGTTTTAATTTCTAATCTACGACAGATGAATAAAATACTCAAAAAAACGTATCCACGCATGCAACGTCGACAATCCATACTTATAATTTTCTGTTATGTATGATCGATATTTAACTACCTCAATGTAATTCATTTCGGTTGGTTTACATCCACAAATAAAACAATTTTGGCTATATATTCCCCGGGTCCGGACCCCACCCTTGAGCCTTTTTACAGAGAAAAATTGGGTAGGTAATTGTAGCTTTTGTCAAACTATATTTTACAGAAAACACTATTTATTTCTGTAGAATAATAATTTAAACTGGGTCTGCTTTGCAGCAGAAAACAAATCATTATCTTATATTGAAGCCGTGGTACAAGGTCTATAATATCACGTTATAATCATTGATTAATAAAATATAACAAACGACTATGATTGTATACATTGACAAAAACGTGTTTGTGTTTATAACAATGGTTCATTGCAAGAATAAGTAACCTATCAATTTTGATATTATCAAATTATATTATAATTATATTATCAAACCACAATTCCACAAAACCCTATCGGCAATCAGTTAATATAAACTCGTGTATTTCGTCTTTTGTATTTTGTATTTTGTTATTTGTTTTTTAGCTTCGATGCGAAGCTGAGAAGGTATTGGTTTTACTATGATGTGTTTTTTTTTTTTTTTTTTTTTTTTTTTTTTTTTTT
>NW_026099572.1:63895764-63899229 GCF_025091365.1 Daktulosphaira vitifoliae | reverse complement strand
GATACGTCAAAAGATCACAAATCGTATCTAGTCGAAGACATTACCCTTCAAAATTGAAAAAATTTCCCTCGTTCCCCGTAAATGGGGGAAACCTCCAAAAAAATTACAAATTTAAAAATCGCTAATTGTCGAAATTTTTTCAATTTTTTTTACTAAAAACTGCCGTAACTTTTTCATAAATGACCAATTCAATATAATTTTTTTTATAGATGCTAGATGTTTTAACCTATCATTTGGTATATTTTTTGGATCAATACAATTTTTTATGAGAAGTAGTATTTATATACATCTTTCATTTGACATTTTTTTTTTTGAATCGGACCATTTTCCTATATACGGTGGGGGGGTGTTCAAAATTGAAAAATGCATATAGAGAGTAGAACTTTTTCAATTTAACTTTTGAAATTGTTTCGGAAAATCTAACACTTTTATATATATCTTGAATTAATGATAATGTAATGTACTTTAATTTGAAAAAAAAAAAATTGACCTCTGGACTTGTCTTCACGGCGAGAATGGCTACCGAATGCTATTGTCGTGTGAAAATTCTCGATTTTATTATTTATATTATATTTAACTTTATAATGCTATAACTTATTGAAAAGTTTATGGATCCACACAATTTTTTTATGAGAAATAATATTTTTTAATAAACCCTTTTTCATTCGACATACTTTATCTTAATCGAGATATTAATAAGGAACCAGCAGATCAAGTAGCTTTTGGAATAAAACACCAATTTTTTTAAAATTAAACACTATCTAAAGATTTGCATCGAAGCGTTTATTTTTGATAGTGATTTTAATCACTGTCAGATATCATTATACTTGATCCAACTATACCACGTCACAACTGTGCCGCGACCCCCCTGTGCTGGGTTTTTTAATTATGAAACGTATAAATGATTATTTTAAAAAATCAGATTCATCTGAATCCAATCCTAAAAATTCTAAACTTACCACTAGCGATGTTCAAAGTTCTAATACAGAAACAAAGGCTGTGGTTGATCATGGCATTTTTGATATTAGCATATATGTCGATAAAAAATTAACGGACGCTGAAGAAACTAATTTTCTAGAAAAGATATGGATTTCAGGTAAGAATTTTTCATTTCCTTCTACTGAGCATGGAAAAAAACTATTGAAATTTCTGTATAGCTGACTGGTAAAATGGAATTGGCTTGCCTATATTAAAGTAAACGATGGCGCATATTGTAAATATTGTGTGCTTTTTTCTCAATCAATAGGTGGTAAGGGTAGTCAGCCGCTAGGTCAACTTGTCACTGAAGCTTTTAACAAATGGAAACATGCTGTAGAAAGGTTTAATAGCCATGAAAAAGCAAATTATCATCAAAATAGTATAATCGTTTTTCAATCAATTACAGCAATCGTTACAGGAAAATCTGACACTGTTTATCATCAACTAAATAAAGCTGAAAAAAATCAAAAAGAAAACAATCGAAAAATTATTGTTCCAGTAATTGAATCGGTGCTTCTATGTGGACGACAAAGCATCGCACTTAGAGGCCATCATGACTCTGGAGTCCTTAAACTTGAAGATCCCTGAATAAATGAAGGTAATTTTCGGGCATTATTGAGATTATTCCTAAAGGCAACTGCAAAATCCGGCGATGAAAGTTTTTTATTAGCTAGAGAAAATTGTAGTAAAAATACACAATATTTAAGTTGGAAAATACAAAATGAAATTGTTAGCATCTGTTATGAAATTGTTTCATCCAAAATTGTAGAACAAATTATCGAAAGTAATTTTTTTTCAATAATAGGCAATGAAACAGCTGATATATCGGGTATTGAACAGTTTGCTTTATGTGCACGTTATTATGATAGTAAAACCAAAAATATTCATGAAGATTTTTTGAAGTTTGTTCAGGTATATGATGTAAGTGGAAAAAGTTTAGCGAACTATATAATTACTGAGTTAACAGAATTAAATATCGAAGTAAAAAATCTACGAGGTCAAGGTTATGATGGAGCGGCAAGTATGAGTGGTAAATTTAATGGAGTTGCAGCTTTATTAAGAAAGAACAACCAAAAGCTTTATATGTGCATTGTAGTGCCCATTATCTTAATCTATCTGTCTTAAATGCATGTAATATTCAAGGAATAAGGAATACTTTGAATACAATAGAAGCGTGTTATAATTTTTTTAACACTCCGAAGAGACAACAGTTTTTTTCAACACACTTAGACAAATGAAAAAAAAAAAAAAAAAATCATCATCTTCAAAAGAAAAATTGAAAAAATTATGTCCTACCAGGTGGATTGAGCGTTATAACTCAATTGAAACATTTTATGAATGTTTCCCTGCAATTTTAAATTGTTTAGAAGAAGTAACTTTGTGGAACGATAGTGATACATCAAGTAAAGTAAATTATCTTCTATTAGCTATTCAAACATCAGAATTTAACGTGGCCCTAATTATTCTGAATTATATTTTTCCATATTCTTATTCACTATGTAAATATTTACAAACCAAAAATATTGATTTATCGGAGGTTATGGAACACATAAGTTTAGTAAAGAACCAATTAATGTTTATAAGAGAAAACGTTACTCTTGAATTCAAAAAATTGTATAATGATCTTATTCTAAGATTAAATGATTTTGAAATTACCATTAAAATTCTTAGATTAGCAATGCGTCAAAAACACCGCATGAATATTCCAACAGATGATGCTGAAGAATATTTTAAAATAACTTTATTTATTCCATTTCTTATTTCGTTCATTCAACAACTTAATGATCGATTTATGAATCATAAAAACATTATAAGTAGATTTCAAATGTTAGTTAAGTGTTCAACATTCAATGAAGAAAATCTCAGAGAATTTTTTGAATTTTACGGCGATGACGTTGACAATTTTGATCATGTAAAATCAGAAGTTTTATTATGGAATCGTTAACTATTTGACAGTAAAATTCAATCAAAAAATGCCATCGAAATTTTAAATAAATGCAATCCAGATTTTTTCCCAGGTGTAATTAAGCTTTTGCAAATACTAGTCACA
The DNA here is from genome assembly GCF_025091365.1 of Daktulosphaira vitifoliae. Lineage (NCBI taxonomy): Eukaryota > Metazoa > Arthropoda > Insecta > Hemiptera > Phylloxeridae > Daktulosphaira > Daktulosphaira vitifoliae. Next base: position 63,896,201 of record NW_026099572.1, on the reverse strand, counting down.
CTCCCCGCCACATCTTACGAAGCTGAAAGATCATTTTCCTCGCTCAAACGCATCAAAACTTATTTGAGAAACTCGACATCACAGACAACATGGGTTGAATGAGACTAAAAGATTTTGTGCACTTACCACAAGAAAANTCACAGACAACATGGGTTGAATGAGACTAAAAGATTTTGTGCACTTACCACAAGAAAACATTTCTAATCAGGATTATTTAAAATTAAGCAGTTAAAAAATAAAAAAGTAAAAACAAACCTAACAGTTTAATTTAATTGTTATTAACAATTTTTAATTTATTTTTTTTTAAATAATAATAACTTTAAAAAAAATATTTTAACAATAATTAAATTATATTATTATAATACATTTTAGCTTCGATGCGAAGCTGAGAAGGTATTGGTTTTACTATGATGTGTTTTTTTTTTTTTTTTTTTTTT
>NW_026099572.1:63894432-63894724 GCF_025091365.1 Daktulosphaira vitifoliae | reverse complement strand
GTCAGGGTCAGGAGGACTATGACGCGCTCCAACCGTTGGCCGCGGGACCCGGAATCCCCGGACCCGAGGGAGGCGCTGAGGTCGGCCCGCAAAGAGCTGAAGCTCGCCATCAGGCGGGCCAAAGCGAAGTGCTGGGCCGAACTCGTAAAGTCGGTGGACCACGACTCGTGGGGGAAACCCTACCGGGTCGTTATGCGGAAGCTCCGCGGTTCACCGGCTTCCGGTCAGCTGGAGGCGGAAGTGCTGGAAAGGGCGGTAGACACGCTCTTTCCGACACACCCGCCTCTGCCTC
>NW_026099572.1:63871059-63891299 GCF_025091365.1 Daktulosphaira vitifoliae | reverse complement strand
ATTTGTAATTAATCATTAATTAACTGTCCATAAAATAATAAATCTAATATAATTATCGTACTTGGCATAAAAAATTAAACTTCTAGAATCTTTTTTTAAACGAATATGCGTTTTCCAAAAAATAAAATGAAAATAAATAATTAAAAATCAACAAAATCAGTTATAACGTATTTTAAGACTTTTACATGTTTTTTACTGTATGTAGTGTTTTTGTGGGCTATTTATTGAGAAAACAACATTGAAGTTATTATTTTTGAATTTCTTGTAAAATTTCCTTTACTTGAGTTTTACTTTTATTATTCTAAGTTAAGAGAAAAAAAAGTTATGAGACATAGATCAGTTATTTCTATTAAATTTGACTCTTCGACTCAACTTAATAGGCCCAGGGGCACGGGTTAACCTTAACGGATCGGTCCCAAATTTTGCACAGCTCATTTTTTTGACCATTAAAAAAAAATTAAGGGGTAGCGTAAAAAAAAAAACACATTCGATTTTTGAGGGCCACCCTAGTACGCACATTATAACGCGCGTACGATGTACGCTCGTGTGGCCCCAGCCTAAGAATCAAATATTGCATTTAACCCATTTGTTGATATTAAACAACACACTGGATACAATTATTTTATTTAAGATAACAGTTTAAAATGTATTTTTCACTTATGTTAGTATAGTTCTAGGACAAAAGGGACACATTCCTTTCTCTGTTATATTGTTTTACTCAATGCAGCCTATTGTATACATGTTTAAAATTTAGTCTTAGTTTTGCCGTCTATCGAGTAAAGCGACCCGTTGCCGTACATCTCTTATATTATATGTTTTGATATTTTATATTATATACTATTATATTACGAATAATTTCTAAATATTTTAATTACATAACCTATTCTATTCAACAATTACTAAGATTTCTATTTAAGTGATCTATTACGATAAAAATACAAAAAAATATTGAGCTTCTCTGATAAATTTACTGTAAATAGTAATTATAAAATTTGATTCGTGACGATTAGGTGTTGACTGAATAATCACCACCGCCACCCTTTAGACAATATTACCTATGTACATAACTATATACAAGTTTTTTTATCTCTATGCTATATTATTTCAATGTTTGATAAATAAATAAGAAAGGTTTTTTAAGAAAGGGATATTCAATAGTCTCTATTACAAATTACACTGAATCAAATAATTCGCCTATTTCTGCAGCATTTATTAACACCCGTCAAAAGTTTGAAAACTGGGCCTCATTCAATTATATTATAAAAATTGATCACCTGTGGCTAATTCAATTTTAATTCTAAATAAGTAAATTATTTTGTAGAATAATAGTTAAATGCTAAATGTAAAAAAAAATATTATTTTATTAAAAAAAAAATTATTTATTCAGTTTTGTTACCATGATTTTGTTGTTTGAATTCTTTTTCTTGTCGTACATACTGTTATTGTGTAGGAAAATTTTTAAAAAGTTGTGAAATGAAAAGTGTAATTGTAATCGTAATAAGTACTAATATTGGAATGATTCTTGCGTGGTCGGCAGTAATGTTTCCTTCCCAACAAATGGACATTTTTACAAAACCTCAACAAGACAATTTAAAAGCGATAATGTATCTAGTAGCTATGTATTGGTCACAATGGTGTGGATGCTTATTACGTTACCTAGACTTGTTTAAAATTATGATGCTTGGTACATTAACTTCATTATTTGCTAGTGTTTTGATATACACTAATAATGAAAAAATTGTATGGATGTATTTTGCCAGAATACTTCAAGGTTTAGGATGTGCGTCAAATGCGGTCGCTTTACCAATTTTTATAATGAAAATTGCGGATAAATCTAATTCATCTAAAACAACAAGTAAGTTAAATAATTGTAACTTTTATGAGAGAAGAATATTCTTATGAAAACTTTTAATACTAAACAGTTATGTGCTCATGCATTTACCAAGTAAAAAGAAACATTTTTGAGGTGTTCACCTATCATACTTAAATATGAATACGAAGTGTTGAAGTCAGAGTTTCATAATGGGGAGGGATTTATATAAAAAATTCACATATTCATATTTGAAATTAAACCTTGATCAGTTCACTGTTCTTTTATTCTTCATAAGCTTTTGAAATGCGACTAGTATAATGATTGTTAGAGAATGTATATTTTTTAAGAAAAATTATTTGAATAAATATACTTGTAGACTAAAGTAAACTGGGGTAAAAGATGGACTTTTATGGGACAAAAGTCCAACATTGAAATAAATAATTAAATTTTGTAATTATGAACTAATCTTGAATAATTTTTATTAGTCAAGACAAGTAATAAAACTCTGCGAGTTTTATTTTATCGGTCACTAATACTATAACTAATATTATTTAATAAGTTGCATTTTTTAAATTACGATTTGGTATTAATAATTCACAGGTTCATTATTTTGCTTATCTCAAGCTTTTGTTACTTATGGAGCTCTCATAAATTATACTATAAGTATTCTGTTTCCACTTAATACTATTAACATAATTGCTGCAATTTGGGCTACCTTCGTTATGTGTATTGTAATTTCTTCTCGCAAACAATTTGCACATTTAAAATATACAGTAAATGAAAATATATAGTAATCATTTTTATTATTAATAGTAGCTGTTTTTTAGGAAGAAAATCAAATAAACGCAATTAAATATTTGTTTGAAAACAAACATAATATTTGCTTGTTTTTGCAAAATGTATTATTAATCTGCATGCATAATTTAACTGATGTTAATATTAGTATTAAATGTATTCAAGTTATTTCAAATGAGCTGAGCAATAAACCAATATTGTATGTGCATAGTGCATTGGTTGTTACTTCAGTTCAAGTAAAAAGAACGAAAAAAATTAATACTTAATAAAATATAATAAAAATTGATCACTTGTGGCTAATTAATTAAGTAAAATTAAAACTATATTAAAAATATTATTAATTTAAAAAACTAAAAAATATTAAAAATATTAAACTCAATATTATGGATATTTTTGCAGTTATAAATAAAGATTTTAATATGGGGGTTTTCATACAACATTTAAATTCTTTTTACCCATCGATTAAATTTACATATGAACAAGAAGTAGAGGGAAAATTGCCTTTTTTGGATTTATTAGTTAAAAGAACAGATGGGGAACTAAAATTTTGAAATTTATCGGAAAAACACACACACGTTCAGATACATTCCGAACACATCGAACCACACCTTGCAACACAAATTGTCAGCTTTTAATAGTATGGTTTACAGATTAATTAATATTCCGATGAATAAAATAGATTATGATAAAGAATTGGTGGTTATAAAAGAAATAGCTAAATTTAATGGGTATAACGAAAACATAATTTAAAAATTAGTCCGAACACAAAAGTGGAAAAAAGAAAGGAGGGCAGCTAGTACACTAACCAGCGAGGGGGAACAAAAAGTAATTAGATCACCAATTTTATATTATCTGGGCATCTCAAATGGAGTAACTAAAATATTTAAGAATTTTGGTATTACTTTGGTAACATCTAGGAGTAATAATTTAAGAGATTTATTAGGTAACCCTAATAATAAGGTAGATGAAGGGGGGAAATCAGGCATTTATAAAATACAATGTGAAAGTTGTAATAAATGTTACGTAGGACAAACAAAAAGAAATATAGGGGTCAGGTTTAAAGAGCACTTAAGAAATATTAAAAATCAAGAAGTTGAGAAATCTCCAGTGGCTGAACATTTATTGACACATAATCACTCCATTAAAACCATAAAACTAATTAAACACGTAAATAATTACAAAGAACTTAATATCAGAGAAGCAATAGAAATGTTTAAAAATAAAAACAATTTAATTAATTAGGATCTTGGCCCACTGAAAAATTCATTATTAAACTTGTGTAAACTGGCAAAATGTGATAATATTACTTAGTGATGACGTCACTAGGTGATAAGGTCACTAGGGGTATATAAGGGAGTTTTTTCTAGTCGGGGTGTCAGTATGTATTTAGCGTTGATAATGGTAACATTGTTTCCGAAATACGTATCCACGACTTTTCATTAATTTTTTGTGGCTTTGAGTTTAATATTTTTTAGTTTTTTAAATTAATAATATTTTTAATATAGTTTTAATTTTACTTACTTAATAAAATATACTTAACATTTTATATAGTTTTCATTTTCAATGCTGTCGGTGTATTGGATTTTTGTTTACAATAAGAGGAAACTTATGTTAATATCTAGCTGTGGAATGTTAGTAACTCTACTTATTCGTGTTGTATTAATCAAAGAATTGGATCTAGGTATAGAATTAGGATTATTCGTTACAAATAGTTTGATCATCTTATACGTTGTGTTCTATGCTCAAGGAATGGGTCCAGTAACTTGGGCGTTTGTTATTGAATCATTTTCAAAAAAAGTATGTTACTATTTATAGTTACAGTGGGTCAAAAAAGTCTCCGTACACCGATGTCAAATTTTTTAAACAACATAAAATAGCGACTCAAAAGTTGAATAACGCCATATTTGTAACACACATTTATTCATTAACATATAAATATTTGTTAAAAAAAAATTGAAGCATATATATTAATTAGTTTACTTTATACATATATAAAATATATGTATTATATATAATATAATGTATAATATATATTATATATACACAGTCTAGCCATAAATACTGTCCACAAGAGAAGTTGGCACTCTGAAGCATGGTAACACTGCGCGAGGGCGGTCGCTAGCAACAGTACGTTGCTTGGCAGTCTAGAGTGAATGTTGTTTCGTTCGGCGTTCAATTTGTAATCATGGAGTGGTGTGAGTATCATACGCGTATTACTGTGATCGGCCTACACAAGGCAGGTAAGAATGGTAAACAGATTTACACGCTGTTAAAACCGCTGAATATCAGCCAGAAATTCGTATATCGTACCATTCAACGTTTTAACGAGACGGGAGAGGTACATGACAGACCGAGAGCCGGTCGTCCCCGCACCGCGCGCACTACGAAGACAGTCGAAGCGGTACGAAGTCGCATTCGACGAAACCCACTGCGAAAGCAAAAAATACTCGCGCGAGACATGAATCTCGCGCCACGTACCGTTTCTCGCATATTACGCGACGATTTACACTTACGGGCGTACAAAAGATACACCGGCCACCTTTTAACAGCGTCATTGAAACAAATTCGATATGAAAGATCGAAGAATCTCCTTCGTTTGTTCCGCTCTGGTCGGTACAAACAGATTTTGTTTACCGATGAAAAAATGTTCAACGTTGAAGAAACCTACAATCGCCAAAATGATCGAGTATATGCCCGATCGTCGTATGAAGCGAAAAACAAGATTCCGAGGGTGCAGCGCGGTCATCACCCCACTTCCGTGATGGTTTGGTGGGGGGTGTCGTACGACGGTGCCACTGAAATCCATTTTTGCGAACAGGGGGTCAAAACTTCCGCAAAAGTGTATGTCGAGATGCTCGAAAACGTTGTGAAACCTCTAAATGACACCCTCTTCAAACATAAGCACTGGATATTTCAGCAGGACTCCGCACCGGGCCATAAAGCTAAGTTAACTCAGACGTGGCTCGAAAACAACGTGCCGGAATTCATTCGAGCCTCAGATTGGCCGTCCGGCAGTCCGGATTTGAATCCACTAGACTATCGTATGTGGCAGATCTTGGAAGAGCGAGCCTGTGCGAAGCCCCACCGGACTTTGGAGGCTCTCAAATGCTCTATTACGAAGGCAGCAGCTGAAATTCCGTTGGAGACCATTCGTCAATGTATTGATGACTTCCCTAAACGCTTAGCACTCTGTATCCAGGCCAAAGGAGGCCATTTTGAATAAAGTTTATATGAATCGAAAGGTGTGGTTGTCCTTATTTCAAATTTTTTGACCCCATGCTTCTACCTCCTTCCGTTGTCGAAATATTTTCATTTAACTGATGGACAGTATTTATGGCTAGACTGTGTATATATATAAACAATTTTAGAAAAATAATAGCAAAAAAGTCTCCGTACAAATTAACATTAATATTTATAACTTAATTAATTATAATAATAATCATATTAAACTTGCTTTCATCGCTAAATAATACAGATTTCCAAAAATCATTTCCCTTGTTTATGTGTGCCTTCGCAAAATCTAAATTTTTTTTTTTTGTTTAATTTACTGATAAAAGGTTTTTTCCTAGCTACACAACCTTGTATCCTGCGTTTCTAATGACATTATGAATTGTCTGAGGCACAACTTTTACATTATAGTCATTATCAATCATACCAGCAAGTTTTGGTGCACTTGTTTTTAGTTCCGTCTCAACTGTTCTTAGAATAGCCCTCCTGTGATGTAATTTTAACTTTTGGGGACGACCACTACGTTTTCGATTTTCGAAAGAACCAGTTTCATTATATCGGTTTATTATAAATTGTACAGTCGAATGTGATTTATTTATTGTTTGTGCAATATTTCTAAGAGAATTACCATCTTCTCTTAGTTTAATTACTAATAATGTTTATATTTATAAATGTATTAAGTAAACAAATTAATATATATGCTTCATCTTTCTAAAAACCGATATTAATACGTTTCTGAGTAAATGTGTGTTATAAATATGAAGTTATTTAACTTTTGAGTCGCTATTTTATGTTGTTGAAAAAATTTGACATCGGTGTACGGAGACTTTTTTGACCCACTGTATATAGTAGACTATCAAAGCATTGTTAATTTTTGTTTATCTACTTATTATTAACATTGGTATGATTAAAATATTAATTTTACTATTTTTATTTGATTCAATGTTCATATAATATATATATATATATATGTACTTTTTTTTTCAGTACAATACAATGGCTACCGGATTGATCATGAGTCTACATTTTTTCTGTTTAATGATAATTGATTTTTTAATTTATGACGACGATCTAATATTTAATAATAATTCAATTATTGTTATTGCTTTAATAATTTGCAATTTAGTCACAATATTGCTCATTCAATTTCAAAAATCTAAAAACTGATAATTTAAGTAAGATATTACAAATAACAAATACAAATCTATTATAAGGACAGGCATTAAACGTTCAATAGTACTTTTTAAAAGAGATATAGCACATCGTACTGTATCTGGATTTAATAAAATTTTACTCCCCTTAAGGAAGTCCAACATGGACATTTATTTTATTTTAGATGGTTATTTGTGTGTGATATGTGTAATTTAATATATAGGAAAAATATCAGCGAGGTATAATATCTAATGAAGGATATAGTAGAAAGTTTAAAAAATCATCCGACATGTCTATTAAAAATCAGTTATGAAAAATTGTGTCATCGTTTTCTGTAAGTCAAAAATATCTGCTCAGGAAACTGTCTGAACATGTTTAGGAATTAAGCATTTAAGTCCATTAAAAAAAATTGCATGATTTAACCCGTTGTCTTCCGAAGTCAAATGAAACTTGAATCTACTGACATATTTTGTAATGGTCTAATAGAATATTAATTTTATAGACCAAATTATTATGTGAAATTAACACTTTCTGAATTTGTTGCTGACATTGAAATTAAAAATAAACAAAAATTATTTAATGATGATGTTTTTCAAGAATGTAATTATCTTATTGGAATACCTAATAAGTTAATGCACAAGTATAAGTTTGTAAAATGATTCCATTTATAAGATTTAGTATTGATATAAAACCTGCTGGCTTTTGTAGAGAAATGATTATGCTGTTTATGCCATGGCAAAATAAACATAATGCTATAGAAATATAATCTATCAAGAAGTTTATTTATTTATAACATTTTATACAGGCAAAGCCCAAAAATATATAAAACAGTCATTGTTTCTTTATTTTATTTTATAATAAACTCTTTTTATTATTTATGAATTAAATACAAAACGTGAATTTTACTAAAATGCATGATTTTTGTTTATTAATTTTCATACGTTATCTTGCTGCAATGTTAGGTTAGATAATAACAGCAGTACTGCCACATCTTCTCCTTTTTAATTTATCATTAATAAAATTTTTAACATTTTAAATATTTAAATAATGAAAATTTACACATTATTAAATATAAAATAAAGTTAACAAATTTCATAATTCTTATTTTAGACAATAGCAATTAACATTTTTCTTAAGTATACAATACAATAGAATTAAAAGTTTTATTTTAATACGATAATAATTATTAATTTTACACACTCAACATAAATAGCATTAGGATTAATATCCAAGTCTAATATGCCGCTTGACCTCTCTTCCATACCTTGTCACTATAGGCCCTTTAGTTTCTTTAAATTTTTCATTTTTATTTTCTTTTACCTCCCTCATATAGTAATGATTTTCTTTGCCTAATATGAGTTATATTTCTCCTTAATACTCTACCATTTTTAACTTAAATAAGATCTTGGACTATTTAATTTACTCACTACTTCACATTTTTCACAATTTTTATTTTTATACAAATACTTTGTCTCCTAATTTAAAAATTAAAGCACTTTTGTCATAGTATTTTTTTGTTTCTGTTGATTTAAACGTATTTTCTCATAAGCATTTCTATTTAATTTGGGTTTTTGATTTTCAATAGTGGTAGGTAATTTAGTGCGTAGGTTATGGTTTTGTAATAACTGTGCAGGTGAATAAATTATATTTTAAAGGCATATTATCCGTTATAACCTCTAACGATATACCAAATTTAGAAAACAATGGTTTTATTTTGGAAATTATAGCTGCAGTGTGTTTTAGTTATATTTTTTTAATTTCAACGCGAATAGTAATCCACCACTATTAAATAAGATGTTCCATTATAATCAGCTATATCTATTCCAATTTTTAGAAAAGGACTTTGTTGTTGTTAAAAGACTATGTTTAATTTGAAACCTTTTAAATTTGTGACAGATCAAACAATTGTCTGTTAAATTAATTATATCAGAATTAATTCCAGTCCAATAAAAAATATATTTAGCCATAAATTTTTATTTGTCTGAACCGAGTGAGTTTCGTGTATTAATTTATGAACTTATTTTCTTTTAGGTATTATTTTTGTTAAGGCTCAAACGCAGTGGCGGTTCTAGCTTATGGGCAGGGTGGGCAGCTGCCCATACCAAAATTTCTGGTGCCCATTATTTTAAAAATGTTATTTTTATACAAAAATAAGATGTTTCATCATTTGATAAATTATAATGATAATTTACAATTATATTATTATCATTACATTGATGACGAACTTACTAATATACGCAATTAAAGGTAAAATAGGTATTATATCTTTAATCGAGCCAATATATTATTATCTATGTGATAATGTCGCTGCTAGAGTTTGCAGCTGTTTTAGCGTTGATAGTACTATCTTAGTTCATAAGTGGCGGGAGCGAACGACACCAGACGTTCGGAACGGTAGCTATATTCATAATAGCCGGTATATTGTGATAACAAATTATTACATATTATATAGATATAATATGACTATTGTATTGTTTTTTTCTCAATGTGAATTTTCGTTGTTTCTATTAATTTAATATAATGAAGAGATTTTTAACTCATTTTTCCAAACATAAGTCCGAAAAAACAACTGAAGAAGACACACCAAAATCTCCATCAGTACATACAAATGACTCTACAGCTAGTGACAACACCAGTGTAAATAGTAGTATTGCTCTTAACCCAGAACCAACCAAACAATTGGTAAAATCTTTAAAAGGATTAGACTTAAGTTTAAACTATGACCAACCTCCTGTACAACCAAATATTGTTTTTCCTTACAAATCTATGGGTAAAAGTAAACGGTCCTTTAATAGTACTTGGTATAAACAGTATCCATGGATTGAGTACTCAATACAATTTGATCAAATTTTTTGTTATTATTGTAGACATTCTTTACCACCAAGTCAACATTGTAATCCTAATGCTGGTAATCTAACAATTCATGGTTATTCAGACTGGAAACATATAGGCAGTATGGCTAAAGTACATGATAAATGTGACACACACAAATTAGCATTGGCTAAACATAAAGGGTGGTGTAATTCTAAAATACAAGGCAGTGTTACAACTATGATTGACTCACAAATAAGAGTTGAAGTTGCAAGAAATAGGACAATGTTAAAAACTTTAATAAGGTGTGCCATATATTGTGCTAGGCAAGATATTGGTTTGCGAGGACATTCTGAAACAACTGAAATCTCTGAAATTGTGAATAATGATATTGCAACAGAAAACAAAGGAAATTTTTTAGAGCTTGTAAAGTTATTATGTATTGAAAGTCAAACATTTTGTTCAGCTTATGAAGCGTTACCAAAGAATGCAAAATACACTAGTAAAATAATTCAAAATGATATGATAAGTGCAGCTTCCACAGTGATTGCTCAGTCTATTTTAAAAGAAGTACAAGAAGGTAGTAAAATATTCAGTTTAATTGTTGACGAAGCCAGAGACGATGCAAAATTAGAGCAAATGAGTATTTGTATTCGGTATGTACATAATTCAGTGATAAAAGAAAGGTTTTTAGGATTTGTTGAACTCAAAGAATTAAATGCTAATGCTCTAAGTTGTAATATTAAATTATTTTTGAATAATTTTGGACTAGATTTGAGTAACTGTGTAAGTCAGTCTTATGATGGAGCATCAGTTATGTCTGGTCAGTTCAACGGAGTTCAAAAAAAAATTAAAGATATGTCAGGAAATTTGTGTCCATATATACATTGCCATGCACATAAATTGAATTTAGTTTTAGTTGACGTTTCAAGAAAGGTAGAAGAAGTACATGATACTATAGGTCTCTTGGAAGCAGTATATGCATTTCAGTCATCATCAACAATAAGGTATCAAGTATTTTTTGATAAAACTGGGTCGAAAGTCCCTATGCACTGTGACACACGTTGGGTATCAAAATTTAAAAGTATTCGTTACTTTAAAAACAACTTTACATTAGTATTAACAGCATTAAAAGAGTGTACTGAAAGTTCAAAATCTAAGGAAGCTGCTGAAGCTAAAGGTTTACTAATTCAAATGAATTCTTTAAAAACTATTGTATTACTTTTTTGTTTGGATTATATTTTGTCTTTAGTAAATATTCTATCATTAAACTTACAGACAACAACACTTGACTATAGCCGTTGTGCAAAATTGATCAAATCCACTATGGAACAATTGATCAATTTAAGGTCAGAAAAAATATTCATCAATATTTACAATGAAGCTGTAAGTGCATTTCAGACTTCGAATATTGGACCTAACGATACACTACGTCCAACAAGAGAACAGAGAATTTCATCAACACTGGATAACTATTTAACTTATTCAACACTTGGTGCTAGTACTAGTAGAAAAGAAAAACAAAACATGTCCTCTAAAGATACAGAAAATGAATTTAAAAGACTCTTTTTCCAGATTTTAGATAACATGAATAATGAAATGATTTATAGATTTACCCAAAACAATGAAATATTGAATTATATCCATGCAAGTGACCCCAAATCAAATGAATTTCTAAATTCAGATTTGTTAGTTAAATTAGGTAATATGTATCAACCATATACAACTAATGATTTTATAGAAGTATTGAAGAACCAGTGTCTGATTGGAAAATCTTTATTTTTGGATAATTTAACATTATCTGACCTACATCAACAAATAAGCAACTATGGTGAGACTTTTAACCATGTAAAAAAAATAATTGAATTGGTCATGGTCATTCCTGTGTCTTCAGCTAATGCAGAACGCAGTTTTAGCACCATGCGCCGTATTAAGACATATTTAAGATCAACTATGAAGAGTTCACGATTAAGTAGTCTTACACTTTTATCAATTGATTTTGAAAACTCAGACAAATTATTAAAAGATCCAACTGCTGTCCTTGAAGTGTTTGCAAGCATGAAAAACAGAAGAATACAATTTCAAATTTAGCTTACTATTATTTTTAAAATTAGTTTGAACAGTCTGAACGTTTTTAACAGTTAAATTTAAATTTATTTAAATAGACATAATTATACATAATTAGTTCAAAACTATGGATTACTCTATTTTTTAATATTTAAAACCTTTATTACCTATCTATTATAATTAATATGAATATTTTAAGCTATACACTATAATAATAATAATACTATAATTTTATTAAAAAAATGTTGTGGGGAAGGGGGGAAAAATGAGGAATATTATTTGCAGTTAAAACCTATAATTTTAAATCTACTGTTGCCCATACCAAAATTTAGTCCTAGAACCGCGCCTGCTCAAACGAGTTATGTACTGTGCTCTATGCGCGATGCCGGCACCTAATGGCTAGGCCAAATCACATGGCCGGACTACTTTCGTTTCCTCCATCTTCTTCCTCTCCTTCTGTAAATATTAGGTTAAGATAAAATTTTGTAAAAAAGAGTTAGTGTATGTTTAATACTGAGTTCGGTGTATATGTGTATTTTTGTTGAGTAATTTGAGCAGATATTTATTATAAATTTAAATTATTTTTATTTCGTTTTGAGCACATATATATATTGTTTATTTTTTTTTGTTATTGTATATTTGTTATAAATTGAGTTAAATTTGTTGTTTATATAATTTTAAGCGAGTTTTAGGTGTTGTTGCAGCTGGCCAGTGCACACATATATCAACGTTTCTGTGAGTTTCTTTTAACAATATTTATTTTGAGTAGTTTTTCTAACAATAAGGCTAAGGAGATACATACAAGTCAGCAGAGTTCTGATACCAGAGTTTAATTATATATTATTTATTAGTAATTGAGTATGCGTGAGCAACTAGTCATTCAGAGAGAGTAATCTATACAAATATTATTGTAGTCAATTTTTTAACACTCACAGTTACCGAATTATTAGAGAAATTATTATAAACACTTATTGATTTATTTCATTAATTCTATTATTTATATATCAAAAGACTTTATTTTATATAGTATATAGTTTATATATATATATATATATATATAATTATATATATTTGATGAGTTTTAAAACTATCTAGTCATTGTTTTTTATTCATAGTTTAAGTTACCTCTGTTACCTGTCACACACACCCTCTTGTTTCCTGTAGACAACCTCTCCGGCTTCAAGTAAGGTCGTGTGTGTGAGCAGACGATCCTAGTCAACTATACAGTCCACTTATTCCCAAAAAAGAGTTTACAGGTGCCGGGGTAAGCGGCATAATATTTGTAGCCCCCGCCCTAACATTTGGTCCATCGATCCGGGATAGTTCATTTAATTATTATGGAACATGTAACTTATCTGTGATAAATGTGATTTTAGTGTTTTTAAAATAATTATATAGTGATAACATTTATAGAGCGTTATTTTAGATTAGTGTTTTTCATATCATAATTTATATAGTTAATTGAATTTGATTTAATTTAATCTAGTCAATATTACCAAAATTTGAGTTATTATTTATAGTGTGTTTATATATTTGTACGTATTATTATTATTCATTGAGTTTATCTATTATTTTCGAGAATTTTATTTAATTTAATCTAGTGCGATTTTTCTTTGATCATTAATTCCTTTTATTTGATTACTAGTTAGTCTTAGTAAATAATAAGATGAATGTTACAGAAATGGAAGTGTCCAACGATGTCATCCTGGTGACGCTAATTAGGCGTAGAGGTACAATAAAGTCTTCTCTAACTCGACAAATAACCTTCCTTGATAAATTTGTTAATTCAACAAGTTCAATAGCAGAAGCGGCATCTAGGCTTAATGTTTTACCGTCTATATTAAGTCAATTTGAAGACACACAGTCACGAATAGAGGAGTTAGACTACGAAAATGATGAAGAGCATCAAAAAACTAGGGAAGATTTTGAATTGAAGTACCCACAACGTAGTAGGTAGACTTAGCCACATAATGAATCCACCAACGCCTTCAACCAACAGAATGAGTAGTAGTACAGATAATCAAAGCACAATACAACAAATAGAACAATTAATTGCAAAGAGTTTATGTAACCCGCCACGTCAACGCTCCTTTTTACCTCCGTTACCATTAGAAACTTTTGATGGAGACTATGCTCAATGGCCACGATTTTATAGCGCCTTCACGAATAGAGTAGGAAATGATATTGGTCTATCAAATGCTGAGAAATTCCATTATTTAAGATCGTGCCTAAAGGGAGCACCTGTGAATTTAGTAGAGTCTCTTGAAATCAATGAAACGACATACGAAGCAGCAATAAAAATACTTAAAGAAAGATATGAGAAGAAAAGATTAATTACGTAGTCGCACATCAGATCACTGATAGAGCTACGTCGACTTAGTGGATCAACATCAAAGGACCTGCGTGAATACTTAGCCGGGATAACCAAACACATTGAAGCTTTAAGATCATTGAAAAGACCAGTTGATCAATGGGATGATTGGTTAATAGGTATATCTAGAAGTAAACTAGACTTTAAAACTCTTGAACAATGGGACCTGTTTACTGGAAATAAAGAAGATGTAACTTTCACAGAATTAAAATCCTTTCTGAAGTCAAGAGCCAGTTCACTTGAATCATATGAAGGTCAGAACAGCAGTGTCGCCAATAGACAATTTAGAATGAAAATTCATGAGAGGAAGGCAACGGTGTTGAATTTTAGGGGACTTCGAGAGACTTGCTGTTTGTGCTCACAATCGCATGCATTGTATTTTTGTCCAAAGTTCAAATCTATGCAGCTGATTTATCGATATAATACGGTAAAACAAATGAGATTGTGTTTCAACTGTCTTTCAGCTGGCGACAGTTCAAGAGACTGTAAGTCGACGAGCTGCCGTCATTGTAAGTATCGTCATAATTCATTGCTTCATGGTTTGCCATTTGAAAAGAAGTCAGCAAGGCCAATTTCATCAAGTGATGGAAATGCGGTATCGGCAGCAAATAATATACCGCAATCAGTCATTACCAACACACCAACTGCTTCTACCTCTAGCTCAAGCATGATTGAACATACTAGTAGCGCGGTTGTTCATAACACCTGTGTGTCAAAGGAAATCCTATTGTCTACTGTTTGTATATTATTACAAGGTAGCTGTGGTAAGTGGTTTCCATGCAGAGCAGTACTGGACAATGGTTCGCAAGTAAATATTTTATCGCAGAAAATGGTGCAGCGCTTGAATATTGAGAGAATACCAAGCAAGCTACTTATAAGTGGAGTAAATAGAGTAAGTACAAGCTCAGCTGAATGCTCATCCGTGAGAGTGACTTCACGTTGCTTTAAGCAGTCAACGTGTGTGGATTGTTATATCTTACCGCAAGTGACAGTTAAATTACCAAATCAAACATTTGATATTTCAAGTTGGGAATGGCCACCAGGGGTACGCTGTCAATTAGCTGATCCTGACTTCAATATCAGATCTAATATTGATTTGCTACTAGGAGCTGAAGTTTTTTGGGAGATATTAAAGGAAAGAAAATTAGCCTTGCCGAATACTGCATTATGGTTGTATGAAACAGACTTTGGTTGAGTACTATCTGGGCTTCTTCAACCCACCCAATGTAATTTAACCACCAATACAGTTAAAACATGCCCACTGAATCTCAAAGGATGGATGCTAACAGAAAATAAAGGAACGAGACGGCAAACAAACTACGCATGTGAAAAGAAGTTCAAAGATACATATAAGAGAGAAGCTGATGGAAGATTTTGTGTAAGATTGCCATTTATTGAGGATCCAGATCAATTAGGTTCGTCATTTTAGATGGCATTTCGTAGGTTCTTAAACCTGGAGAAAAAACTTGATAATGCACTATATTTAAGAGAAGAGTATACAAGTTTTATGAAAGAATATGTAGAACTTAAGCACATGAGTAAGATTGAGGATCCCACAGCAAATATTACTATCTACCACACCATGCAGTCAAGGAGGCAAGCAGTACAACCAAGGTACGTGCGGTATTTGATGCTTCAGCAAAAACAACTAGTGGTAAGTCATTGAACGATATTTTGGTGCAAGGCCCAGCAATCCAGAGTGATCTGTTTGACATTGTGTTGAGATTTAGAGTACACTTAATAGTAGTTACGGCAGATTTAGAAAAGATGTCTCGGCATGTTTTAGTAGATGCTGAAGATCGTGTTTTCCAGAGAATAATGTGGCGTGATTCGCCTGATAAAGAACTAGAACACTTTCAACTTAACACCGTTACGTATGGCACAGGTCCAGTCGCATTCCTTTCAGCGCGTTTTACAAGAAATCAGCGAGTTGGTAGCTAAAGAGATGCCAATAGCAAGTAAATCAATAAGGAAAGATTTCTATATGGATGACTATCTAAGTGGAACGGATAGCATTGTTGAAGCGAAATCTTTATACAACGATGTCTCGAAATTATTGGAAGAAGGCGGTATGTGCTTACGCAAATGGTGTTCGAACGCGAAGGAATTACGTGATTATTTTTCTTCTGCGTCAACACAAGATCATTACTCATTAGACCTTGGCGATAATATGACCGTCAGCTCTTTAGGACTTAACTGGTGTCCTGTAACAGATGAATTAAAGTTTATGAATGAATTAAAAATAAATAATAGCGCCAAAACGAAAAGAGATTTGTTGTCTACGCTCAATAGTGTGTTTGATCCTCTTGGTTTTCTTGGCCCGGTTTTAGTCAGAGGAAAAATATTTCTGCAAGAGCTTTGGCAGCTTAACTTAGGTTGGAACGATGTGTTACCCGAAACGTTACAGACAAGATGGATTACTTTCGTACAAGAGCTAGAAGATTTATTCAAATTGCGTATACCACGCCCCGTCAAAATTACGTCCAATGGAGTAATAGAATTACACGGATTTAGTGATGCATCACAAGTTGCTTATGGAGCGTGTGTGTATATTATAGGCAACAGAATGAAAACCAAACATGGAACGTGCGTATATTGTGTGCTAAATCTAGAGTAGCCCCGTTAAAAAGTATTAGCATACCTCGCCTAGAATTGACTGGGGCTCACCTATTGGCTGAACTAGCTCAACGTGTAGCAGCGTGTTTGAGTATTACCGAAAAGTACATTTTCTGTTGGTGTGATTCTACAGTGACATTAGCCTGGATTAAGGGCGTACCAGCTCAATGGAAAACCTATGTAGGTAATCGAGTGACACAAATAAATGAAGCTGTCAGCGCTGAACATTGGTATTATGTTCCACCCGTCCACAATCCAGCCGATCCATTGTCTAAGGGAATTAGCGCAATTGAACTCACTAGACTACAAATATGGTGGAACGGACCTCGTTTTCTCGGAGAAGAAAGGTGTTTATGGCCTAGTACACCACTGAGATCAGAAAACGATGATCTTGTATTGACTGAACAACGACCTATCAAATTTTCTTTAATGCAAGCCACCACACCTGACAGACTATTAAATCAATTCTCCAGTTGGAATAAATTACTACGGGTCACGGCAATATGGTTGCGATTTATTAGTTGGATAAGAAACAAATGTAATCTTCATTTTCTTGTTGTATAGAAATATTTTTTAGATTAAGTAAAAAATGATGTAATTAGAGTTCCCAAATATTTTGTTGCAATACTCCTACGCTCTAGTCAAATTAAGTAAACACAAGGCAGTTATAAGTTAACAGTGGACAATAGTTTATGATTAAAATACTCAAAAATTCTGTATCCTCTTGGATAGCTATTTAATAATTTTAGAAATTAAATTAAAACAACTTAAGTCAATGTTATAAATTTGTTATCAATGTTAGAAAAAAATTGTCACTTTTAAAATAAACTATTCAAGGAATTTAAATGGTTAATTAGGATAATTTTTGTTTTAAGAATACAACATATTAATTACTTTAATTTATTTTTATAATAGTTGTAATCGTATATTTTAAAACGAACTTTATTAGGCTTTCCAGTAGTATTTTGAATATTTTAGATATAAAATAATACTATATTTCAAGATAGAAGTGTGATATCCGTAAATTAATTTATTAAGTAAAAATTATTTTAATATCGATAAAAAGTTGAGTTGACGAGTGAAGGAATTGTGTGGAATGTTAAAATTGGTAATGTTTCAGAGAAGTTTTTACATTATAGTCATTATCAATCATACCAGCAAGTTTTGGTGCACTTGTTTTTAGTTCCGTCTCAACTGTTCTTAGAATAGCCCTCCTGTGATGTAATTTTAACTTTTGGGGACGACCACTACGTTTTCGATTTTCGAAAGAACCAGTTTCATTATATCGGTTTATTATAAATTGTACAGTCGAATGTGATTTATTTATTGTTTGTGCAATATTTCTAAGAGAATTACCATCTTCTCTTAGTTTAATTACTAATAATGTTTATATTTATAAATGTATTAAGTAAACAAATTAATATATATGCTTCATCTTTCTAAAAACCGATATTAATACGTTTCTGAGTAAATGTGTGTTATAAATATGAAGTTATTTATTAATAGTTAAAATTGGTAATGTTTCAGAGAAGTTTTTATTTTTTCGTTTACTTTCAATAGCACCTATGCTCCAAAACTGGCGTACACAATTTTGTCAATGTTTCACTAATTTTTCTTTTGCATGGAATTATTTTGACTTGTTAGTNTTTCTGTTGCATGGAATTATTTTGACTTGTTAGTATAAAATATACTTTCTATAAGATAAAAATAGTAATATTAAAACTCATTTTTAATTTTTTATGTTCAAAAGCATGTATAATCTTGTTTTTTTTTATTAATATATATTATTAATAGTGTTAAATTCAAATTTAAAAAATAGCTATCAGTAAATAAAATAATAATGAGGTAACATGTATTAAAAACTTTTATATACATACATTTTTAAATTTTGAACTAATTTGTTAAATTTAAAAATATTATAATCTGTTTTTATTTAAAATACATTGGTTATTAAAAGGGTAGGTAAATCAAATATCAAATAGTTTTCTTAATTGAAAAAGAGCTTTAATTATTAAATTTATTGATGGGTATTTGAAAAATGTATTTATTTGCATTTATCATTATTATTAATTGATTATGATAATTTTTAAAAAAAAATGTAAATTAATTTAATAGTTTTAAACCTATATCCTACTTCTTGTTCTTTGGGAAATATTTCAATGATAATTGAAGAAATTTTCCGAAATTAAAAATCAATTCCTCTAAAACAAATATTTAATATAACATAAGTTTAATAAATAGAAATATTAAATTAGTATAAAATTAAAGATCTATGATTATTTTATATAAGAACTATAAGTTTTCATGTATATTAACTATTTTAACTTACACCCATACATATTTAATTTATAATAAATATTTAAAATAACATAGTGTATATTACCGAGCTTTGTCTTTAAATAAATAATTTATTAAGTCTCGTAAGTGTATTTTGAGCATCATTAGATAAATGTTCATGGTTTACTTTTGCATCAGTCAAAATAAAACGACCATCATTAGTTGAATACATCAAGCTCATAATAGACTAAAAGTAATACATATTATTTTATAATTTGTCATACTTAAAGAATAAAATTTTATTAGTATATTACTTGCAAAGTCCATTCTATTGGTTTATATGTTCCATACTTGAAATTTGATTTAGTTAGAGATGAATATGAAGAAAATTTATTAGAATTAGTTTACACATTTACACTATCATCACTTTTATTACTATTTAAAACACTTCCTACATTGATAATTCCATCCAAATTTTTATACTCTGACATATATATTATATATTTATATATATGTGACAAATATAATTATTTAAAAATCACCTATTTTTATTTAGAATAAAAGTGTAACAGCCAAAAAAACTAAAAGTAATAGTTGAATACTATAATTTAAAAAATGTACAAGTTACAGATATATAAGAATCTTAATAAAGTTAGTATTGATTTCCATGACTAAAGTAGAACTGCTGTATTACCACATTTTAAAAATTATAATACTTAAACTTATATGATTACACCCCAAATTAACAAAGCAAACAAAATAGGAAATCATGATTTTAAGTTTAAATTAATTTACAAATTCTAGGTTAGAGAACATGTAATATTATGTTTACAGTGATGTTTTGTCAGGTGAATATTTATTATCAGTGATTATCGCTTATTCACCATTCTAAAAATAACCTTTTGTAATATTTTAAATGGAATATCAACAAGCGTTTTGATATAACAATAATTGTATTAGAACTAAATATTTCTAATGCTTAACTAATATTCATTAAATGTTCAACATAACTTATAACAATGGCAAAGTTAACATGATTTAATTATTTTAATTATTTTAACTCCTCAATTACTAAAAGTTATTTTATAATAACACTCAGTCTGATAAAAT
>NW_026099572.1:63827007-63870693 GCF_025091365.1 Daktulosphaira vitifoliae | reverse complement strand
TTATGACTAGAGGTCGGATTTATATTCTCTCAAAATCCTTAAAATATGATGTTTTTATGTCACATAAAATAGGCAATATATTCTCTTAATATTCTTTTAAAATACCAAATATATGATGTTTTATGTCCTTAAGTAAGCAAAATATTCTTTGAATATTAAAAAAAAATTCAATTTCAATTTATTTTTTATTAATTTGGTTTTAAATATATTTAATTTAATTAATTTTACAATAACAATTAATTACTATATATTGTTCAATGTGTTCCGGTGTCATTTTAGTACGCCGGTTTGTAAGAATATTTTTGTAGATGCTGAAAGATCGTTCGACATCAACCGATGTTACTGGAGAATATTGCAAGTCGGCTACCATAATCGGTGAATAATTTTCCGGAAGTTGTACTGTGTTATTTCCACTAAGAACTTGTCCAATATTTTTTAAAAATTTGTATCCTTTGTTTTTTTGTTGAAGTTGCAATATTTTTGTTTTTACTACTTCTCCTTTTTCTCCTGGTATCTGTTCAAGTTGTGTAAAAGTGTTTTCAATAATATTTATTATATCAACCAAGGGAGTATTTGATTTTTCCAAACTTTTGATAGTTGTAACAATTTGAAGAAAATTAGTTTTAATAAAAATCAAATCATTTTTTACAGACTGTAGGTGTAATATATTTTTGAATTTTTGAATACTGACTGACGACTTTTATTCACTTAATTTGTCTATAACCTTTTTCAAACACTCAAAATTATCGCAATTAAATACTGCGGCTTTCAGCCAAGTTCCCCATCTAGTTAAAACGGGTTCTGGGGGTAATGGCACATTAGGCAATATTTCTTTGTACACCTGGACATGATATGGCGCTTTTAAAAATACTTTTTTTAGATTACTGATTAATTTATTAACATTTGGAAACATTTCTCTGACCTTCTCTGCAACCCTGTTCATCATGTGAGCTACACACGTAACGTGAATTAAATTTGGGTAGAAAACTTTTAGTGTATCACCGGTTTTTGTCATGTATGGAGCTGCATCCGATAACATTACCAACACTTTTTCGTCATTTCCACCCAACGGCCATAATAATTTTAGTCCATCATTGATAAACCGAGCAACAGTGGAATGATTAGTTTTTTCCAAAACTTTGCATGTCAGGAGAAATGGGCGAGTCGGAGTATTTGATTTTAATATTCCCACCAGTAAATTTGCAACGTAACGACCGTTTGTATCTGTAGTTTCATCTACAGCAAACCAAATATTATTTTCACCAATTTCAGTTTTAATTTTCGTTAAAGTATTATGGTAGCATGGCTCGAGATAATTTTTACGTAACGCACTTTCATCTGGTATATGTTTGCCAGTGTATTTCTCTAAAAATGTACGTAATTGAGGAACTTGCATTTTATACCAAGGAATATTAGCTGCTACTAAGGCTAGACACAAGTGTTTGTTAAAATCATTTAAGTTGTTTTCATTGAGAGTAGCTTCTGATAAAAATAATTGTTTTGATGAAGTATTTAATTTACGTTTTAAACCATTTTTATGGACAGCCGTATGTACATGTTGTGTTACCTGTGATTTTTTTGTGCAAGGAATATTTCTGTCACAAACTTGACAAAAAATTGTTGCACCATTTGTCGTGAAAATCGTTTGTTGGTTATTGTACGACGAAATCCACTGAGCAAATAAACTTTTTAAACTACTTGAAGTTTTTGGCATATTTGTATGTTATAGACTATAATTTATAGTCTATAAAATACAATTACTATAACTTAAGTAATATGAGACGAATGGAAAGACAATATATAAGCAATAATATATCGCACGACTAGTAGACGACGAATAGTCGTGACAGCTTACGAAATAAACGATGTGCTATCGCAATCGATAAGGAATACCTGGAGATTAATTTTTATTAAAACCCAGAAACCCAGAAATAAACCATTTAGTGAACATTGTATTTATTAAAGTGCTGATATGCGTCAAATATGTTCATTATATGCCGATATTACAAAAATATTCTCAAATATTCTCTAATGTGTTAAATATTCTCTAACCCCTAAAATATGCTTTTTTATGCAAAATACATTTTTTCTTGTAAATTCTGTGTTTCATGAATCGTAAAGATTTCTCACTCCCATTTAACTACATAGACTAGAAACAAATATGTAAAATCATAAAAATCCGACCTCTAGTAATAACTAATATTAACGGTAGTTATAGCCATTAGTATTAGAAGAATTATATAATAATAAAAAATTATAATATTAGCATGTCGAAAGACGATAAAAACTATTTTGTCATGCGATTGCATCTAAAGTCGTGATCTTTGCACAATCCTGAGCGTTTAATTATAGTAACAGTGAGTAACTTCAAATATTTTGCATTCAATTGTCTAAAATAGAAACGCTACCGGAAACATTATTAGAATCGTCGGTCACATTTCCATTGGTGATATATATTTATCTGAAACGTTTCTCAGAAGCGTCTCTTGTCGTTAAAGTAGTACTAGAGTAAGTGATTAAGATAAGGATTATTCGTCACCTGCATATTTGTCGGGAATGATTTTTTATTGTGAATTTAAAATTAGGCTTTCTATATAATAAATTATGGTTAAAGGGGATTGGTTATTAAATGATATTATCGATCCTATTAACCGAAAAAATAACAATTAACAGCTTAAACTTGCTAATAGCTGATAAGTTAAAATCATTAGATAATGATTTATGTTCGTCAAACACTAGTAAATCTTTTTTCTATTGTAAATTTCAAATGATTAAAAAAAAGATACATGACCTAAATAACTTAGGAAATTTTATAATCTTGAATTTGGTATATAATTATTGCCTGGACTCGTTTCGGAACTTTTTCAAAAGTACTAAAAACCGAGCACCGGTCGGAGAATATGTATTGTTTAGGACCCCAGATATTGCCCAGGAATTTCTCTCATACGGGTTACTTGGACACTCGAGTACCATTTTTGACTTATGCCATACGATTGGAAATTTTATAAGCTTTTATTTATAATATAATTTTTAAGTGAACACCCTACAAAACTTTGTCAAAAGCTCTGTATAATAAAACATATTTTTTGATCTAAGAAGCGCCTTCTAGCGGTTTATATCCTTTTTGTATCTAATTAGAAATTGCTAACTTCATAGTCGTAAGATAAATACTTATCTTTTTTCAATAAATGTTATCAGCAGACTAATTGATAAATAGGTGAAAAATTCAAATTTTAAACGTTGATATTAATGTTGAGTTTTGTTTAATAATTATTTTAATAAAAATTTTGTTTATTAAATTCTGTATTATAAAGTATCAATAATCGTTTATTTTATATTTATTAATTTTAAATAGACAAATTAAAAATTATAAGAAAGAAAAATACAATAAATTATGGTAATTTTATTTGGATAAAACTTAATAAATAAATTTTTCTTTTAATAATGTTTAAAAAAGTTACAAGAGGTAACACAATTTTTTTTGTTTTAATATTTTAGTAAGTCTTTAGTTTATTTTTGAATTTAGCTTCTATTTTACCCTATCATTTCTAGTTAAATGTAATGCTACAAAATCCTGATGGACAAGAGACATAGACCCCAGGACTTACTTACAAATAAAGTCCAATATTATAAAACCTATAATGGAAAGTCCACTCTCAGTGGACTTTCAGTGTAATATTTGTAGTTCTATTCTACAATAATTAAATGCCTTTACCTATTATATTTTATTCTATTCTGCAATAAATTGAATAGTTTATAAAGAAAAATTGTGTCAAATTACTAAATTGATTGTTATCCTATGAATGAAGCCATATGCTTCTAAGTATTTACCCAGTAATAATTTTTACCAAAAATCAATGAACATACATAAGATTTTTCAATGTAGTGGGCTCAGCCCTTTTCTTGTAATTATTGCTAAAATCATACACTGTTTATAAAAATTATTAGGTATAGAATAACCTATGGGGAGATAATATATAGCCTCATCAGTACTCAATTTATGATACTGCAAAGTATAGCCCAACTTATTGACTTTGTCTCACTGTCTTTCTGTTAAGTTTTATTTATAATATTATTAGTAGAGGTTATGAGTTCTAACTTTGGTTTTTTATCCTAATAAAGACTTGTACTATATTAATATCTTAGTAAGAAATATAAGTGAGATTTATAAACAATTTATCCTTATATTTCATACCCAATGACAAAGATTATAAATATATTTATAGCTTACAACATATATATATATATACTTAATGCATAATGTATATATGTATAGTATATTTTTATTAATAGTCATAATTTTATTTTATTTTCCTATTTTCAGTCTGTTACATTACATACTGACATTGGTGATATAAAAATTGAAATTTTTTGTGAAGAATGCCCTAAAACAGCTGAAGTATTATTTATTTTATTTCAGCCTTTCTCATGTCTAATATAACTTTTTACATTGTTTAGAATTTTTTAGCACTATGTGCTAGTGATTATTATAATGGATCTCTTTTTCATCGAAATATAAAAGGATTCATAGTGCAAACTGGTGATCCTACAAATACAGGGAAAGGAGGTCAATCAATTTGGGGCAGAAAATTTGAAGATGAATTTAAAGAAAATCTAAAGGTATAATAAGTAATAGAATATTGTATAATATAGAGCTTTATACAAAGTATATTAACTAGTATTTTGCTTTTATTGAACTAAAACAATACTTAGCTTCCTATAACTGCATAAATTTTACTATAAATTAATATCATGAATTATTATTATTAAAATAATAATATATTTCTTTAACATGATCAAATAAATTATATAATTATTTTTAATTTATATCAGAAGTCAGCAATAGGCGACTTGCTAAAAATATTTTATCTTTGTAATTTTTTTCTTTAACTACTTAATATAACATATTATGTTTACTAAATAAAGTATATATTGTACTATATTAATTTATTGATTGATGTTTAATTTTTTTGCTGAATCTAAAAACTATCTAGCCTTAATAACTAGTTTAAATTGTATTCTTAAATTTCCATTAATATACTACAACTAAAAAGTATAATGATACATAGTAAATAAATAATTTTCATATATCTCTAGAAAAAAATTGTTTTTTCAATGATTAACGATTTTATAAAATATAGCAACAAATATTACATATTATTATATATCTATTATCAATTCAATTTAATTTAATATATCCTCAAGGATTACAGAAATGACAATCCTACGGACATTAATCATACAGCCAGTTATTTCCCATTTTCGAGACTGATTAGGATAGGTATACCTGCTTACAAACAGCTAATCTTAATAATTTTATTAATATATCATAATTTAAAATGAATTTAAATAAATATTAAGGATTATAAAATTTTATTTTTTCATGCAAAAAAAAAATTTGTTTTTCAAAATTATGACAATTTGTAAAAATAATAATTTGTAATAAAATTTATGCAATTTTTGAAATCTAAATATTGTGCTAGTTGTATAAAATAGTTTATTAATTTTTTTAGTAATTAACTTGTGCATAATAAGTGATTTACTCTGTGTATAAAAATATCTTATACAATTTTAATGATTCCAGCATAAGGAAAGAGGCATAGTATCAATGGCTAATAATGGACCTAATACTAATGCTAGCCAATTTTTTATCACATATTCTGCTCAGCCAAATTTAGATCTTAAATATACTATTTTTGGAAGGTATTTGATAATTTTTCATTGGTATATGTAATTGATATGTACATTTAATAACAAATTTTGTTATTTTTTCAGAATAATTGATGGATATGAAACATTGGATGAGCTTGAGAAACTACCAGTGAACGCTAAAAATTTTAAACCATTAACTGATATTAAAATTCAGTATATAACAATACATGCAAATCCTTTGGCTACATGAATTTCTATAAATATAAAATAAAAGCCTCTTATATAATTTTTTAATAAAATTTTATGCCATGTTTTTATTTTTTATTTACTGCTAATACTAAATGCAGATTATTAGGTCTCACGGAAGAAACTTTTTGAATTTGCTATTTTATGATACATTATAAAGTTTTACCCACTATTACCTTGGTTCATCATTAAATGCCTTATTCTTAGCAATAAAGTTTTAAATTATCTAACAATCTTCTATGAGGCCTCGTTGTTTTCAACCGTGTTCTAACAGGTTTTCTTTAATTAGATCACTGATTTTCACAAGATTATCCCTTCATGCAATATATTTTTCTGTTCCTTCAAGAAGCTGAGAAATGTCCACCACAGTAGGGCTCAGTATTCTGATAAAGATATGTACTATAGAGTATATTAGCAGTTATAAATATTAAAATCCAACAATCTTCTTAAAAATAATAAAAAATTCTACATAAAATTGTAAAACAGTATAGTTTTTGTATTTGAATATTAAATTTTATTAATCATACAAAATTATTTTCCAAAATATTATTTATTTTTTTTATAAATAAATTGAGTAAAGAACTTAATTCTTCAATTATAAAACTACAATAAATAAAATATACTAGGGCTATTTAAAACTCATAAATTATCTATAATATCATTAATTATAAACTAAATATTTCCATTAAAATTGCACTTAAAAAAATTAGGCCATTAGAGAGCGCCTAATAAAAGTAAATACACAAAAATTTTTTACATTACTCAAAAATAAAAAGCAATACTTATCAAGAAGAGGAAAATCTTAATTTTATTTAAAATTTCAATATTTTTACTAAAGCTTGTTTTACTAATTACCTTAATGATTATTTTATAAAATTGATCAAGTTTCTCATCTTCATGATAAGTATTTGCTTTGAACTCACACAAGTGTAAAGTATCACATATAATTACACAAGTTATAATTATAATTAAATGTGATGACCAATAGTATATGTGCTAAAAATATGTGCAAAATAAATAGGCACAAAATTAATTTTATTTTACAACGTCTATTAGGATTTATATATACAAAATTAAAGTATTTCTGAGACGTCTTTAAATTTATACTAATATTACTTGTGCATTTTGTTTATAAAAAATAAGTTATATCAAATAACACATCTCAATTTGATGAGCTTTCAAACTAAAGGGCTACCATAATTAAAATACATAAATTGATCATTAAATAAAATACTTTATGACTTAACTGTAGGTAAATTGTTATGCTTGTAGTATGAAATCGTATCTAACGTTTATATATAAAACTTTGAATGTAAAATTTTCATTTTATATACTCTAATGGAATAATTGATCTACTAAAAATAGGTGTATTTTTTACATTAAGAGAAGTATTAGATTATTCATTATTGATTAATTTGTTCGCCTTAATTAGTACTACGCCATTATCTTTCTTGGAGTCATCCACTTCTTCATGTAATAACAAAACATGGTACTGACATAAATTAAAATGAGTAGCATACATGTAATTCCCAATGCGAGTACAGATGTTTTGGTGGGACAAGGTTCCACAATCGTAATTGTTTTGTCTAAAATTGTATAATTCAAAAAAAATTTAATTAATAATTAATTATTTTTTATTGTATAATAAATTTGAGTAAAGTTTAATTAGAATCAAATTAGTTAATAACTAAAATTCCTTCAGAAATTATATTGGTTCAAACTTTTCTATTTTAACTTTTAAATCCATTAGTAATGAACAGGAGGTACAGTAATTCAATTGAATATTTTTTTTATTATAATATTTTAGTCTCAAGTCATCTTACTATATTAGATTATTCTAGTCCCCCTAAAAATTTTACGAAAAATCGGCCTATAGACTAATATAGTCAATAGGAAAAAAAAAAAAAATAAGAGTAAGTTGAAGAACCATCACAAGGCGAATATTGTTGTAGTAAATACTAAATCAATATCAAAACTCTTAAATACTACAGTAGATATTTTTAATTAAAAATATTACAAACATAAGTAGTTACTCTTACCTTTACTAAAATCTGTAAATGAAGACTCACTACTTTTTAAAAATTGCGATTGTTTTTCATCGCCAAAATCTAAAACTAATATTTCTTGGCTTATTTGTGTCATATCATCACCGTTTTCGGACGTAGTATTATTATTGGTAGCGGCCACTGACCTCTTTCTTCGGCCCCAAGATTCAATCGAGTCTCTACCATACTCACATA
Source organism: Daktulosphaira vitifoliae (assembly GCF_025091365.1). Classification (NCBI taxonomy): domain Eukaryota; kingdom Metazoa; phylum Arthropoda; class Insecta; order Hemiptera; family Phylloxeridae; genus Daktulosphaira; species Daktulosphaira vitifoliae. The sequence goes on along the minus strand of NW_026099572.1, from coordinate 63,862,555 downwards.
CAGCCTGCGCAAAAGTAAATTGGTTTTTATATTTAAATTATAATATTCTAAGAAAAAAATGCTAGCTAGTTCATGCATTTTTACTATAATTGTTTTATTATTACTAGTGTAAAATTGAACTCTTTAAATTAGAAATCAATACAGTGGCGTGCACTTCGTGATTTGGAATCAATGTTAAAATTTAAGTATTGTTAGTCAAATTATTAATTAAAATAAAAATTACCACCTTTTTAAAAAAAATGTATATTCATAAAATATCTAGCACCCAAATTTAGTCCAACAATCGAAAAATAAAATAATACAAATATTTATTACCGGTTCGCAAGGGCCCAAACAGTATTTTACGTTACATTGGAATATCACACCATACGATTCGGTGAACCGGAACGCTTCATAAATGGATTGCAGAGCATTGCCTTCAGGCGAAAATCCGGGAAAGATTGTAGGATCCACGGGGCACCCTTCGTCATCGATGATCTGGAACGTGCTTTTTGAGTCCTTAGCCATAGCAACACAACTTCTTGCAAAAATACCGTATGGCGCTGCAAAAATAAAATAAAACATGTCATGGACGACCAAAATAAAGTTAGCTGTATACTAACTGTCTTCGGGTATTTCGATTCTAAACGTCAGTTTATCTCCAATACGCACAGTTTCCACTTCTCTAGCCCTAGAATCTAAAATACGAATTCTTGGGGGTGGTGCTTCTGGAGCAGATGTAATGCTTATCATTTCTGGGTCTCTAAATTAGCCGAACAAACATAATGTAATTGCATATTGTTCATTCAATTATTCAGTGTAAGTGCATAAAATTTAAGTATTACCTAATTGGCATCATTCCAAACGTTATATTCTTAGACGACATGTCATATGTACATTTGACTTTATAAATTTTATCAGCTTTTGTCATTACAACGCTATGGTGTTGGAGAACGACAGTGTTAGAAAACACTCCAGTCTGCGAATGAACAAAATAATGAAGATTATTTATTTTTCTCATTATATAAATTTTTTTGTAATAGAAATTATATAAACACTCAAAGAGAACAAAGAACTGCGTAGTGTTAAATGGTACCTTACAACGATAAAATAGCAATTTAAAAATTAAGTCTCACAATTTAATATGCTGTATACTAATTTAGTTAACGGGAGTTTTATCACTATATAATTATATTTTTAATATTCTTTATAAACTCTTAATGTATGTTCTGTAACTTGTGCACTTACCACTGACTGAGTATTACAATCTTGTCCAGCCATCGTTAAGTCAAGTCGGAACTGATCGCTATTCAGTACGTCAATGTTACATGTTTCTGATCTACCCAAAGCATATATTCTGCCATTAAATGGTTTGTTGGTTCGAACTTGTACGGCTATTTTGGTATCTTTACAATGAACAGATACTGAAATATTTAAAAATGCACATTTAATTTTAAGTTTTATACAATTTTTTACGATAAAATTATAAGTAATTATATGTTCCCATGAGAATATCAAATATGAAATTTAAATTTACCGAGTCTCGAAATTTATTTGGTCAAATTAAAATAGTTTTTTTTAATTTTAATTATTTCGACACTTAAACATTTTAGTGCTAACACGCTAACGTTAAAAATATATTTGTTTATTAAAAACTAGATACATCAAAGTATAAAATTGGAATATTATCTTCTCTCAAAATTCCTACAGTTATTAAGTATGGTACGGTACTCTCCATAAACTAGTCTGTCACTTTCAATTACAGTTATTCGATAGACAACTAGTGTTAGCATAGAAAATCTTATAAAAAACCCAGGCTATTTTTTGACAAGTTTTCTTAAGCATAAAGAAATTTGAGTTTAAAAGTACGTTATTTTCATTTAAAATGACAAATTCTGCTCAAATCTTTTTATTAAAATAAATACTTAAAAACACTTCAATTAAAAATTACAATATTACAGTTTCGATGAAAACTTGAGAACCTATTAAATTTAACACAGTGTACTTATTTTTAGCTTCGATGCGAAGCTGAAAAGGTATTGGTTTTACTATGATTTGTTTTTTTTTTTTTTTTTTTGTGTCTGTTACCACTTTTTCTCAGCTCTCACCGAACCGATTTCTTTCAATGATACATCAAAAGATCACAAATCGTATCTAGTCAAAGACATTACCCTCTAAAATTGAAAAAAATTTATTCGTTCCCCGTAAATGGGGGAAACCTCCAAAAAAATTTAAAATCTAAAAATACAAATTTAAAAATCGCTAATTTTCGAAATGTTTTCAATTTTTTTTTACTTAAAATTGCCATACTTTTTTTAAAAATAACCAAATTAATATAATTTTTTTTATATAGATGCATGATATCATTAACTTTCATTTGGTAAATTTTTTTTTTATATGTGACCCTTTACTTGCTCACAAGGGGGGATTTAAAATGACAACTTTTTCACAAAAAATTAATTTTTTCAACTTGACTTTTGAAAATGTTCCAGAAGGTCTGACACTTTTATATATATCTTAAATTAAAGATAATGTAATATACTTTATCATGAAAAAAAAAAAAAATTTGGGCTTTATTTTATCTTTACGGTGAAAATGGCTACCGAATGATATTTTTGTGTGAAAATTTTCGATTTTGTATTTTACATTTTTAACTTTATTATGCTATAACTATTTGAAAAATGTATGGATCAACGTTATTTTTTTATGAGAAAGAATATTTTTTAATAATCCCTTTTTTCATTTGACATAATTTATCTTAATCAGGATATTAATAAGGAACTAGCAGATCATGTAGCTTTTGGAATAATCCACCAATTTTTTAAAATTAAAAACTATCTAAAGATTTGCATCGAAGCGTTTTTTCTTTTTGATAGTGATTTTAATCACTGTCAGATATCATTATACTTAATCCATCTATGCCACGTCACCACTGTGCCGCGACCCCCCTGTGCTGGGTTTTTTTTAATTGTCTTTGTCAATATAAAAAATAATTATTATTGAAGCCGGGGGTTTTTTTTTTCAAAGAACCGAATGAATCTGCTCGGGCAATAGATTGTTACAAACTGGTTGGTGATTATCATTATGAATCTGAATTACAAGAAATCAATATCGTAATCCGTTACCAAAAATAAATGTTTTCAATAAAAAGTTGTTAATACTTACCATCATAGCATGTGCCAGTTTTGTCACAATTTAAGTCAGTTCTAGTCAAGTTCAAATTCGGATCGTCTGTGCTTTCAAAAACTACTGGAAGCTGTTCATGTGGGGGTGTTGTTGATTCTTTAAAAAAATATATTACTTTTTAATAAATCTTATATCCATATATTTTAATATAAATAAATTATAATTAATAAAATCAATTATTGTAAAAAAATTATTCTGAATACTTTTTATATATATAGTGATTCCTTTCACATAACAAGAATAGTTGCACAGTTTATTGTATTTCGATTAACCAGTAGCAATTATCGATTTACAACCGAAAAAGGATGCAGTCTTTTAAAAATAAGTACGTGTTTTTCTGATCACCCACAAATAGCTGTAACTGCTTGAAAATCATATAATATAAAACGATTTTAACAAGTTTTTTTAATTTAATACATCTGATGATATAAAAAAAATTGGAGTTACCATTTGAAAATCGAAATTTGATAAGACTTTAGGGTATAAGGGATAATTGTAGAAAATTCATTTTTTGTGCAAAGGAGCTCAACCAAGAACCATTATTATTAAATGATAATAATTATGACTAACTAATGTTTTTAATGATATTTTGTAAAATATAATTAAGGAATCACCTGTATTACGTCATACGTTTATTTTTTAGAAATTATTAAATATATTAGAGAATAGTTAATTTAATAATGATCTATAAAGCAATCAATCCAGAGTAAACAACAGTAGTAAAACACTCACTCTCACAGTAATTTTCATAATAACTGCCTATTTTCTGGCCATCGTCAATCAACGGACGTTCGGCATTAAGATATGTGCTTGGTCCATCTGGCAAGGTCTTATGGTCCAAATGGAAGAGTTCACAGTTGTATGCTGTACCGACAGGAGGACCTTTATAAATGAACGATCGACACAAGAATTCATTTTCTATTTCACAAGCCAAACGACAAGCCGCTTCACTTGTCACCTATTAATGTTTGAAATACTTATTAATAGTTCAAAAAGTCAATTGAGGAATAGGTAACGTTAACTGTTTCGTACGGTTGTATAATGATTTACATAATCATTTCAAATGTTTAATCAATAAAAAAATATTCACGATGATTAATTTTCAATGTATGATAAGTAGATATTACTTATAAGTAGATATGTTTTAAAAATATATTAGTCAACTCCTAAATAAAACGTGTTAAAAATTACCTGCAATTCTTTATCGGTATAGTAATGCAAAGAAGCATATTGAGCTACTTTATCATCGGCCACACCAATTCTAGGCACTTGGAACACTCGATTTCCTTTACAAGCTTGATTGCCTAAAAACGTTAATAATAATAAATTAGTTTTATTATTATTATTTTTTAATTAGTGTAAGTTTTTATAGTTCAAATTTTTATATTTACCTTTGATACAAAGATTTTCAAAATAATCTACACCTTGCGCTTCGACAAATTGAACATACTGGCCGGTCGTTCTCCTATCTGAATCACTTAGATGGCATTGTAACGTCACGTAATTGTATTCCACGGAACGACAAACAAATCGATGCTGTTAATTTGATTATTAAAACAATTAATATTGAATTCATTAAATAAAGGACTTATATAAAATACTTACTTCGTTCAAACAAGCAGCGAGACAAGCTTCTTTTGTGGACGTATAAATCAACGCGTTGTCTAAGCCTCGAATCATTTTATTTGGAACTCGTTCGAATGCCCAAGGTCTAAGACATACGTTATCTGTAAAAATAATAGACAATAATTGAAGTAAAAAGTTATTAAAACATATAAAACACCAATAGTCGAAGAAATCAATAAATTTATTTTTAAACAATTGAATTTAAAATTTGAAAAATGTTATTTTCTTAATATAGCTGATTTAGGGATTCGTTGATAAATACTTATTTTAAAAGATCCGTTAGAATCTTTAATTTATCCAAAATAATGGGAGTTTTACTTTTAAGTTTTACATTTATCACATTTTTTCACAATACTTTGTTTACTTTTTTTTTTAACTTGTACTAGATTTGTATACATAATATAACTTACCCGATCTTATTTGCATTTTCACCATGTAATACATGTTAACAGACCGTTGTGGTACTGCTGCCGGATTATTGGCAGTAGTTTCATTTTGTAGCTGACAAACTGTCTCTTGTATTGGAGTTAGTGGATTTAAAACAAAACTGCAATTTAAATAAATAAATTTATTAGTTAAATTTTCACTATTTTGAAATTTCTTATCATTAGCAATAATAATTTTATTATAAAATGTGAGATGTAAAATTATTAAAATTGTATTTATAAAACACAATTATTCTAATTTTATGACAATTTTTTTTACCTAAACGATGCTGCTTGGCATTCTGGTTCCTCTCTACACCATCCTTGACATTCATAAAGTGTCAAATTTTTTACTGTGTAATATGTTGTACCTTTATAATCTAGTTCAGTGAGTTTTTCAAATGCACTACGACCTACAATAAAGAAAATAGTTATTTAAAACATAAAAGACATTGACCAACGTCACATGGTCCATTATTTATTTGAAATCGTTAAAAAATTACTGTCTAAACACGGTATGTCTCTTTTAATTTAATTATTCTATTAACTAGTTGAATAAATTATACTCGTTTGAACTCTCTGTTCTTTATGCTTGATTAGATAATAACGGATACTCAAATAATGATTAAATACACTCATAAGATATTTAATTTAGTATTTTTTAGTTAAAGTTCTAAAAAAATATCTTGCTTGTTCCTGTGGTACATTAAGTAAAATTAGTTTGTGAGTTATGGACAAATTCTAGAAATGAAGTAAATGAGTCGTCACTCAGAAATAAAATTATCAATTTCCTATTCATTGAAAATTAGGATAGTCGTATAATTATTGACGCCAAGGGCTAATGACATATTGACCCGAAAATTGCAATACAAATACATGACGTGTTATTATCTTAATTACTCCAAGTACTTATTGAATCTAACCAACCTTACTACATCACACACATTAGAGTTCGTTGATTCTTATTTACTGAAGTTCGTGTATTTAATTAATCAAACTAATTTGTCACTGACGACAAAAAAAAACAACTCAAAATAAGCTATAAAGACCTTTTTTAAAGTAAAAATAAACGAAAAGCAAAGGAATTAGATCTGCTTTACGCAAGTGTGATCTTGACATAGTACACCGACTTAATCGTTTCGGGAGAGTGATTATTATCTTCTGTGTTTGACGACTTTAACTTGGAATAATTTAACTAAAGTCAGATAAATTCACAACACTTAGATGAAGTGGTATAAACCAAAACAAACATGTTCTAATTTTTTATTACTAACGAACTATAATTGATTCATTATCTTAAATTTCAGTAACATGAATTAACCCATTTAACGGTATGGTTAGCGTTCATTATGTTCACATTAAAACACATAGTTTATTACAAACTAATTAAATTTAATCTTTTTTCTTAGCTACAGTAATTCAATGTATTAAATTAATAAAATTGTTTGTGTTGCATTAAAAATAGAACGCATAATGAACTTGACATAACAATTAACTGCAAAAATACCTAGAGTAATGTAATTTGTTATTATGATCTAGAAACATTTTCGTGTTTAACGTTGTAGTGAACGCACTAAAGCAATCAAATTTTACTCAATTTCAAAGCAAAAACAGCATTTCTATTTATAATGTGTTCATTAAACATAAATGCATGTTAGATATGTACTAAATATGTTTTTATATCAATTCCTATTTTCTTCAAGTAAAAATTACAAAACCCTGAAAGTAAATGACCCCTTTATTCTGAAAATGACTTAATTTAGTAAAATCTATTTTCCTATAATATTATTATACATAAAAATATTTTAAGTAAGGAATGAATTAAACACTTTTCGTGGTTCCTCTTTATCTTTTAATACATAAATTATGTTTTTCGACAAGTTTATAGTTCTAAGCCAATAAAATATTTATATTAATTTGTTTACGGTATTTCTATTTTAATTTATTATAATTTCGTATATATATATATATATATAAATATCAAAGAAAATTGCTTTTTAGCAGACAAGTTAATGCTAAACGGACATCAATTGCTCGCCACTGACAACTTTTTTCATTTTATAAATTATAAATACAATTTAATGACGTGTGCGAAATTGAAGTACGTTGTACGTGTTTATTTAATTCTTAAGTGTTGTAAAACTCGCCTGTCTGTTTACAGCGTTTTTTTGCATAAGTGAAAAATATTCATACCATATAAAAAATACGAATAATTATAACTAGCCCAACGTATGCTTCAATATAACATATAATATTTTAGGTCAGCAAAAATTTTGTTTTAAAGATTATTTTATGTTAACATCATAATTACTTTATATAGTAATTACTAATAAAGTATTAAATAATACTTTGATTCTTTTGATAATACAATGAAACCATTAAGTAAAAAAAAATGACATTAAAAAAAATAAGTTGACCATAATTTAAAACATAAGGAATGATAGTAGACATTTAATTTTACTCGTCGAGTTGCACAACATAAAATGTTTATTATTATAAAAAAAAGATTAGTTATCATATTTTAAAAATATTTGTAGTTACAAAATCACCTTGTATGAGGTAGAATGAATACTTAGTAACAACAATATTGTAATATTTTTTGGTAGGGTGGTAGTAAAATTTATTAATTGAAATTAAAAAAATCATTCTGAGAAATAACACTCAAGAAATCTGTAACTTAAATTACTATGAAATAATTAACTCTTAATCAAAATATTATGCTTAATATTTAATCTGTGCAAATTAGTTGTTAAATTTTTGAAAACCATTAAATGTAAACTGTATTTACGTGTATTCATTTTATACAACAAGTTTCTTACTTTGATTTTCAAGATTTATATTAATATATTCAAATTATGCTAAACATTAATATTAACGGTTGTTTCCCTCTTAATTTTTTTTTCTGTTCATTTAGATAGTATGCATATTATTTCTATAAAATCATTAAATTCAATGATATTAAACCTATCAAAAAATTCGATACCGTTGAACTGAATTCAAACAATTAACAATATAGATTATGAAACATGGTCAAGTGTGACCGATAAAACTATTTGTACATAGCTTTTTATACTAAAATATCTATTAAAATGTATAAAACTCGTTCTGTTATGGTAATTATAATATTTGTAAATAATCAGACAAACTACACTGAGTCTAATCGAACCGTAATGATCACAAACTCTGAACGATTCTTACAGAAAACAAGTAAATAAGCAGAATCATACCTTAAAAATATATATATCATTTCAAAGTGTTTTATTTTTAATTATAAATAAATTTATTTACATTTTTGTTTATTAATTGTTTTATCTAATACACGATTGCAAAAAAAGAAAAGAAATTATTATTTTATAAAGTAAAAATAAAATTAGACTTTTGTTTGATATTAGGACATGCATAAATGGTTAACCACTATAATGAGTTCGATTACCTCACTGAGTGATAAATTGTTTTTGATGTTTTTTCACTGATCTTCGTTAAAAATCCATTTCAATAAAAAAATAAAACTGTATAAAAAATAACATAATGTAAGATTTTGTATAATCTTTTTGGCCGTCGTTTGCCTAAAACCGATTCAGTAGAACTGCAAAGAAAAATAAAGCATTGACCGATGCGAAATTCAAGTGCCTTAGTCGATGGGTGTTAGAAGAACAGCTGTTCATGATACCTATCATTTGAATTACAGCGTTTTGTTCTCAAGAATATAGATAATTTTTTTTATGGATACATGTATTGTTGAAGTATCATGTAATATCCATCTAAGAATACTCTAAAATGCTGTGTAACACCAACTTGTAAATTTTTCATTCCAATAAATAAAACCTATGCATTAGACTAATTTTTATAAAAATATACATATTAAAATTGGTATTCTGGAATTAATACAACAAAATTTAATGTAAATCTTTGCCTGTAACACAAGTATACCCAAATTATTATTAGACAATACTTCTAAAACTAGACTGTTTTGTTATTATTTGAAAATGGGGTTGGCCGTTTTTAATTAAAACTAAAATTATGAGTATTTTTATGCAAAGATTTCAGAAAAATAAAATAAAACAAACGGGAAACGAGTATCTATGCCCTGACAATAAGTCATAAAAATATCTTAATTTAGGAAAATAGACCACTGCGATTAGATTGAGATTGCATAGAAGGTTAATAATACTGACTTTCTGTTTAAAAATAACAGTTCTATATTATATTAGAAAAAATATAATAATTGAATCCACCCACCATGTGCGTTCTAATTGAAGGGCCTTCTTTTCAAGAAACAAGTGATTGTTCGGAATTCGTGTTTGTTTCTGAGGTAATCGTTTCCCACGTGCATGCCATTAGAACATACATTCAAATAATGTGCGCATGTATTCATCCACACACAAATTATTTCCCGTTATAAAGTCATCAACAAACATTATAATCATCTCATCACCTAGTTTTTACAAATCTTTTGCAGTAATCACGATAATACAATCCTCCATAATAGTATTTATTTTTTTATGCATTATAAATCTAAAGGGCGGCTCTAAATAACTCGTCAGGACGAATCTCAATGTTACGCCTTCCATACAAATCATTACTCTCGAATTGTACAACAATAGCAATAGATGGCAAAAAAATCAAAAGCAATGTTATTTCATCGATCGCAGTTCGATCTCTTCGTGTCGTCCTACTGTCATTTATTCGCGCATTCAATACATGACAACTGTACTATGGATACAGTTGTCGCCGGTAATAAGCACAATTATTACAGTACAAGGTATTTGGGATTCGTTTCTTCTTCTCGGCAATATTCTTTTTCGCAGCATGTTTCACACGTCATATTACACACACAACTATTGAGAACTTTTTAATTAATGTATTATGTTATGATACGACCCATAACAGCTTGACCGTCGCCACCGCTACCCATATAATAACAATAGCTCATAAAATAACGCGACAATGTAATGTACAACAGTTACATTTGCTACTGAGTCTATATTAAAGTAATGTATATAGCTCAATATAATATTGTAAGGTGAGAAGTTACATACGTTAGAAAATGTTTCAAAACCAACAAAAAATGAATAATTTACTACAGAGTCTTCTAATTATTGAAGTTGAAAATGTATTATTCTAGTTTAATATTCCAATGTACTAACATATTTTATAAAAATTATTTGAAGTAATATAAATGGCTTATAGTCACAAAAAGTCGATTTACTATAAACACAAACGGATATGACATGTTTAAATTAAGTTTGCTAACCGTATAACTACTTCCCAACACAGATGACAAATTACTTGAAAAATGATTATCGTTTTCTTTAGTTATTACATTTGATGATAGCATGAATATTTTGTTTTTATTATTCTTATAGGCTAAACTTAATTAAGATTTTCATATCTGGTAGTTACCTATCTACTATTTTCATACATAAGAATAATTTGAGTTTTCTATTTTCCTAATTAGTGAACTTACCTAATATGCCTACAGTATTAGTAAAAAATAACACAGTGATCAGCCATCTCCGCCATAAACTACCGGTAGTTGACATATTCAACTGATTCCTGAAACAAAAAAACAAATTACGTTATTTATTACACTATAAAAATGAAAGATAAAGTTGATATGAACACTAAAATGGTTTGAAAACGTTTTAGACTAAAGTATTCCAAATTTATTCAGAGAAAAATGTATTTTCTATGGAAAACATTTGGTTAACTGTGATGAATAGCAGTTTATTTATTTTTTGTCAACTTTAAGAACCATATACGACATATTTTCGACTAAGGTTGCGTTAGAAACGGTAATAAAGTATACAACACTTTGCTTATTAAGGTCTAATTTCCTGTCTGCGACAGATCGAAGTAAAAAAAAAAAGAAAATAGCGACGGTGATTTGAATTACGGAAGACCGACAATGATGTACATGTGTTAAAAACTGCACTATTATTACTTATTGCTTTTTTTCTATCGCTATTATTTTTTATCCGTTGTTCCTACACGACTTCTCCTGGTTATCACGTTTATGTATAAAAACATGTATGTGGAATGTCTTTCGTACAGAAACTGTATAAATTGCAGCGAATCGTTACGGTGAGTTCATAGAACTATCTTTCGGTAAATTGACGGCTGCATGTCATTTTGTTATGTCCGTTTTCCTATTAACAATCGTCTACACAAGTCACATAAATTTTTATGGCGTCTTTTCAGTGTAGTTCACTTTAAACAAACACATAGTATATGTTATTATTTAAAAAAATCGAATCAATATTTAAAAGAACAATAGATTCACGATAATTTTTTATGGATATATGTTTTCGTACATTTTCATTAATATATCAACAAAAATGAAAATTTCGTGTATACTTTATATTTACTAATAATACAATTTTAACGGAGATTTAAAGAGCATCGAACTCAGAATCCAAGTCGATGTTTTACTGTTTACTATCAAAGTCACAGTGATACTGCTCGTCATATTGGTAAATGTTATATTACACACCTAAACATTATATAAATCCTAAAAAGTACATTATCAATTACGTTTTAGTAATAAATAAATAACTAACGTTCAGTAAAGATACTGTTTTACATTAAACGTTACGCGTTTCACGGTGAAAAAATATTATTTTTTAACAATTTCAAAATTTGAAATTAAGATTTAATCTTAACACGCCGATTTTCGACGATGTTATTAAGTTGAACTTGCGGCAAATTATAAACAAAATCGTTTTGTAACGTTTTCATGTGATTAATTGTGTTTGCTGGTCGGATGAGCAAAAATATATGAAGAAAATTATACATAAAAAACTCATTGATTCAAATGAAGAGGTACTACAATTACACCGACGACGGATTCGTCTTAGCGGATGTTGGCGGGTATGATGAATGAGTAAATTACAGTGATCAAAGAAAAGATTAAAGATGCACATGTAAAATATTATAATAGCCATTGACGGTGTCCAAGACGGATGAATATAACGGAGTGTGTCATGAGGTTGATGGTTAATGCAAGCGTGAATTAAAAATCATATTTATAATATCATATTTTACCCTGTTTCATTAGGCTCGTGTTTAAAACGAACTCTGATGAATAATACTCGATTACCGTTAAATCCAATAATATATTATTATTGTGTTTAAATCCTTTTAAAATCGTACCTACTCACTAAAGTCAACAAAAGCAAGTCACTTGAACGTCGTGGGCATTCTTCAAAGCGTAGTTTTAGAACCGTAACGTCGTTTTTACCCAAGTGCGTAGAAAATGTAAATAATAACAGCAATTAAGTTTGAGTTTATTGGACATAATTGTACACGGGCTGGTTTTATTTTTTTGCACTTTGTCGACGGGACGTGAAACTCACGGAACTGGGTCGGTGCATCAAGCCACTAAATACATGTGTAGCTTAAAGTGTCATGTTGAAGAGTTTAAATACCATATACGGTTTTATTAAATGACCCTATCTTTTTGATGAGCAAAAAAAATTAAAGTGCAGTTACTTCCATGATATTAACGACGATAAACAGCAATAATATTTTTTTATATCATGAATACAATTGTACGGCACAATTAACGTTTCATAAATGTGTCACAGAAAAAGCAATAAATATAGTTCTATACCCATCCTACTACAGCGATGTCAAATCACGAGTAGACATGCATAAAGTGTGTTTACCAAGTATTTAATTAAAAAAATATCAGACTCTATTTAACCTTATGCGTTATATAATGTAGTAATTTATTCGCCGTTGCGAAAACTTGAACTACATTAAATGTAGTTTTAAATTTTAAAATGACTATTTTTCAATGTTTTTTCTTTTATGATTTCTTCTGTGGATCTATGAAGTTGACCTGAATAATGAATATTTCTACATTGTAGCCAGAAGGAAATAGATGGATAGAAAATAAAATTAAGAAATAAAAAAACCACACAGTTTTTTCTGTTATATTTGATACGGTTAATTTTTTCTTATAACATTTAATAATCATGAATGATGGTAGATCTGACCGCTCATTTACAATACATTGTTTTACATTAGACATCAATACCATTAATCTGGCCGAGAAAGACCTAATTTTACTGAACGTTAAACTGAAAAGCATCTAAAAAATATATTTGATTTGAAACATTTTTGAACTAATAAAATTGTATAAGACTTTATAAGCTAACTCTGAAACTGACCTATGTTTGAACATGACTTAACTTTTTATTTTTAACAGTACACATTTGACTCTTCACAATTCTAATGATATATACAGTGGTGTTTTCAGAGGTATATGGCGTATACTTAATAACAATTTTATAACTAACGTATATCCTAAAAAAATTATACTAATGTACTATTTATATTAAAAGAATACAATCACAAATCAACGTGTACCCTAAAATAAAAAAAGGTTCTTTTTTTTTGCAAAAACACCACAGGATATATACATACATGTAAACCATGGAAATGGTTTCTATGAAATTCAATTAAGTTAAAAAAAAAACAGCTAATCTCGTAAAAATCAAAATCGTGGCGGTTCGATTTTCAGGGATGGAAATTAATGACACATTTTATTTAAATATGATCTTTTCGAATCGGAAATCGAGTTCATGCATACAAACTATACGTGCTATCCAATAACATCGGATATATCAATTTTTTTTTATATTTCAACGATCGATTGTCACATTCGATGCATGGAAAAACGGGTCATATACAAAAAAAGTGAACAATAAAAAAAAAAAAAGCAAAATCGAAAGATATTCGTCGTCGTGTTGATTTAATTAGATTTTCTCGATAGCCGCCACCGTGGCATTCGCAGCAGGGCAGAACCAAAAAAACCAGGGGCACGTAGTTCAATACCGTTGGCGCTGTTTTAATTTGACGAGGTCATCTGTGTTCGACGACTTGGAACAGATGGTATTCTGTTTCCCGTGGTTAAGCCTAGCAGACTCCGTGGAATTCAAACTCGAGAATACCTCCAGTGATCTACATATTTTATCCCTACACATTAATATTGTCCATTTGCGCGCATGGTGTGATTCGTGACGGTTTTTTTTTTTTTTTTTTTGGTAGTAGTGGTCACACGTATTGAACATATAAGCAGGCTACTGTTTTATACTTTTTAGTATTTAAAGCAACGGTATACCAGTGACAGAGTACGGCAAGTACTTAAATGTATATGTATGATTATAGAACTACATATACTTATTATATGTGCGTCTATTCGATGTCGGGATGAACATGAGAATAGTTTTTGTCTGCCAATTTTGCTTCACACGATAACTAAACGTTTTATTCTTCTGCGTGCAGCCCATGACGTGTTAATAGATCTTATGACAAAAATACAGTTATAATTTATAAGTTTATTGTATGGACGTATCACACAAAAGCATACACCCCGAGCAAATGCTTAAAAATTGTCCAGTATCTACAGAAACATTTTTTCCAAAAAAAATATTTTCTAATTATAATATTTATACTTAACTGTAGAAATGTTTACTATCTCAAATTGGTTGCTATTAAATAGCAAGTTCAAGAAAACACTCTGAATTGAAACGAAATCTCTGGACTATTATAATTACTCACATTAATATGTTAGTTTGAGTTAGTTCATTAGGTACCGATAACATCTTAATAGTTCGTAGAGGAAGATGCTGTTTTACTTTAAGTAATAAATCGCAAACTACATCATCACTAATTCGACAAATTTCAAGTATAACATAAAATGATTAATGTTTACTTTTTTTTGGAAATTCTTAGATTATTTTTCTTGGACATAATTATATTACAACTGTATCGGCATAAATCGAAAAGATTGCTTATTAAACTGAACAATTGATTAAAATACTAGTCTCAGGAGTTCAAACAAATGGAAAATTGAGAAAAAGTCATTAAAACGACAAAACTGCTGTTATATGAGATTACTAACTGCGATTTTTTTAAATTATATTCTTGAAAACAAAGAAGATAATTTCGTTGTAATAATCGAGTTAATGATATTTTAAAGTAATAATATATTACAAAACAGTCGGAGATTGAAAGCACATATGTAAAATTCTAATGATTCTAATGTTTTGTTGGCAATAATATTTTCATATACGGAAATAACCAATGACATGTCTACACATGGGTCTAGTGAGTTGAGCGTTTTTCTTGGCGTAACTAAAACTAGTAGTAACTTAATAAACCCAACGCATTATAAACTGATGTGGTCGCATTATCTTGCAAATTATTTTTATACCCACGATTCGTGATTCAATCTCAGCTGTATTTTATTTTTTCATTTTTCTCCACAATTTCAATTTATTTTCCACTATTATAATACAGCATCATCGATGTCCGGCGGCTATAGTCGTGCCGACACACTGAAGATCCCATCTCGGCATAAGCTCCGAGAAGATAATAATAATAATGCACGCGAGAAATATTACGGAACTCTGACTTTACGATTCCGGTACAGGAAAATATATTATGAAGTATTAACGTGAGAAAAGTTCATAAAATAAGATTTATACTATCGACAGAATAATACCTTTTTTGCGTTAATGAAGTGTAAAGTATGCAATGTTAATTACTTGCCCGATTAGTAAAAGAACGCTAATTTTGTTTTACGATGAAGATGTAATCAAACAACATAGTAATTATATCAAAACATAAAAGAAATATAATTATTGATACCGTAGGCATTGTATTATAAATCAGGTATAATTAAAAAACAACATTAACGCGCTGCATTATTAAGAAAAAATAACCATACTTTTTTATGGAAATCCTTGTGAATAATTTAACGAAAATTAAATTATGACTTGAGATTTCATTTTTACATGCATTTTATTTAATTCGTAATTTTTAGTTCTCTAGCTTCAAACTTGTTTGTCAACACACTTATTCAACATTAAAATATCATGTCAAGAAATTTTCTTTATCTTTGACTAATTATGTGTTAATCGTACCAACGAGCGTAGGGATTAGGCGAACATAACAGGGGGTTATTTGTGGAGAGGCCACTAGGGCATTTTCTTCAATGTAAATTTCGGAGCAGGGCAAATTAAGTAAGAAAAAGTCAAGATTTCTGTTTTTAAAAATAAAAAAGGCTGATAAAAATGTTTTTGGGGTTGCTAAATTCAAATTTGTTCAATATATTGAATTTTAGGAGGATGTTACAGAGAGTCTTTAATTAATTTTAGTAAAATATTGATGTAATATATCAAAATATATGTTATTCATTTCTTAATTTATTTTATCATTATAAAACTTCATTCTTTAAACTTGTATAAACGTAAAAAAATTGTGTTTTATTTATAATAAAATTGATTGAAAAAGAAAAATGATAAAGCTATTTTTTCAAAATAGTTTTTTTTATATATAAAATTAGTTTTATGGATAGATTATTGAGATAAATCTAACTCTGTGAAATGATCAAACATTTTCGCCGGTCTATTATAATTTAAAATGACGCCCCTGGAACACAACAAGCCGGATCGCAACATTTATTTTAGTTTTGAGCATCTTTATAAAAGAGTATTTATAATAATCTCCTGATATCATCAGCACGTATTTAACTGATAAACACATCGTATATAATTCAATACATAATAGCTATTTAAAATTAGCTGAAGTAAAAAATCGAAGTATTCTATTATTTTAATCACTAGTATTAACTACAGTAACGGGTTCTACGGTTTCGCGCGTGCACGTAGTGTGTCTCTCAAGCCTCTATTATTATTATCGCATGAGTGATTGTGCATAGATATCAATTGTGAGTCTCTTGCACGTTTACTGTACAATACAACCGGTGATTATTATGTGACATTCGGAGCGGAAAAACCATACGAGTAGCTGTTTTTTACTAACTACCGCTAAGAAAACAAACTTGAGTCCTTTTTTGAATCTGTTAAGCCTGCCATTTTCACGAAAGTTCAGAAAATGCCTAACTATCATTCCCACAAATTTTTTTTTTTTAGTTTTAAGAATCCTTTTAATGCACTTTTGGGCAATAACTACAAAACGCGTAACTAAAAGGATCCGTAAAGGTTAGAATACTGGGGAAATCGGTACACATTTAACAGAAGGTAAACATTTATGGTTGAGTAAATTATTTAATTTTTGATGAATATAACTTTACCCAACACTTCTGAAATGGAATTTTAGATACGTGACTGGAAGGTACTGAGAAATTTTTATATTTCAATTGTCAATGTTCTACTAAATTGTCATTTAAATATATGTCATTAAATTGCGTGTTAAGTCAATTGAAATACAATACGATATTAAAATGTTTAAACCTATAAGAAAAATAGAACACAGTTTTAAGACTTTCTAGACTAATTATTAAAAATTATCCATATAATTATTCTTAAAGAAATCAATAAACGTTTTGACTTTTAAAAGCATTTATCATTTATGCGGATGATTTGGCATAGATCTCACGGTGGATTAGCCACAGACTGTTTTATTGTGTATCATCAGAACGACCGTATTCTAATAATATGGGCGAAGGCCTTGAGGTCGGCGGGTTCCAAATGTGTCTATCATTTTTCTTAGCTGCGTGACAAATTAATCTGATTCAAAAATATTTCGCTCAATTCATACTATCACTTCTATAGGCACCTCATAAACAGATCCGTTATTAAACAGTAGTTAATTTACGGTAGACGGCTGTATAACAATCGTCTATACGAGTCTAATGTCTTTTTTATTTCTTCTTTCGTTTATTAGGTCAATATGTTCGGGTAGATATGTCAGAAACGTGACTGAAGTGACTTCTAACATTGCGAATCCATTTTATAATAATGCTCGTAAAAACTAAATATTTCAAAAATAACGAAATAATCTCAAACATAAAGAAATGGTAGAACGTTTAATGTTACAAATAGAAAATTGAGATTACTATTGACAAGTGTGATAGGCACAGGTTTATTACTACTATTTGTGCAACTACCGAAGAGCCAACTAAACACTTATGTAGATTAAAATTATAATGAAATATTTTTTCTTAGTACTCCGCATGAGTATATTTTATTAAGAAAAGACAAAAAAATTAACTCAATACACTTTTTTATTGAAGCTCTTTCGTTGTAAAATACAGTATAATTTTGGTTCAATCAAAGCAACTGCAAATTATGTTTATTATTTCTCATTATAAGGCTACAAAATTATTGCTAATTATGTTTTATTATGACCCAGAAATCGACTTCATTAACATCACGTCAGGATTCTCCAGCTCAATTTTTACAAAAAGAAATGAATTCTATGTAAAATATCATAACGGATGATTACGATTGTGAGACTCGTTGTTTTTACAGCACAAAGGTTGTCTGTCATAAATAAAACGAAGAAAGTAAAACGCCCCGGATTATTTTGCTAGACGATATTTTTTATTTATCACGGCAGACGCATTAAATTGTCACGCAAACTCTACTCAAACTATAATATGCAACTGCGATGACCTAAATAATGAATAGATTCTAAACATAATAGAAAAGAAAAATAGAAAAATCATGCAGTATACTTCTGCTATGTTAGTTCCTAATTTAAAATAGCAATATATAATCATATTCATCAATGATTAATATGTGTTTAAGAAAATTATTTTAAGAACTATACAAAATAAACATAAGTATATATTAAAATAAAAAAAATTGTTACTAAAACAAATTAACTTAAGTACATTGTCAAAATATCAATGGTGGATAAAAGTTTAAAATTTTATTGAAGAACTCGGTTCAATGCAAATTCATTTTTTTTTCTATAGTAAAACAGTATAAATGACTTATCTAAGATATGAAAATATATGTTTACACTAATTGATTCGAATTCGCTTTAAATTACAAATTATAACACCTCGTAAATATGTTAAAATTTAATGAAACAAATAATTGGTGCGAACTCAGTAGTCAAAGTTAAAAATACAAATTCCAACGTGTCTGTGTTAACCTTTCAAACTATGTAAGTCTGTACGTGTCATTACAAATGCATTGTCACCAATTGATGTGTTATTATTTTGCAGTTCTTTTAGAGGTAGTGGGCTTACGATGACTTGGTCTTAACCCTTTTTGTTGCACGTAGAAGTAATCATTAACGGCGTATAGAAGCATTCAAAAGTTGATTTTTCAAAAGGATTATACGCGGTAGTTTAACGTCAGTACTTATCGTTTTTGTAGAGTCATTGCCGGCCGCGCTGACGAAAATTCTTTTTCCGGCTGATGGCTTGACGATGTCCAGCTAGAAGTCGTTTGAAAAAATGCACGCGCGTTAAATTAGCGGCGGTCATAGCACATGTTACAAAACCGAATAAAACGTCGATTTTTCCCACAAGAATCAATGTATAACAATTCTGACGGACGTTAACCCCATCTGAAGGTGTGCCCGTCCATCTGCAACTATTTCATAACATTATTATGCGACCGTACGAAAAGTGTTCTATAAATAAACAGTCTTGTACATTGTTGTTATTAATGTCATTAAACAGTTCGACAGTACACGTACTTCGCACGCCGACGCAGTGCCCTGTCGTTGCACCTTATGTTGAAACTATCGAATTGGCGCTATTGTCAATAGAGGCGTTTGATAGTAAATCAACCGGAGTAAGATGATTGGCCGGAAAATAGCTTTGTGAAAACGTTGCTCTTGTGCTCCTAAAGAAAATCCGTTTATTTCGCTAAAATTTTGTATAACCTGCAGATACCCCGACGACAAACAACCGGCACTTACTTAATAATTATTACCTCAACTCATCCCAACCCAACGAAGTCAATGACATCAATTTCACCGCTTCTACACGACCTTGGGTTTTGCTTAGACACTTTGCAAGTAATCGCTGGCGTACAAAGAAAATTACAAATAACCGCAATCCAACATCAGTAACATATCGCTAATCTTATCGCCCGTGTAACGCAATAAATAACATGTCCGTCTTAAGTAGGAAGCTAAAATATCAGTCCCGCGGCTTTTGTCTATCGAGACCAAGAGAACGATTCGGAATTCGATAATAGCCGCGTAGAGATCTTCTTGTTTTCGCATAACTTGGGAATATTTATTGTAAGCCATATTCATTGACCAACAAGAATTTCAAAGAAAAGTTTCCTTTTCCAATGCAAATTCTACGAGTAAATTTTATGTTAATGGAGACATTGTTTGCTATTTATAGAATTATATTTTAACTTAAAACAAAGCAAATGTCATTGATAAAGGTCTTAGAGGGCAAAAATGTTAGACACTTCTATAATGGTATAAAAGCGTTCGGTTGAGTCCAGAGAAATGCTTCAAGAAATAAGGAAAACAATTGGCAGTACTTGTTAAGATAGACAAAAGAAGTTACGATACAATCCTATACGATATTTGATTATAATTATCGTAGAAGTAATTATCTGCTTAATAGACTATTTTTCAGTGATTATGACGTACCGTTCTTTAAATGAATTACATAAACTAATTACTATTATGAACATTGTGATTAAAATTTAAGGTACAAATTATATACCAAAAATAAAAAAATTACTATCATTTAATGTAGTAGATTACAAGAGATAAACTACTCTAGCGAAAATGTATAGGAAAAGTTAGCATATCGGCCAATTGTATGATAATCCTTTAAAAATTTCCTTGTTATCAATAATGAACAAGAATATCATCATTTTAATCGAACTCTACATTAGCCCACACTAATGATACATTTCATTACTGTAGTGATCATTAAGTACTCTGAATAAGCTAAGCCAAAAGTATTTACTTTTGAATACTTTACGAAGAATGATAGATGATAATGTTTTGTAGAGTGAGAAATAAATTGCACATTGTACTAAAAAACATTCGGTTTTTCTGTATGTCGAATGTAACAAACCATAACCAACCTACTTAACCCACATGCTACTATGTTATTTTTTCCTTTCCGTATTTTATATTTTTGATACTGTACTTAATATTAATAAAAATGAATTTTAAACTGGTCTAATGATTTTTGTCATGTTCTCTATCGTAATGACACAGTGTGTCATTGACACACCCTCTCTTGTCTGGTTTTTATTAATAATATTAATATTATATTTCATATCTAACTGATGGGTATTTTATACTTGTCAAGAACTCAACATTTTATAACTGATGACAATATTTACTTATTATAGGTAATCATATATTTATATATGTTTTATAAATATTTAACTTTCTCGTCAAAAATTAGTTATTTTTTACTACCAAATTACTCTATTATATGAGTAATATCAAAAAATTAGTCAGTAAAAAATTTTAATTTAACTATTTAATTCACCAAATAATTATTAATTTATCGCATGGTATATTTAATAAAAAAAAACTATTAATGGTATAAAAAAAATGGAAATAAATATTTTATGCTTGGAAAATATATTTTTTTTTATCGTAATATATTCATCGAATATATTAATTACAAATGTATTTATAATTTTAAATTATATTATGTATATAGGAAGCTAGTTTATTCTTTTTACATTTAAACCAAACAAAAAATAGATTCTTAAGTGTTTACATTTACGTGAGAAGTAAAAAACAAACTTGTGACTTACCCGGGTTTCATTTTTAAGTAAATCTCATAATTTTATGAATAATTGCTACGCCAAGAAAACTCGGTTATATTTATTGTCGATTGAAAAAAATATTGGTAAAAGGAAAAATTTTAAACTAGTCTATATTCGAAATCAAAGAAAGTATTGTTGTCAATAATTGAGTTATGAAAATGCACGTTATCTGTTAAAAGTACTCATTTTTTGTAACCAAATCGCCGAATCAAGATTATCGTGTAAGTGCAGATTAAAAAAAATAGTTCTACACCAAAATAATATTCAGGGCAATCGTTTGTCCGAAACTGATTGTATTAGCCTTGATTTTATCTTTACAATAATAAGAATAAAAAGAATCGAATAAACTATTTGTCTGAAAAATGAAACGAAATACTAGTTCAACATGAGATTTTTTTTTATTTTAATCATAAAACTTTGTAAATAACTTTTTTTTTGCCAAAATTCCTTATACGCCGCCCCTGTTGAATATATTTGAAAAGTCATCAATACAGAGACATTTTTTAAAGATTAATGTTTTACAAAGTAATAATTACAATGAAAAACATTATATGTAATTAATGAAATATGTGAATGTATTGGATGTTAAGTTACTTGGCTTGGACATAAATAGATTAAACTTAATATATGATCCCGTTACTTGTCTTGTACAAACTCATACATTTACTCAGATAAATCAATTGACTTCTAGACACACAACTGGTTTCATTATTGTTTTAAATAACTTCTTGAGGTACATAATTCTATTAAAAACATAGAACGCTAAAATAATAATAAAAGAAGATGAAACATTGAAAATATCACAAAAAAAATGACAAGAAAATTCAAACATTGTTTTGTGAATACTGTAGTAGGTATGGCAAATGTGAAACATATTACAAATTTGAAGTGTTCATATGTGGATATGATCCTCCCGCAAAAACTATTTCCTTTTAAATATTAGATACTTTAACATACGGAAATAGACGGACACGACTTAAACGTAACGGGACCCATAGCATCACAACAGGTTTACAACACCGAGCGCCATGAACCATGCAATTATCCCAACGGATGCGTTTAAAGTTCTACTCGTATAATGATATGTGAAGGAGCCCATTGAAAAATAGGAAACCGGTTTATTTTTACTGTTTTGTTTTAGTCTTACTTAATATAATATTAGCTTCTATGAATTTTTTCTTAAAATAGTCCTAAATTATATTTTTAAACTAATATACTTTATAATTATTTAAACACTCACGAAGATTTTCTGATTGTCATATTCCTTAATTCGACATCTACATTCAATACTCATAGCCGTGGACACAGACTACACAACTGATCGCTTATTTCTAAAAAACAATTCGTCTGCTCCAGCATTTTTAACACCTGGATACACACGTGTCGACATAGTTCCACAATTCATGGTACTTATAATAAGTCAGTAGGTACATGAGTTTGTTTTTTGTTTACGGACCTATGTGTTATGAATTAATGATGATCTAGCTCATTACTGGAGTATAGAAATGCACATTTCTATTCCCTTAAAGCAAATTTGTTGTAAAAATACAGAAAGACGGATTATTTAAGTAGTAAAAAAAAAACTGTGAACTTCGAAAGCGTATAATCATTGTAAACTTTATTTTATTCAATATCAAATTTATATATTTAAATATATTTTTATTTGATTTATAAGTGTAATATGTTTTTTCAATTATAAGCAAACAAACGTATACCACAAACCACAAAGTTATTGATTGAACACTTTACTTGTACTTCGAATTGTTTAAACTTAGTCATTCACAAGAACGATACCACAAAACGGTAAATATTAATTTTGATCGTTCAATAAATCTAATCGTAATATCAACGTTTGTTCATTGCTTGTGTTTTGGTTTATATTTTTTACTTTTTAACTCATTATGTAACTATAAGTTACAGAGAAATAGGGCTGCTTTGCATCAAAATAAAAATACTTAATATTTAGACATTGTGTGTAATAAGTTTACAATGGCATATTTCTATCTCTACTCTACTTTTTAAGAACTTTAAGTGCAATGTTATACTTAAGATACTAAGTTACCCAATTTTATGGTATTTCATTGGAAAAAATAAAAATAAATTTAGAAAAAAAGAAGTTTTGATCGGAGAGAAATTTAGAATTGGGTATAAAACTATTAATAAAAATATATGTTTTTTTTAATGAATTTGAGTCAGCTTTGGTTATATATTCAATAAAATAATTTATATTTTAAGATTTTTAAAATGTAAAATCAATAACACGTTATTATATTTTTATCTTAAACACGGCATCGGTATTACGCTCCTAAAAAAAAACACTTCGTCTTATTATCCGCAGGGAATGTCTAAATGAATTCTTGGACCACGGAATATTTAAGTAATGAATCATTCTGTGAGTTTGCTTTGGTATATGAGGGTAAGAAAAAACATGTTAGTAAATATAATAACAATAATTATATGCCTAAAGTCATTTTTTCCCCAAAAAAATCATTAATTCTCTGGAAACGAAATTGTCCACTAGGCTATATGAACAAATACAGTTGTGGTTTTTTATTATGCA
Organism: Daktulosphaira vitifoliae; assembly: GCF_025091365.1. Classification (NCBI taxonomy): domain Eukaryota; kingdom Metazoa; phylum Arthropoda; class Insecta; order Hemiptera; family Phylloxeridae; genus Daktulosphaira; species Daktulosphaira vitifoliae. The sequence goes on along the minus strand of NW_026099572.1, from coordinate 63,838,244 downwards.
TTACTTTGTATACACACCGAAAACGATTGTTTGAAGTACAAAGAGCTAATGCATTCATATATTATGTTTCTACCGAACGGTATGTGTTCTCAATTATAATATTCTCTTCCGAACTGTAAATAAATGCAAACTGTACAATAGAGACGAATGAGAATCATCACAAGTATGGAATACAAAAACTGTAGGTACTACTTCTGAAAATGTTTTTTTAATAGTTTACCTTGTAATTATTCAGATTTCTTACAATTATAGCCTTTTTATTAAAAAATATTTTTCTAGTCTGGTATACAAGTGCAGCTTAAGGTTAATGATCTCCGCTTTGATAATGTTAATTTATACACATGGAATAACACTATCCTATTAAAACATGCATTTTTGCTCACTCTATTCCTTGACCGCCGTAGTCAGTAGGTCAACTATTACAGTATACAGTTTTGCAGATCACATAAACGATATGGTGTATTCGGTACGAGATAATATCATTGGAGACGGTATTATATATTTGACTCTAACATATGCTACGATATTATTAATAAATAATACCACAATATACTTAGTATGGATAGTGGATAGACAATAGAAAGTGTTCCGGATAGCGACGACATAATCGAATTTTAATTTGCACTCTTAGTTGACATATGTGGGTGACGACCACGATGAGGGCGTGTACAAACAGTGTGTGTTATCAAAAGTTAAGTACGGAATTTAGTGTAGGTCAACCGCGTATTCATTTTTTTTTTCATTTCCGCCGTTTAACAAATTGATAAAGATATGGGACAAATTTTGGATGATTTATGAGAAATAATTAATAGCCAATTTTCATATCATTTATAAATAAAAAATAAAATTATATATTTCCGTTTAAAATTTGAATAAATAATTTGTAACCAAAATCCTTGGAAACTTTACCGTTAACTTGCTTAGTGGTTCCCATGTAATAGCTGTGTGAAGATCGCCACCAATAAAGAGTCATTAATAACTTTTCAAAATTAACGTCAAACATTGAACTAACGTAAAATTTCATTTTTTCCCCTCTCTCGACTCCCCCACAAAATAAAACAATCTGAATGATTTATAATTCTAATCAGTTGTTAATTTAAACCTATTAATTTTACATTTAAATATATAATATAATATATTGTAATACTTATAGCTTACTAATGGTAGCTTATATTTTTCAGTCGATTGTTAAATATCACAATAATAACCCCAAAAAATACTTTTCTTGTACTCTTTTTATGGAGCACAGAATTTGTCATCACTAAAAATTGTTAATATTTGCAAATAGTAAATTAATATCAATTTTAATTTATGACACATGCGTTTATATTTTATAATTAAATTAACAACTAAATCATATTCCTAAGAAATTTTTTGTTTCTTCAGGAAAATGTACAACTAAAACTTTAATCAAACAAGTCGATCAAACAGTAAAAAAAAATCAATTTAGTCTGCTTAATTAAATTTCAATAAGTTTTTTATGTATTTTATGTACTTACGGTTCTACTCTGCGTATGATCAACGCTGCTTAAATAGCCCAGCTGTTTCTCGATAAAAATAATGGAATTTTCTTAAATGAATTCGCCACTAATTCAGTTGGTGTCACGAAATAACGTGTACTTGATTTTACTGCACGGAATTTGCACTTAATGTAAATATGAACAACTCGAATGACACGAACGAACCTGTAACCGGTCGACAAACACGACGCGGAAGCGTTAAAGTCTCTGGGTCGTGGCACGTCAGAAATAACAGTATAGTAGAAGTGATTACACCTGTGAGCGACCTGACATCGGTCAAGGACTGGTGAACTGCACTGCGTCCAAGATCAATGCCGCCGGTTCCTTTTATAACTTCTTTCCTACCACCACCGCTTAGCGGCAAGAGTAGCGCTCCAGCAACATGCATTCTGCAAGCGCGGTAGTTCTTTTTGTCTTTTAACAGACGTCCTGGCTATTTTTTTATGTCATTAGTGCATTGGTTCTCTTGTGTGAGCTGTGTACACACATTCTTCATATTTGTCACACGATTATGTTACATGTGTTGTTATTATTATTTATATCATAAAGATTTTTTTGCCCTAACTGTTACATCATCCCCTGTAAATTGGATTTAATGAGAAAATTCTACAATTTTATACTTTTTTCTTGGCTATAAGAAACATGCATTGTGTTTAACACTATGAGGGAATAGCTTAGTATTTATAAATAGAAGAATTGTTAAAATCTGTTCACATTTTATAAAATTACTACGCTTTATTTTTCTTACAACGTAAAAATTTCTTTTCTGAAATAAGTAAATATTTTGCTAATTCAAGGAAATTGGTGAAATTTAATATTAACAGCTTTGCAAACATTTTTTTTTGCATAAATTTATATTCATATTGACAATTTGATACTTTAATTTATAATTGTTGATAAAATATACGAATCTATATGATTTACAGACAATCCATAATACATTTAAGGGTATTTAATTTCTACTGATTTAAATACTATTAAAAACATAGTTATGACATTTCTAACTAATTTTAGCTTTATAATCAACCTACGTGTATTTGTAAGGATTAAACCCCTTTTCTCAAAATTTGTATAAAAATGTAATAATTTTGTGTTTAAGAGTCAAGGCATAGACATAGAGAATGATATATATATTTTTGTGAATTATATCTGTTATTCTATTATCAAATGAGATATTAAAATATAAATATTATAACTACTATATAGGGTAGTTCTTTTAATATAAATCACTTACTTAATGGAAAAATAAAAATATTTTCGAAATGATTATATTTTTACTTGATGATAAAATAATCAGCCTAAATAATTAAAAAAGTCAAAATTTTAAAAAGATCTAATCGAATCATACGTTTATCAAATTATAAATTAATAAAATTTTATACAATATGCCAAAAAATGGACTATGATATAATCTTATAAACGGTGACTTAAATAAAATACAAGTTTATATATAGATTGTAAAACAAACGAATAATGAAAAATACTCACCTAATTGCTTAAATATTTTATTTCTGTTATTTATATGCACAAGCATAAGCTATATAATGTAATGTACACTGATTTTTACATCATATGATCAATTAAAATTAAGGTGAGCGATCTTAATACACCAGCCTAGGTTTTTTCTTATATTACAGTGAACAGTACTTGAACATAGTTAAGTACCAAATTAAATATGAATGAAATCTTAAGGTAGCTCGTCTTCTTTCTTAACTTCACTTTATTTTATTATTGATTTTTTTGGATGTTGAATTCGAAATCAAATTAACAATAGATAAATAAAATAGATATGGTGCGAACAATGAACAACAAAAGGCTGCCATTGTATCATATAGTCTTAAAGGTAAATATAAGCAAAAATAATACATTGTGAATAAGGGCTATTGTAATTGTTCAATAGAAATTATGTCAGGTACTTATAAGGTAATTTTCCTAACCTAATTATACAAAAACTCTTTAAAATAACTTTTAAGAGTTAAATTGTCAAAATTTAATGTTAGAATTTTTTAGTCACGGAGCGTTGTTTTATTTATTTAATACAAATTAATTTTTTAGCTTATTATTTCTAACTTTAATCAGATAAAAAATAATTAAATTTTCAAAATTTAGATATCGAAACAGTCTTTTTAAATATAAGATTTTTTTGTTATATATAATAGAATAACCTATTATTATTTGTATGACTTATATAACAAATTTTAAAAAACTTACAATGTATATTAACATTTAAATATGCCATGAGCAATCAAAATTCCATTCAATTACAGAACCTTGTCGGATTCTTGAAATAAAACTCACTTTAATAAATGTATTCTATTTAATATCGCTTAGAGTATTAAAATTAAAAAATAGATAAAATTATTAGATTTGTATACAAATGTTATCAGTTACTTCATAATAATAAATTAGTTACATAATTTTTAAATTCAATAAATCGTTAATTGTTTGATGATTAGACAAGTTTCCCTATGAATAATTATTCTTCTATTATGCATAAAATCAGTGTATAAAATATTAAGATCTAAAACTTGAATTACTAAGTAAAAATATGAAAATACTTCCTGCGCTTCAAAATATTACAGTACGCACTGTTAAAAATTTAATTAAAAATATTAAAAACAAAATGTTGGTATATGTAAATAAATTTAAATCTAAAATATATTCTTAGTTTTAATTTTAAATACTTAAAATATTAAATAATTTTTTTAAAGAGAATATGAAAAATAAGGATTACTAAAAACTGTACCAAATCATAATTATAAATGATCACTTGAAAAATAACTGAGTTAGGGTCATTATTTTATTATATCCTAAATTATGTATACAATAGTGTATATTATCATAATTTATGATGAGTGTTTATTGTAAAACATGGTTTTTAAGCAAGAAAATTTTTACACCACAAATTGCCGTAAATAAACAAAAAAAAACAAATACTGCAAAGTTATTTAGCCAGTGGTTTTAAAACCGGGACGTTTATTCGACTATTTAATTTAAGCAAATATCATTGAATTTATTTTTTCACACGTACATAAATATTTATTACATTAGTATTTACTTATTTCAATATGTTGTTAATAGCAATTAAAACTATTTGTGAAAAAAAAATGAATTTGGAAACGAGTCAATAACATTTTTATACTAAAGTACAGTTATGAAAAAAATTATTTTGAGATAAATTCAATTATTCCATTGAAAACCATTTTATTTTGATACAAAGTATAATGCAAGAATATTTTAGAGATACACAATTAAAATTCTAAAAAAAGGTACCAAAGGGAGACTTTTTCTTTGCACCCACTCACTAAGTATCTACAATATTAATTATCTGGTATTTCTATTTTAACACGTTGATGGACAGTTTATAAACACTGGTTTTATTTATTGCATGGAGTCAGAACAACTTCCTCCTTCATAAGAAATTATTGAAAATATTAATGCTATATCAGTAATGACATTTTTAAAATAGTTTTTATACCACTGTTATAGCAGTAATATTTAAAAGAGACCCCAGACGTCAAATTTTAATATTACTGTCAACAGTAATATTTAATTTTGTCTATCAACGTGTTAAATTATTTTTTAGACTTGTAATAAAGAAAGTATCAAAAAAAAGGCGGATTTGAAAATTTTTTTTTTTTTGGTGGAATTGGTTTTGTGATTCTTAGTGATGGTTTATGTTGTATGGCAATGAAATGGTACAGTAATGAACAGCATGTTTCAATAATGAAAACTTACAACCAGAACATTACACGGTGACTGTACGAAAAATCCGTACAACGCTTAAACATCACAATGTACCAAACAAAAAAATTGTCGGTTTATTTGAAAATTTGAAAAAGTCTACAAAGACAACTAAATCCCTCGACGCCTTCGAAGTGAGGTGAATGTAAAGGACGACAAATATTGAATGTCAACATATTTTTAAAAAAAGAGTTTTTTTTTTATATAGATATATATAATATCTAAATATAGATTTAGATTTACTAGAAAAATATTTACTAAAATACTAAAATATATAAAATACTTTTTTTTTTTTTTGAGGAAGAATTAGTAGTGTTATGGCAAAAATGTATAAAAAAGAGCTCCCTCCGTCATAACGTAATGAAGCGCAGCAAATTTTGAAATGCCTATGGTCGGAAATTGTGTGAATACGCCCCTTAAGATACGTATAACATTGAATAGAAGGCAATGACAACTTTGTAGTGTTCGGCTTTTGGCGAATGATAAAAAATCTAATTATAATTAGACTTATAATGATAATTATNCAAATTTTGAAATGCCTATGGTCGGAAATTGTGTGAATACGCCCCTTAAGATACGTATAACATTGAATAGAAGGCAATGACAACTTTGTAGTGTTCGGCTTTTGGCGAATGATAAAAAATCTAATTATAATTAGACTTATAATGATAATTATCATTATGATTCATATTATTTTAACATAATAGAATGACAATTTGAATTCAGTTAGTAATTTTGACATCAATATTAAAATCCAACAGGATCAAAAGATATAGCGAGAACTATACAGTATTTATTGTTCTTTTACTCAGTAGTCTGAAAGGTTTCTAATAGTTAATCAAGTAAAATTTCATTATTGATATTTGCAATTTAGTTAAGCCCAACGAACGTTCCAACACATTAAACAGATTTATTATCATTGCACTCCAATATTTAAAGTGGCCACTGACCTCTCTAGGTATTTTGCAAACTATAAATTTTTCTCTTGATAAAATGCCTATAGATAAATAGTTTACAAACTATTTATTCATTATATCATCAATATATCAAAAAAATTAAATACAATAATAAATAAATCATTCGATTTTTGTAAAATATGTTTAGTTATAGAATTGTTTTTTCATGCTATCCTAATAACTACTTTTATTTTTGCTTGATAGGAACTGATTGGATTTCTAAAATACTAGCAGTTTTTACGGTCATTTCAATTATATTTATACAACCTACTAAATAATTTAACTGCAGGATTTCGTCAGAGTTAATTTTACTATGAAAAAACTAAAGCGCATAAGATGGTGTACATTTTTTCGAGACAAATCCTATTACCAATCCGTCAATGTATAAGAAAACGAGCTTTGTAATAATAATAACTATAAAATAATGGACTCTTGGTTACAAACACAACATTTAAAAAATGTTAGCGATTTAATTTTGAAATTTTCTTGAGTATAATAATGGGTACTATTCATATTCTTGAAAAATAACAATGAATGATTAAAATAAAGAATACTTTTACGTTAGTTCAGAGCTATAAAATAATAATTAACTGATATAAATAAGAATTAATTACATGTAGGAGGGATGAATAATAAACACTTGTAGTTCTATTTAAATGATAGTGTCTCTTGTAAATTCTGAGGTAAGATCTTTATTAATTTCATGTACAACAAATGAATTACAAAGGATGATAAATAAATAAATTTGCAGATGAATACTAAGAATTCTAAATGTATGTTTTTCTAAGACAAAATAATTTTTTAGTATAGCACTCACAGTGCAAGGCTTACGGGCAACTTTATTTGGATAATGATGCGGTATATCAGCGTTCGCGATCTAAACATATTACTATACGTAACTACAAAAAAAATTGATGAAATTTGAAAAATAATGCATTCCAATGCTATTGAAGACCTTATAAGTTATAGCGGTTTTTCTTGTACGTGAGAGATCTGCCGCTAAATGTAGCCAAATAAAGTAATAAGGTAATACTTTAGGTAAAAATTTGTTTAAGATATATGTTTATTGGTGTCTAGTATTGAAAATATTCACACAGAAATAATAAAATGTCTAGTATTCGAGTAAGTAAATACTCGGTACAAAGTTTATTTTTGACCACATTAGCATTATTCACAATGTAGTTTATTCCCAAAACAAACTGTAATTTTATAACAATATGCCAAAAAAAAAACCACAGACTTGACCATCATATATGTTTTTACTTTATAGCGTGGTAAAAAATGAGTACATAGAATAACAGCCTTAAAATAATCCATTAACTGTTTTGTTGGTGACCCAAATTGTATTTTATAAGTGAAAAACTTAGAACACGTTTTAAAATTTAAATGATTTTAATTATCGTTTAATAATATATTCTTTTTAAGATTTCAGAATTATAAATTCTATAATTACAGTACATCGCTATAACTTTTTTGGATGAACGAATTCATGCCACTATTTTACTTCATTTGTATATCGCACACTGATTAGTTATCTAGAAACCGTTTGTAACGTATATACTACTTAATCATACTCTCGAAAACATCACTAACCCTTTAAAAAGCTCACTAAACCTAACTCAACATAGAGTTAACTAGGGATATATATATTTTTTTATCTTTAAATCGATGACTCTAGGGGTACTGCGTTTGCTTTACTTATTTCAGAGCCACCATCGTTTATTATTAAATACATCATTAGACGTTTACTTACAGTAATTAGAGATTAATTCTTCAAAATTTATGAACATTTCTATTATAAATTATTGATTTTCTTAAAGACACGCAAATTGCTCTTATACTAAAAAGTATGTTGAGTATCGTATGTTTTTTTTTTTTAACCCAAAATAGTTAAGCAGAGTTTTAACGTGAGAGTTCACATATCAATATCGATCGTAGTCATTTTTTTATGATCTACTAAAAGTTTTTGTCATCCATGTAATTCACTATGTACTAAATCATAAAAAAATAACTTCATGTATAATCTTAATTTTACTAAAATCTTGCGATTTCATCTTGCAAAAAAAATGTAATATCGATTTTTTACGACATATTAGAAAGTTGAGCTGATTTAAACCGTTTAATTTTAATATCCTTAGAATTAAAGGGTACAGTGGAAAAACGGTATTAGTTCATTTTAATATCAGCAATTTGAAAAAAAAAACATTTTTATAGAATTATAATCATTACTTTATACTAATACTGCTAGTGGGCTGTCGTATCAAATTATAAAATCAAAATCGAAAAAATTGGACTACTCTATTTTTTCCTGTATCTATTAATTAATCAAAAATGTTATTCTACACAGAAAAAAATAGTTAAGTATTTAAATATGGCTATTAGTCACATTACACATTTAATAATACATAAATAGTATTCAATTGACTTGATTTTCAAGTTCAAACATTTATAAATTAAAAATTAAGTTACATTTCCATTTTTCTAAACATATATTTTTTCATTTTATGTAGAGAAAAACGCGGCAATTTACTTTTTTAAGCTGGTTAAAAGTCGTAATGTATGGTTAAGTTTAATATGGTATCCATGAAAACCTAATAAAAAACTTTTTTTTAAAATTTCCGTTATAATATACAATTAAATAGCATCAAGGGCTTATAATCTATATGCACACGTTAAAAAATGTTTAATTTTCTTCGATCTATAATCTAATATATAGTGTAAAAATAACAATATATTACAACTAAATGTCACAACAATTTTCCAGTGATTAACTCGATCATCTCAGCGTATTAATCCTATGGCCATATTGTAAACAAATAAATCAATTTCACGGTTAACTCATGTACAAGTCACCAAACACCTTAACTAAAGTCTCGAGTTTTTGTTTTTTAACAAAATTACCGTCGATCTTGTAGACTATCAGGTCGGTCGGTCGATCATAAAATTCCTTACTGTGAAACACTATATACCAAGAAATGCATCATAAAATGTGGATCGAACGATAAATTTATTTTACCCGGGTGATACTTAGCCTATATAATCTGACAGTTATATTATTCACATTTCTCATAAAATTTTTGCTCGCAATCATTTACAAAGCGTTTTGACAAACGACTGGTCACGTGTGGCAGTTTTGGATCGAGAACAGGATATGCAAGGTTAGCGTATAGTAAAGTAACATTATAATGATAAAACCAATGTTTTCATTCTTGGCAAATAATATGTTCGGACCATAAATAATAGTGTAATTATTTGTCACCTTCAAGATGGTTACCTTTCTCCGAGTAATCGCACATTCGTCTTCACATATTCGCCGAACAACAATTTAATCGCGATAATTATGCGACTAAATCATTCTGCATGGCGCACACATTTCTCGAACCTAAATTATTATTAGAGCGACACATAATACTATTATTACCTCTAGAGACAACCTTTCTCTATATCCACCAAATAAGGAACGATTTTTAAATGGTACCAACTCAATTAATGTTTTCTTATTTTTACTAAAATATACATATTGTATCATACAATTCTGTGTTGATTTTGTAGCTGCCAATATTATAAATCAGTTATTCAATATGATACTTCCAGTATAAATGCATGATTTATATTTTATTCGAGTTGAAAAATATCAAATATTGAAGATTCCAAGTTTCAAAAGAAATTTATCAAACAACATAAACTCATCTTCTGTGCCTGCACTCATACTGACATAACACCCAAATGACTACGTTTTTCTGTACATGCTGCCAATATAAGTCGGTTTGGCTCAATCCCGTAAAGTCTAAGTAATCAAATCTGGCGATTTATTATTTTGTTTCAATTTTATTAAACTGTAGGTTCCAATAACATATTTTTTAAGTTACTTACTATTATCTGTATAATAATAAAACTTATTTTTGGAAAATGTAAATTTTATCAAATCAATTGTGCCATATATACAATGCACAAAGCCACATAAATCATGAATCAACTACTAATATAACTAGGTACCTTTATATTCAAAGATCGACGACGGCTTGGTAATTGTATTAGAACATGTTATTTAAAAGCGTTCCGTGCAAAATCTATAAGGGAATACATTAATTTAATTAGACACACACGCGGTAAACAGTGGTCAATGTACTCTTTTTTTTTTTCTATGTCTTTCTATCGACATGTATTGTTATTTTCTATTAACAGCCGTTGCTAACCGTTCGTTTTTTCTATGTATTGATAACCAGTGTATAAACTCACGTCTACACGATACAATACTAAGTATGCAAAAATTATTTTGCTAAAAGTAATTTAACTTATTAGCTGCCGCGAAATTCTATTTAAATTCAGAATCATATGATATTCAATTATGTAAAGAGTCCAAGTAAAACGTTAACTACGTTTATTCAAACGAATAAATTATTATAATATTATATTGTGTTTTATTTTAAAACACATGCAATAAGTATTTGGGAGGGATGCTTAAATCAATCAATTACGATTGGCTAAAAACAAGTTATTAAAAAAAAAAACATAAACGCGTTTCAGAACTATACATCGGTAATAACTATGCTTTTGGAGGGTTGTTAAAAAATATGTTAAACAAGTAAAAATATTTAAAACTTCCCATAAGACCTATGTAAATTTTGAAATTTTTGTCATTTAAAACACACATGATAACTTTGCGCATTTGTATAAAAAATACTATTAAAAATTAATCAAACTTTAATTTATACATTTTTTTTGATATGTTCATTAGGGTGGCCCTCAAAAATCGAATGTCTTTTTTTTTTTTACGCTACTCCTTAATTTTTTTTAATGGTCAAAAAAATGAGCTGTGCAAAATTTGGGACCGATCCGTTAAGGTTAACCCTTGCCCCCGGGCCTATTAAGTTGAGTCGAAGAGTCAAATTTAATAGAAATAACTGATCTATGTCTCATAACTTTTTTTTCTCTTAACTTAGAATAATAAAAGTAAAACTCAAGTAAAGGAAATTTTACAAGAAATTCAAAAATAATAACTTCAATGTTGTTTTCT
>NW_026099572.1:63800502-63826583 GCF_025091365.1 Daktulosphaira vitifoliae | reverse complement strand
AATGAAAAAGGGTTTATTAAAAAATATTATTTCTCATAAAAAAATTGTGTGGATCCATAAACTTTTCAATAAGTTATAGCATTATAAAGTTAAATATAATATAAATAATAAAATCGAGAATTTTCACACGAAAATAGCATTCGGTTGGGTTTTTTTTTTTTTTGCCGTGAAGACAAGTCCAGAAGTCAAATTTTTTTTTTCACATTAAAGTATATTACATTAGCTTTAATTTAAGATATATATAAAAGTGTCATACCTTCCGGAACATTTTTAAAAGTTAAGTTGATAAAGTTACTTTTTTGTGAAAAAGTTGTCATTTTAAATTCCCCCTGNAAGTTAATTTTTTGTGAAAAAGTTGTCATTTTAAATTCCCCCTGTGGGCAGAAAAAAGGTAAAATTTACAAAAAAAATATACCAAATGATAGATAAAGACATCAAGCATCTATAAAAAAAAAAATTATATTCATATGTTCATTTTTGAAAAAGTTACGGCACATTTTAGTAAAAAANCGGCAGTTATTAGTAAAAAAAATTGAAAAAATTTCGAAAATTAGCGATTTTTAAATTTGTAATTTTTTTGGAGGTTTCCCCCATTTACCAATTATATTATTATTAAAGATAAGAATATTTGAGTTATTTTCGACAACTGACATAATTTGTGTCGTATAAATGCAGCAGACAATTTGTGAACACGTTAAATATATTTTACCTGTTTATTATTATATATTAAATGATACGTTTTAATCACAAATGTACAATACTTTTAGCGTCTTTTAAAGTATTACGAACTAATATTTATCTTATTGGTAATTATTCCCACGAAATAACTGGTAGTAAGTTACCATCAAATTTACAACTATTTAATCTGAACACTGATTTTTTGAAAATTGATCCATCATTTTGGAGTGCGAACAACAGTTACATAAATGCTTTAAATACTATAAGTAAATTACGAGTCATTAATGATACAGCTTAGCGTGGCATTAAATTAATCTAAGACTACATTAATATATTAACTACAAATGAAGAACAGAAACGATACGTTTTACAAATAGTAAGTGATTATCGGAAAAAATTTCCTAATTGTAAAAAAAGTACATTATCAAAAAATATATTATAATAATATAATTTAATTATTGTTAAAATATTTTTTTTAAAGTTATTATTATTTAAAAAAAAAAAAATTAAAAATTGTTAATAACAATTAAATTAAACTGTTAGGTTTGTAATTAATCATTAATTAACTGTCCATAAAATAATAAATCTAATATAATTATCGTACTTGGCATAAAAAATTAAACTTCTAGAATCTTTTTTTAAACGAATATGCGTTTTCCAAAAAATAAAATGAAAATAAATAATTAAAAATCAACAAAATCAGTTATAACGTATTTTAAGACTTTTACATGTTTTTTACTGTATGTAGTGTTTTTGTGGGCTATTTATTGAGAAAACAACATTGAAGTTATTATTTTTGAATTTCTTGTAAAATTTCCTTTACTTGAGTTTTACTTTTATTATTCTAAGTTAAGAGAAAAAAAAGTTATGAGACATAGATCAGTTATTTCTATTAAATTTGACTCTTCGACTCAACTTAATAGGCCCGGGGGCAAGGGTTAACCTTAACGGATCGGTCCCAAATTTTGCACAGCTCATTTTTTTGACCATTAAAAAAAATTAAGGAGTAGCGTAAAAAAAAAAAAGACATTCGATTTTTGAGGGCCACCCTAATGAACATATCAAAAAAAATGTATAAATTAAAGTTTGATTAATTTTTAATAGTATTTTTTATACAAATGCGCAAAGTTATCATGTGTGTTTTAAATGACAAAAATTTCAAAATTTACATAGGTCTTATGGGAAGTTTTAAATATTTTTACTTGTTTAACATATTTTTTAACAACCCTCCAAAAGCATAGTTATTACCGATGTATAGTTCTGAAACGCGTTTATGTTTTTTTTTTTAATAACTTGTTTTTAGCCAATCGTAATTGATTGATTTAAGCATCCCTCCCAAATACTTATTGCATGTGTTTTAAAATAAAACACAATATAATATTATAATAATTTATTCGTTTGAATAAACGTAGTTAACGTTTTACTTGGACTCTTTACATAATTGAATATCATATGATTCTGAATTTAAATAGAATTTCGCGGCAGCTAATAAGTTAAATTACTTTTAGCAAAATAATTTTTGCATACTTAGTATTGTATCGTGTAGACGTGAGTTTATACACTGGTTATCAATACATAGAAAAAACGAACGGTTAGCAACGGACATTCGATTTTTGAGGGCCACCCTAATGTTCATATTTAATTATTTTTAACTACAAAATTGATTGAAATTTTTCATTTATAAACATAATTTATACGTATTGTGATAAAAAATAAGAAAACGTTACTACTATTTCTAAATTTAAATATGATATATGAAAACTAAATTTAAATTATAATATAAAATTTTAATGATAAAACATTCTTGTAAGAAAAAAACAAAAAATAGTAGTATCAACAAATAAAAAATATGTTTTTAACGTGTTTCAGAACTATAAAAATTTTTTTAAAAGAAGTAACGAAAAATGTTCGTTGGTACAAAAGTTATTACATTATAAGAACTTAGTGGGACACTTTGTATACATATAAATTTACATACTGATGCCGGTCAAATAATTTTGCCATGGGAGCGAATGAAATTCCTATGATAAGAATCATCATGGGAACTTTGCCTCCATACCCCAGAACTTTTTTATTTATACCACTAAGATCTTCTTATGGACTATTAGTTATGCATTAGTCTTCTTATTAATCCTATTAAAAGTGTAATTTATTTTATAATAGATAAATAGAATAAATTTAACTACGTATTAATAATAACTCAAACTTAAAATGTTATCTCCCAAATTTGTAGAGTTAATAATTTCTTCATGTTAGTTAAACTCAATAATTTTTAAATTGAATTATCATATAAATAAAATTTCCAAAATATAAATTAGCATATATAATGAAATTAAAAAAAAAGTAGTGTTGGGTTAATTACTTTTTATGGATAATTAAATTAAATTACAAATTAATCTATAGATTAGAATTAAACTACTTAAAAATTACTAAATATAACAAGTAATGAATTTATAGTTCTTTTATCATATAATAGTATTTTAATTACAATGGAAGTAACTTTTTTTGATTTATATATTGAATATAAATTTTATTAAATAAATCACTTATACCACTAATAATTCCAATAAAACTTAATTCAAGGGTATAAAAGAAATTTTCAATGGCAAATTACCACGAAAACTTTTTGTGATAATTTCTTACGCATTTTGAACTGATGATGAACAAATAAAAGGTCATCAAAAATTTTTTTATAATATGAAAATTTTTGATTATGTAGTATAGCAATTACAATAAAGGGGGGCATGTTATAGTGCTATCTTTTAATACGTCATTGAATTCATTAAAGTAATTTAATTAAATTTCAAAATATAAATGTAAGAGTGAAATTAATGTAAAATATATTATAATAATAAACATAATTTAATTGAATAGTATTGTTTGAAATTATTATTATCTTTATCCATATTTACAAAGAAATTTCTGAGAAAATAACCACTCCCAAGAAAGGAGAATTTAAAAATATCTTGATACTGATACAATGAAAAAGAGGTAAGAACACTGTTTTTAATGTTTGACCCTCCTATAAAATTCTAAATTATCAACTAAGGACAGTGAAAACTTTTATAAAAAAATATCTAATAATAAAAATATTCAAAATACCCTTAAATAATTAATTGAAATTAAAATAAAATTACACTAAAATAATTATAAGATGTTTCATTTGTATATTTTGTAATCTAAGTTGAGTTACAACGCAACACTGCAAAAAGGGGAGGATTTATCCTACTAATTCCTTTGCATTTCACCGTCATTAACATTATTAAGTATATATATTAATTTATTAATACGCAAGTATTAAAAACTTGGTGCACAATTTACCTCGCGTAATAATTCCCAGAAAATTGTCTTTATCTTTGGATACTGTGCAATGATTAATATTATATACCGTTTGAAGGTATGCATCATGAGCAGTATGTTCTAATTAAGTTGCGTCTCTTTCAAACAAAAAATGCCTTTTAACTTTTAAAAATAAAGATGCTTTAATATCAATGTGTAACGGGAATGAATTGTTATTTTATTAATTCATCCATTCACGGAACGTTTTTTGTCGCTTCTTTTGGCATCAAAGAAGCACAAACGTTGATGTACTGGTTAACCGTTTTCATTGGCTTTACATAGATGATTGTGACAAAAATTTACGAGTATCTAGTGGGAGTATGAGCTATTCAAATTCACGATGATTTGTTTATCCAAGATGATGAAAAAATTTACGTGCGACGTGAAGTGTCATAATAACAACAGTCACGTCTCCCCTGAGGTCCTAATCGATTCTCTAATAATCTGCTGTCCATCTCCTATGTACATAATAAATGGCTTATATTTACCTATGACAGAAGCTTATAATAAAACATCATCCATTCATAGGAAATAAATTGGCAAATAAATGCGTGAACTAGTGCGCAGTCAGGAATAATAAAAGCACGCGACAGGTCTTTTTTTCCGCCATATTCCCGTTTCATTCTATTACATTGATGTTAAGCGGCTAGCAGCGACGCACGATTTCCGTGTGGAGGCTATTTTTTTCATCCACAGCCGTTATGTGATATTTTTTAAACACAGTGGAAAATATGTTTGTATACTGTGTAATAGTACAAAAAAATTTACATAATATTATAAGGATTAAAACGTGTTCAGTTTTTACTTACTTTTCATATATTTTGCATAAAGTTTCCTTCAATGCTTCGGATTTTTTAATTTTTTTCATATGCCATTTATATGATACATGGCAGATTAGAGATAATAAAAATCTTTATCCTTAGTTCTTTACTTTCGTAAAAAGAGATATTTTTTAAATTTTGAGTTTTTTACAACACAAAATTTAATAATTTAACTTAAATTTAAAACTAGTGAGTCGTTAAAATTTTTATTTACCATAGAGAATGTCTTACAAAAATATAACTGAATAAAATTTCTTTGTTAAATCATTTCATAAATTCTCATTTTTTTTATTTTTGAAAAAGTTCCAAATTATTTTGGTTATGATCTTATAATTGAATAATTCATGCACTAAGGGACAAAAAAAGTTAAAATATAAATATCACCTAATTTGTTAATTAAAGTATCCTTTGGTTTTCCTTAACATTATATTTGGTAAATCAATGTTAATTTAGGTTTTTAATGTCATACTTACAGCAAGTGTAATATCACTAATTCGACTATTACTTCAGCCAAATGTTAATTTATATTTAACAATGAACGACAAATTAATACGACAATTATTACAATCAAAATAAGTTATGTCAAACTCATTTATAAATAACAAGCACATAAATATATGTTGATTCTAAACGTTAGCTATACGCTCTGATGATAATTTTAATGTTCTCTTTACTTTGTAACCGATCTAGTATTTTGAATTTACTTAATACAATAAATGAATGCCCTGTATACTAGTTAATGCCTTATAGGTTTATATAAATTATACTAATTTTAGGGGATATAATTAAAAATAACCACATAATATGAGAAAACTCTTTTTGATTCTAAAAAGCTGCATAGTGAAACCCCATTTGACTTAAATTGCTTCTTTACAAATTTTGATGACCTTTTTTTAGGTAATAGGACACAGTTTTAAACATTTTGAGATTATTATAACTATTGTCATAAGTCATTGTCATTATTATGAACTATGTCAAAAGTAGTGCGCAATATTTTTTAGTAATTTTTGTGACTTTTGAGTTAAATATTATTAATAATTTTTGGTTTAAAATTAATATTTTTAATATTAAATAAAATTTAATTTATATCGTATAATTTTTATCGTTAGTAAAATCGATATCTCACATATTATTTCTTAATTACACCCTTAAAATCGAAAATAGGGGTGTAACTAAGAGTGAGTATTTATTATTTTAACATACATTGTAAAATAATTTATTAAGATTTAAAATATTTCTTCATACTGATGAACTTAATATTTTTTTGCGTGTATTGTACACGCACACATATTAAGACAAGTCTAGATTCAAGTGCAATAAAAAATCAAAAATACCTAACGGTTTTATTTCTCTTGCTGGACGACGGACAGCGGTTTTTTTAATTGCACACGCTGATGCTGCACGGTTAAAACCAATTCATCTATAACGAACATAAAATCGTGATATTTTCTACTACACCCAATTTCCTAAAATAATTATTTTATTATATATTTAAAACATATTTTTCCAACATTCTGTATACATCACTATTATTTAATAAATCTCTTATTTACTATTATCAATGTCATTTTTAGAGCTCGGAATTATATACATTTATACATTTTGTATAAGTCATTTTAAAGGGTCCCAATTTGTGCCAGTTTGACGTAGGATAATTAGTAACGTAGAAATATTTTTTATTTTAGGGAGGGGATAAACCCCGTAATCACCTCAAGTATATAACCTTTGGAATCAAATATTACTAGGTTTTCAATTCAATTAATAAAAAATTTTCTGGCTGATTATTTGGAATATGTAATTTAAAAAAAAAATTTTAAATTCAAATAATTCGGGCTTTAGTCAATCTATTTTAGATTAAATTTATTTAAATAAATATAAATATCATCAAATTTTACAACTTACCTTGGATTTATTTCATAATTATTTAGCATTCTGTTATTCGTTATTTAATTTTTAGGTACGATATTTTCGAGTTAAGAAATAATTAATTTGAATATACTTTTGAATTATTTTCATAAACGTTAACACTTGAATAAGTTTTTATGGCCTTCTTTACTCTTTTAATAATTTCAATTAAATAAAAATTAACCTTAAAATCAGATGATCGAATTATAAAGAGGAACCATCCTACGGGGCTCACCGGGATATACCCGGTATCCTGTTGTGCAAGTACGCTCCTGGCTATTAGTATAAACAGCTCCTATACTTTTACTATCATTATCATGAAGAATAACTAATTAATATACAACGGTTCAAAGTACTAAATAATATGACATGCTGATGAAATTTAGATATAATAAAGAGCCAATTTTTGTATATTATCTTCCTTTCTATACTTTGTCACACTATTTTATATGTGAACAAATCATCGGTTTTTTGACGCAATAATAATATAACTCAATACATCATTAGGAACATTCGAATGTACACAATTTTTCCTCCATTTATATACTACAAAAATTATTTTTGTTTTACTTCCATTTCTTGCATATACATTTCAACCTATTTTAGTTAATAATCAACATGGCTTCCGTTCATCAAAATCAACTATAACAAATCTTCTTATTTTTTACACTACTTTAATATCCGATATAAGCTCTGGAGGCCGCGTAGACGCTGTGTATACTGATTTCAAAAAAGCTTTGGATAAAGTTGATCATTCAATTTTGTTAAAAAAGCTAAGACTTTTGGGCGTAAGTAATCTAATGCTTGCGTGGTTTTTTTCCTTTCTCAAAAATAGAAATCAACAAATCAAAATAGATAATTTTACTTCGAATATAATTAATGTTACTTCAGGTGTACCACAAGGTGGCCATTTGTCTCCTTTACTTTTTATCGTTTTTATTAATAATTTATGTCGAATTATAATTTTTATAGTATTAAAGATATAGGAGTTATATTATCCAGTAATTTATCTTTTTCTAACCATATAGATTATATTTACAATAAAGCCTCACGAACACTTGGCTTTTTGAGAAGAAATTGTAATGAATTCAATAATATTTTTTGTATCAAAACCTTGTACATTTCTTTGGTAAGATCAATTTTAGAATATGCATCTATTATTTGGTGTCCATATAAAATAGGTGAAATTAATAGAATAGAATCTATACAAAGACGTTTTTTACACTTCATTTCTTTTAAGTCTAGGGATTATAATGTGTCGATCGATGAAATAGGAATCTCTCTTGGTTTAACTTCCCTTGCTTACAGGAGAAAATGCAATGATGTTTTTTGGATTTATAATCTCCTTAATAATAATGTAGATTGTCCAGAAATTTTAAGTCTAATTCCTTTTAATGTTCCTAATTTTCATCTCCGATCTAATAATTTATTTTATGTGAACTCATATCGTCAGAATTATAGTTATTATTCACCGGTCAATAGAATGCAACATTTTTGCAATTTAATTAAAAATTTTGATTTCTTTAATGACCATTTAACCAAGTTAAAATCTATTTGTAGCGATGTATTTTAATTATTAATTTTGTATGTTAATAATTTAAATTTCTATGTATGCTGTACTTATTTAATTATTTGGATATTTTGTATTTATATTCTGTACTCATTGCCGTTTGTGGCGTATTCAATATTTATTTGTTTTTTTTTTCTGTTTGATTATATTGTGACTTGTATATTACAAAAATAAATAAATATTGAAATAAAAATAAAAAAAATATCTAAGAATTTTTTTTTGGCGAAGAATACTGTCTTCATTACAGTACTACTACAGATGTTTTGCGTACGAAAAACAAAAAACAATACATATTATTATATTGTGAAGACTACAAAAGACCATTGATTTTTAAACTATATTAGATCGTTTCCGTGATTCTAATAACCCGTTGATAATTTTTGGAAATCATAAGAAACATTTTTTTATTCGGTATCGGGTTGAGACTCCGAAGCCCTGGACAAGTTTAAGGAAGCTATATTATTGACTTAAAAAACATTTTTTGCTCAAAAAAATAATTATATTTATGTATATTAATTTTCTCTAATAAAAAAAAAACAAACTTAATTTTAACAAATAAAAATATTTTATGTTAACTAAGAATTTTTTTCTGACCTAATATAAGATATTTAAGCCATATGTCGCAACCGCCAAATCTCTCCACCTGTCTCAATCATGGATATTATTACGATGGATATATCCATCGTAATGTATTTTTTTAAATATTACAAGTCTTTCAGGGATTTGCAGATAATCTTCTGGTGCATTTAAGCCATGGAAGTTGGGATATACATGTATATATATATATATATATATATATATATATATATATATATTATATACAATATAACAAATATTGCTAAATGGTTATCGATACTGTTTTTTACATCCATAATTATAAGGCGTGTTACGAACCTTTATAGAAGTATGTGTAATACAGATTCAAACAGACAAAAAATAGATAGAAATTCATTTTATTAGCACTTGAATAAGTATCTGAACCGGATAATACTCGCATGTTGTAGACGTGTGCGTATTAATGTACATGTGTTACATGCACTTGTTTTGTACATTGTGTTTGAATAAATGAAGTAGCAAAGATATTATATTATGGCCTACGACCCCTTTTCTCCGTGATGTGCTTCGTCACGTTAAATCGTGCTACCTAACGTCCGAAGAAAACAGTCTTAAAACTATTAAATATTTTCCAATGTGTGTTGTCAAGTTAGACAAAAGTTCAACACATTGTCAAACATTTAAATATTACCATTAAGATGCTAAAAAGTTAATAAAAAAAATTTAACAATTTATTTAACAGAAAATGTTCAACTACTATTAATCCAAATTGAGTTTTTCAACATATCGAGTTACACTTTTTTATAGCTTAATTAAGCTATAAATAATATAAATATCTATATATAGCTATAAATATCCCTGTCAATAAGTTATCAGAAAATGAAAAAATATTGTTCAACAATAGTACTTGTATTTTTAATCATTATTAAATATTTTGAAATAAAAACTTGAAAACTGTCAGTTACAAATAAAATACTCAATAAAAAATTGAAATATTATAAACAAAAAATTTATTATCGTTTTTTTATAGTAGTGCAATTTAAAATAAACAGGTTTTCTTCGCATATTTACTTAGAGTACAACTAACTTACAACTTATTTAAAAAATCATAAAATCGTAATCATCTCAAATATTTTGAGATTATTTTTTAGTTATACTAGAACAAAGTCTAATATTAAACTAATATTCAGCATAATTATACTCCATGTAAAAGATTGATAGTATTTCGATATTTTAAATAAGTGTTCAATTTTTTTTAATTCGCCTTTTTCCTATATATATATATATAATCTGTAGACATTGGAATGTGCGAACTATGTACCCATATGATACTCCACACTTTAAGAGAACTCATAAAATAAGTTTATAGTTAAAAAAAATACAAATACTGTTTTTACTAAAGGCACGACTGAAACTATTATTTTATACGTGGACATTATTTATTAAATAAAACATTTTTTTATATTGAATGATCTATAATCTGTTAACATACAATAAATATACCTACGATTTAATTTTAGGTAACTTAAATAAATTTCCATAATTTTATCGAGTTTTCAGAACAATAATGCTATAATTAGGCATTTAATCAATTTTTCAAGTTTGTTATTATAGATAAGAACAATTATTATTCTTTAACTTATTGCTTTTTCATTTTGTGACAAAACACGTTAAAATTAGTTATGAACCAAATCAGTAAATTTGGATAACCGAATATTTTTTCGATACTCAGAGAAATCGAATATTTTTTATGTTGATATTATTCAGTATTCGGAACCGAATATTCAGTATTATTCAGTTCAAAATATTTAACAATAATTATTACATTTATTTATTAAATAATAATAATTTTAAAATAACGGCTAGATTTGGAGAAGTATCCTAAATAGATGTGAATTCTAATAAGAAAAAGATAACTATATATAAGCAATAAGCTTTCCAAAAAAAAAAATGATCTCTAATTAAATTTTAATTACTTTATCGAATTACTCGGTCAAATAAAGATTGACCCAATGGCTCTGCGTTGAATAGCCGAATGTAAATTAGTCTCGAAGTATTAGCCGAACACTGAATAGTTTCCAAATAGTTGATTGATCACTAGTTAAAATACCACCAAAAAAAAAATTTTCAATGTCCTAAAAATATTTTGTTTTTGCTAGTGTTTTAACTGAATGTAAAATAAGATAATAAACACATGAATAATAAATTAAACTTTAATTTTCTTCAAATATTCTTAAATTAATTATTTTTAATATTATAATTTAACTTTTAATTTTTAAAAAAAAGTAATTTGGTAACTAATGAATCCTAATCTGATTTGAATATACAATTATTCTTTTAAAATCATTTAAATTATTAGGTCTGAACAGAGCCTATCCAATCCGGACTGTAAATTCACCTATGATGTTTTTAATCGAATAACATGACGTTTACTTATAATAAATCTCTCTAAATATTAACGGTAATCTTTCATTCAACTGTAATTCTGTATACTTAATTGTCGATCCAATTGTTACTTTTGTTCACATAAGATCTTGTCAATAGCATACAGGTACCTAATACAATTCAATAATACACAACTCATTTTACTTAAAGTAATGTGAATACTTTCATAACTTTTTTTTAGCATCACAAGTAGTTACCAACAAACATTTGACCGTTATTCGAATCAGTTGTACCACTTAACATTAATTTTATAGTATCTTTTGTAGGATCACATATATAGTGAAGGATTAACTACACTTGAAATTATTTCTTACACATACATATAATACAAATAGACAAACTTCAATAATAAGGAACATAAACATAATTTTGAAATAATATAAAACCATTTTATTAAGAAAAGCATAAAACACTTAAATGCCACAATTTTTGCAAAAAATTAAAAAATATTGCTTCTATTTTAAAATGTATAAAAATATGTCTAAAAATATTAAAAACTTAGGCTGATGAAAATTAATTTTAGTTAATTAATTTTAAACTATAAATCGACTACGCGTAAATGCGTAAAACGAAAATACCAAATACGCTAATCATATAATTAACCTTAAAAACATTGCATTTCGATTTAGACTAAATTATCCAAAAAATATTTATGTTAATGTTTAATAAAAATGTAACCTTATTGAATTCACAGCCCTGCCAAATAAAGTAGGTATAATAAAAAATAACTCTTTATATAAATGAATATTAAATACAATATTAATTTTCCATCCATTTGAGCTTTTAGATTTAATTATATATTTTTTAATGGTTTATGTTAGTTTAGCAATCCTAGTATTAACAATATGATTAGTAAATAGAAATCGTTTGACCTTTTTAAAAATAAATAATGTAAGAATGAGTATTGAAAAATATTGCATCCATGCCCATTTTATAATTTGCCAAAATTTTGGTTTATAGACGATTTCAACTTCATCATAATTTATTTTAACATTTATAATAAAAGGTTGTTGATAACTGCGTCCCTTTGTCCATTTAAACAGAACATTGTCTAGTTTAGTGTAAACTGAAACAAAAGAAAAGCAAAAATTTACCAATATTTCCGTAGTGTATAGAGAGCAAAGGGCAGCAAGTTTTAATAGCATATTAAAATTTCTTGAGAGAAATTGACTTATTATTTATTTATATTACTATTTAAGATATTAGCATTTGAAGATTTAAAAAAGGTGATGAGTGGGATAGTATATAGCGCTGCTCAAAATTAATCACAGCTCTCAGTCTACAATTCCTGCAAATCCTGTTCGCCTATAAGTAAATATTATAAAAACTCAAGAAGTAATAATACAATACTGTTTATCGACCTATTAACATTAATTAGACCATTCTTTATTTAATAGTAAAAAATAATAATAGGTTGCTATTAAACGTGAGATACACCTAAAATCTAAACTTAGGAATATTTTTTTTTAACAATCAACTTTATATTTGCAATGATTTATATAAATAAATTTAATTTATACATTTTCTTGAAAAATTATTATCTAACGAAAAAAGGGTGGTGGCATGCTTAATAAATCATAACTCAATTATTCTTAAAATAATTTTAGTGACATATTTATTTGTTGTAAAATATTTTTTATGCTCATTCCTTATAACTTATAATGATGTCAATTTTATTTTATTTTCAATGACAACATTTATATTTAACTAACTTATAAATTAGAAAAATAATGTAAAAAACCCAGCACAGGGGGGTCACGGCACAGTTATGACGTGGCAACTTTGGATCAAGTATAATGATATCTGACAGTGATTAAAATCACTATCAAAAAAACGCTTCGATGCAAATCTTTAGATAGTTTTTAATTTAAAAAAATTGGTGGATTATTCCAAAAACTACATGATTTGCTATTTCCTTATTAATATCCTGATAAGGATAAAGTATGTCGAATGAAAAAGGGATTATTAAAAAATACTACTTTTCATGAAAAAATTGAATTGATCCCTACATTTTTTTAAAAAGTTATAGCATTTTAAAGTAAAAAATATAAAATATAAAATCGAGAATTTTCACACAAATTTAGCATTCGGTAGCCATTTTCACCGTAAAGACAAAATAAAGTACGAAATTTTTTTTTTCCATAATAAAGTATATTACATTATCTTTAATTTAAGGTATATATAAAAGTGTCAGACTTTCCGGAACACTTTCAAGAGTTAAATTGAAAAAGTTAAATTTTTGTGAAAAAGTTAAATTTTTGTGAAAAAGTTGTCATTTTAAATCCCTCCTGTGGGCAGATTTATAAAAAAAATACGTCAAATGATAGGTAAAGACATCATGCATCTTTAAAAAAAATTATATTAATTTGGTCATATTTTGAAAAGTTATGACAGTTTTAACAAAAAAAAATGTCGAAACTCGGCGATTTTTAAATTTGTAATTTTTTTGGAGATTTCCACCATTTACGGGAAACGAGGGAATTTTTTTCAATTTTTGAGGGTAATGTCGTCGACTAGATACAATTTGAGATCTTTTGACGTATTATTGAAAAAAATCGGTTCGATGAGAGCTGAGTAAAAGTGGTAAAAGACACAAAAAACAAACTCATTACAGTAAAACCAATACCTTCTCAGCATTTCAGAAGTTATTACCATTTTAAATATAGATTGGAAGTGAGGCGCGAGTAAGACAATATGTATATATCTAATGATAATTAGATCAACATTTCCCGGATGTACTTTTCCTCTCGCCAAGACATAAAAATGCTAATAATCCAACCAGTCATTATTTTAATTGCATTACTTTCTATTTTATGATCTAGTTTAATATGTATATTTTTCATTTAAAATAATTAATTTGACGCCCTAATAAAGTATAAAGGATGACTTAAAAAAGTAATTAATGACTGATAAATTGAGAAATATATGAAACTAAAAAATACCAAAAATAAATTTCTTAACATAATTATTATTTAAAAAAAAAAATCGAGTAACTTGCATTAAAAGAATCACTCTGTGTATATTTTAAAAATAGTCAAATTTTAATTACTCCTTTGCAATTCTTAACAAAACAATGCTTACTAGAACGTTTTAAATAATCCTTATAAATGTTAAATAACCAGTCAGAAGTTTCGAATTGTAAAATAGAATTTTTCATTCGAATTGGATTTTTTAATGAACAGTCCAATGGAGTTTTTTGAACTAATTTTAAATCACCAATCAAATCTAGTTTTCCACCAGGTATAGCTGAACTATGCGTAATAACAGCCATAGATTCCATTTCAAGTAAACACAATTCCTTAAAAAATAATCAATCTTTAACAACATTATGCTTATTTTCGTTTTTGATTTTATCATTACATGTATTTTAAAATTAAAGAATAATAGTAACGTCACTGAATTAATATCGAAAGTTTCATTAGTCATCAAGTTCAATTGAAAATTAAGATTATCTTTTATACCATCCATGTTTCTATCTTCTTCTGCTACCTATAATAAAAAAAAAATTACTATTATATTTTTTAGCATTTTTTTTTATTGCTTTATCAGCTTATTAAAGGCCATACAGGCCTTCCCCAATGGAGGAGGTTTTTTAACCATTTATACTGCGGGACGGGTGGATAGTCCGGCACTGGAGAGAGGGATGGTGACTCCAATTACCGAACTGTTTTATCGTACGGCAAATAAAGCCGCCCGTGATCGAGTTTCAAACCCGTGGTAGTGCGGGTCAAACACTGCTGCGTTACTGACTTAGCCACACCATCCCTCTTTTTTTAACATACGAGTAAAATTATGATCTTCATCTTAATTAAAAACCCACCGCAGTGTGATCGAGGAACAGTTAAGATGTGGCATAGTTGGGTCAAGTAAATCATATCTGACAGTATAAAATTAATATAAGCATCATAAAATTAAAAATATAAAAATGAATTATTTACAAAAATCGTGTTTTTTTTTTATTAATTTTGTATTCACCATAAAAACAAACTAAAGTCTGAAATTTTTCTTTTTTACATTAAACTATATTACATAAACTTTAATTTGATATATATATATAAGTGTCAGTTATTCCGGAACAAATTAAAAAATTAAGTTTAAAAAGTTCTTTTTTTTAAATGCATTTTAAAGTTTTGAACCTCCCCTGTATAAAGGGTACTGGTTCGATTTATAAAAAAACTATGTCGAATGAAAGAAGTACATAACTATTAATTCTCATAAAAAAATTATATTGATCCATACATTTTTCAAAAGTTATAGCATTTTAAAATAAAAAATGTAAAATATAAAATCGAGAATTTTCACACAAATATAGCATTTGGTAGCCATTTTAATCGTGAAGACAAAATAAAGTCCGAATTTTTTTTTTTTATGATAAAGTGTATTACATTAGCTTTATTTTAATATATATATATATAAGTGTCAGACTTTCCGGAACACTTTCAAAAGTTAATTTTTTGTAAAAGAGTTGTCATTTTAAATCTCAAATTTATAAAAAAAAATATACAAAATGGTAGTAGGTATATACCTACTAATTTATGAGGTATATACCTCATGAATCTATAAAAAAAAAATTTTATTGATTCATATATTTTTCAAAAAGTTATGGTAGTTAAAGTAAAAAAAATTGAAAAAAATGTCGAAAATTGGCGATTTTTAAAATTATAATATTTTTATATAATAATTGGAGATTTCCCCCCTTTACGGGGAACGAAAGAAACATTTTAAATTTTTGAGGATAATGTCTTTGACTAGATACAATTTGTGATCTTTTGACGTATCGATGAATGAAATCGGTTCGGTGAGAACTGAGAAAAATTGGTTGCAGACAAAAAAAAGCACAGTGGGGTGACGGCACGGTGGGGTCATGGCATAGTTGGGTCCAGCGTAGATGATATCTGACAGTGATTAAAATCACTATCATAAAAAACGCATCGATGCAAATCTGTAGATAGTGTTTAATTTAAAAAAATTAATGGAATATTCAAAAAGCTACAGGATCTTTTATTCATTATTTATATTCTTATTATAAGTGTTATGATAATAAAGTATATTACATTAGCTTTAATTTAAGGTATATATAAAAGTGTCAGTATTTCCGGAACATTTTAAAAGTCAAGTTGAAATAGTTAATTTTTTGTGAAAAAGTTGTCACTTGGAATCCCCCCTGTGGGCAGGTAAAGAGTCAAATTTATAAAAAAAATATATCAAATGATAGGTAAAGACTTTTTGCATCTATTAAAAAAAAATTATATTGATTTGTTCTATTTTTATAAAATTATGACAGTTTTATGTGAAAAAAAATTTCGAATCTTAGCGATTTTTAAATTTGTAATTTTTTTGGAGATTTCCCCATTTATGAGAAACGAGGGAAAATTTTTCAATGTTTGAAGGTAATGTCTTCGACTAGATATGATTTGTGATTTTTTGACGTAACGTTGAAAGAAATCGGTTCGGTGAGAGCTGAGAAAAAGTGGTAACAGATACAAAAAAAAAAAATAAATAAATAAACACATCATAGTAAAATTAATACCTTCTCAGCTTCGCATCAAAGCTAAAATTAGGAAAAGAACTGAATATATAAGTTTACTGAACTTTTTTTTTAAACATGTCATCTATTTTTATTTAAACGATTTATATCTATATTATAACAAAAAATAGTTATTTTAATGAAATTTTGTGTTTTTCTCATAAATATACTGTTAGTAATAGTTATACAGTATAAGTTCTTAACCACATATCAATCTAAAGAATGCGATTTTTTAAATCCTCATAAAATTTTCTATTTTATGATATAAATTCCCCAAAGTTGCAAGTTGGACTAAAAAAAAGTTAAATAATTCAATATTTTTAAATTATAGTGTTTAATTATAAGAAATTGATTAATAATTCCAAAAGCAAAATTAACTCCAATTTCCTTATTAACATTATGATTACAATTTTTATAATTTGTAGTTATAATATATGAATAAATATTTATTATAGCAATTACATATAGTATAAAATTAATATTAAATAATTTAATTTTGTAATTTATATGGAGAAGTGATTAAAAATCATAACGGAGTTGTATATTTAGTAACTTTTTTGGTAAACGCGTGTAAAAAAATAATTTCATATTAAATTTTTTTGAGGGAGAATTAGAATTGTGGACCCAATCTTTTTTTCGTGATTTTTAAAAACTAACAAAATTAAAAAAAAATTATTTTTATACATTTTTTTTAAAATTGGATATAATTTTAGATATGATAAAAACCAAAATAAATATTTTCCAGTAAAACAGTAGGGGTAATTCCCTCCTCCTAATTCCAATAATTGTACAATGCACTTCCAGAATGAATAGATAATTTAAGGTAGTTCAAACTTTCAAAGTCATTTTTCTGAACTTAAGATGTAGGCAATGGCAATAAAATCTAAATAAGTTTAACTTTATATTTAATGTAGATTATATTTATATAACATTTACAAGAATAGGTGACTGTATGTATAGTACTATTCTTTGTTTAGTATTTCAATTTAAAAAAAAAGTGAATCGTATAAAAGAGATTTTTATAAAGTGCTTACAATAGAAGACATATATTGACGTATAACTATTGGATAAATAAAATATAAATCAAAAATGTTCAACACAATAGCATGTTTTCTTAAGTACGATTCCAATTTCCACATAACAGATAAGTTGTCAGGTCAATTTTTTTTTTTTACTTTTAAATCGTAACATAATTTAACGTATGTTTAAGCTCGGAGTATTTCCATTTTCAAAAGATAAAGTGCAATGTTCTAATTTTTACTCATATGTTTCAATTTTTGAACCCCACTATTTAAACTTAAAATTTAACCTTAAAAAATATATTTTCCTTAACCAATAACATAAAAATAATCAAATATTTATACAAAACTATATTTATTGCTTAAGATTTAAAAATAAATAATACAGCACCTTTATCATAGGACAGAATCCCGTAGTTATAACTTTTTCAGGATATATACCGCAAATTAATGGCACTAATGGATCGGAAGTTTCAGAAATCAATAAATACTCAAATTTAAATTCTACCTCTGGTTGTTCTAAATATTTATCGTATTTTAGCCACAAACCTATTAACATAAAAATAGAAGAAAATTGCTTTTTATTATTTAATTGACATAACACAAACAAATTATTGAATAATACCATGACTTTTGTAACAGAATAAAAACGGTAAAAAGAAAGTTAGTAAAACTATAACTAAATATAAAAGAAATGCTTTAGAACAGAGGGAGGCTTTATATTTTACACTTAAGGATTGCTTGTAAACTTCAAACACCGACATTTTTCAACTTTCACACTAACCTAAAATATCGAAATAAAACAGTACGAAATATTAAGGGTTTGTTTTTATTAAAGTATCCATAGTTACAATGCAATGGAATAAACTGCTAGATGCGTTATACGTTACATTATTTCAATTATTACTAAGACTCGTTTTATGCAAACTGTAAAAATAATAATTAGACGATTATTTATACTAATGCATTTAGTAGCGGCTTCGCGTAGAGTCATGCCCCATCAACAATCCACAGTAATAATTATAAAATTATTTTACTGTTTCAGCCGAGTAACTATGAATGAGTGCTAGTGAAAATTGTTCTTTCATACATCTATATTTTATTAATAAAAAAAATTATTTATGTAAAAGGTCATTTTACTTAAAATTTTTAAGACGAAAAATAATTGATTTGCTTTTCTCTCCAAACAAATTAGAGTAAGTCTTATTTTATTTTTCAATTATTTGATAATAATGCTTAAACATGAAATTAAATATATTCATGACATGATTACAATTCTAAAGCTCTACTAAATGCCAACGACAAAGAGTATCAAATGAGACATTTGAGGATCTGGAATTTTTTATATATTAAGACGTTTTAGCTTCGATGCGAAGCTGAGAAAGTATTAATTTTACCATGATGTGTTTTTTTTGTGTCTGTTGCCACTTTTTCTCAGCTCTCACTGGATTGATTTTGATGAAAAATATGTCAAAAGATTATAAATCGTATCTAGTTGAAGACATTACTCTTAAAAATTAAAAAAAAATCCCTCGTTCCCCGTAAATGGAGGATTTTTTAAAAAAAATTACAATTTTTAAAGTCAGTAAATTTTGTCATTTTTTTTTCACATTTTTTCATGAAACTACCATAACTTCTTCAATAATTAACAAAACAACTTATTTATTTTTATATTGAAGTCTTAGATTTTTCTCTTTCATTTGATATAATTTTTTTGAAAATCTAACGCTTAACCTGCTAACAAAGGGTATTTAAAATAGTAACTTTTTTATGAAAATTAACTTTTTCAAATTAAATTTTGTAATTGTTCCAGAAATACTGGATCCTTTTAACAGATAAAAAATTAAAGCTTATGTCATGTACTATAAAATGAAAAAAAAAAATTGTCCCGACGATTTATCTTCTATGTGAAATAGCTGCCGTAGTTTAAAACATGCTATTTTTGTGTTAAAATTATTGATTTTCGATATTATATTATCAAGTTTAAATTGCTATAACTTTTAGAAAAATGTATGTATCAACACAAATTTTTTTTTCTAAATATATTATAAATACTTCTTTTATTTAACATACTTTTAATTTAAATTGGATAATTTTCCTTTATACAGGGGGTATTCAAAACTTGAAATATACGTATAAAAAGTAGAACTTTTTCAACTTAACTTTTGAAAATGTTTCGAAAATACTGCGTTCTATAAACATACATCTAATTAAAGCTGACTAAATACTATAAGTTCAAAAAAAAAAATTTATCCCGACACCTTTTCTTCTATAAGAAAATGACCGTAAAATTTAACGAAAAGCGTCAGTTGCCGAATCAGTAACATATATGTCTTTCACGGTAAGATCCGCCTGCGACATTAGTATTTTGCATTTTTTTTAGTTAGAAAGAAATTTCAAATCATTTGATTATTATCTCATTTAAAGTTATATAACTTCAATAAATTCCAAGGATCCCATCACTGTAGTCTCCCCTCATGAGAAGAAATTTCTTATTCAATTTAATATTATTAATTTTACTATGATGTGTATTTTTTTTTTTGTGTGTCTGTTACCACTTTTTCTCAGCTCTCACCGAACCGATTTTTTTCAACGATACGTCAAAAAATCACAAATCGTATCTAGTCAAAGACATAACACTCTAAAATTAAAAAAAATTCTCTCATTCTCCGTAAATGGTGGAAATCTCCAAAAAAATTACAAATTTAAAAATCGCCAAGTTTCGACATTTTTTTTTTCTTAAAACTATCATAACTTTTTCAAAATATGACCAAATTAATATAATTTTTTTAAAGATGCATGATGTCTTTACCTATCATTTGACGTATTTTTTTTATAAATCTGACCCTTAACCTGCCCACAGGAGGGATTCAAAATAACAACTTTTTCACAAAAAATTAATTTTTTCAATTTAACTATTGAAAGTGTTCCGGAAATACTGACACTTTTATATATATCTTAAATTAAAGTTAATGTAATACTTTATCTTAATCGGGATATAAATAAGGCAATATCAGACCACGTAGCTTTTGGAATAATCCACCAAATTTTTAAAATTAAACACTATCTAAAGATTTGCATCGAAGTGTTTTCTATGATAATGATTTTAATCACTGTCAGATATCATTATACTTGACCAACTATGCCACGTCACCACTGTACTGCGACCACCTTATGCTGGATTTTTTTTTTTGTGGCTCCAATTTGTTTTTTCCAACCCTCACTTAACCTATTTTTTCATCGATATATCAAATGATTACAATGCGTATTTAGTTAAAGATATTACCCTCAAAAATTGAAAACAAATCTCTTAATTAAATAAAAAGTAGCTTAACCAGCTATATCCATACAAACAATTAAAATCATTAATTTCTAATATTTTTAAAGTGTTTATTGTCAAATTAGATTTGATATGATAAAAATATTCAACTACAAAAATAAATAATTTTACTTTATTTGTTAATTTTTAAGTCTATTTGTGTATGCTACTATAATTATACTATAATTTTACAATATTCCAAATTTTTTTGAAATATGTAATATAAATCATAAATCTAAAAAAAAATAATTTTTAGTTTCACCTCAATTTAATAATAGATTTTTACAATTATAATCAAAGTTTGTAATACAATTCAGTAGATCTTTTTACAATTTTTTTTATTGGTTTTATTAATTAAAGTAAATCATTAAAATTAATTCAGATCTGCATATTTCAATGGTAGATTCTTTTTAAACACCAAAAGTTAATTAGAAATGATTTTTATTATAATTTATTATGATAAAAATGCAAAAAAAATCGAGCTCTTCTGTACCGTAAATAGTAGTAATAAAATTTACTCTATATTAATTTTAACAATACCATTTTTTTACTATTTAATGATGTCAATTTCATACTCGCAAGTTGAGCTATAAGTTATGGCAATCAATTAATTTTTTTTTTTTATATAAACTTTTACAAAAAAAAAGTAGGTTAAAATGATTACTTTTTACATATTAAAAATCAAAATCATTAATAATTTGAAAACAATTAATCATAAAAATTATATATTATATTTTTGAATCTGAGAATTTCTAATCTGGATATGCTTTTATAATTATCCACCAATTTCTTAGAATTAAACACTATCAACAGATTTGCATCGAAGTGTTTCTTATGACAGTGATTAAAATATCACTGTCAGATTAAATCTATACTAGGCCCAACTTTTTCCCGTCTCCACTGTGCTGGGTTTTTTTCTCATTGATTTCTCTGATATCTGTTTTAAAAAATAAATTTATAACTATTAAATAATTTTGTCCTATACCCCTCATAAGTAGGGATTAAACTTACCTTCGCTTGCAATTTAGCATAATTTCATTGATCTAATTCAAGTTAATAGTTGATATATATAGTCATTAAAAATAATTTATTACAATCACAGAACGCTATCTAGTTTTCACTTTTTGATATACAGAAGTGTGGTAATTACGGTTAAACATTTAAGAACAGCTGCTGGAATGTGTTTAACTACACGGCATAACTTGTAGTTTATCAAAATATTTGTAAACATAATAATAATAATGGCCTAAAATAAGTGTGATAACATTTAAATACTTATATCCAATGTAGTAATTCTAATTAAATGTTTTTAAATAAATTAGAGAGATATTATCTACGTTGTTCATTATATATTGTGAGTTTTTTTTTTAGTTATTATTGTATTAATTCTACATGTCTGGCTTTCCGTCATCGTATTCGCCAAAATCATCACCTCGAGGAGCTAGGTCTCCTGTTGTGTCTAGACAGGATTCCACTGGCACACTTAAAACAACTATCTCCTTGGGTAAAAATCCATCAATTGTTCACAGTGGGCCATTTTATCTTATGAAAGAGCCACCATGTAAGTAATTTATTTTATATAGAGATTATTGAATATTTCTTCAATTATCTTATTGATAGTAACTTCATATCCTATAATTTTTTTTTGGTCTATGCAAAACATGATTTATCATTTTTTGGAAAAATTGTTATTATATGATTATTTATCTAGACAATGCACTACATTTTTATCTTATTTTAAATATATTGATGAGCTTTTTAGGAAATTTAATTTTCTATCATTCAACTATGCTATAATTTTAAATGTCCTATTAATAGAACGTGCACAATTTTTAAATTGTTGCTGTCTGAAACTATATAATTGATTTATATTAATAGAAAACTTATGATAACAATGCATTAAAAATTGGTATTCATACTACATTAAAATAATTTAATATTTCTTTTGAATCTTACCATAATATATAACTAGTAATTTCATTTTATTTAAATAAGAACATTATTTCAAAATTAAATTTTATATGTTTTTTACATTATAAATTTAAAAAATGACTAGTAATTGAATAGCCATTGATTAATATAATAAAATTAAAATTGTATACAAACAATATGGTTTGTAATTATGCACTTTAAGGAACTAGGAAATTTATCATACCAAAATTTCACTCCTCTATTTCAGTAATAATATTTAATAATACCCAAATTGATAATTTGTTATTTCAAAATTTGTTTCAGTTATAATATGTTATCATTATACTAGCATAAATTGAACCATAAAAATCTAGTTCATGTACACAATTTTCTACAGACATTATTTATCTTAAGCAAAACCACATTTTGGCATAATTGTAATTTCAATGTAATAAAATTTTTGTAATATCCTTTTTCTTTTATTTTTAAATATTATTAAAATATTTTTGATTATCCCATTTAAAATAGAACTGTAGTTCAATATTTTAAATAATCCTTTTTTTTATATAATCAAAAAATACAGCATAATAATTTAACTATAATAAAAGCATTTACTATTAATTAACCACAAAATAACAACTTTAAAAATAGTTGGACTATAAAATGTTAAAGATATATATATAAATTATCTATGATTTAAGACATTCTAATGATAAAAGTATGGTTACAAAGCACTTTCAATACATTATTGTTTTAATTTAGACTATTTTTGTGCAAAAAAAATTTATTCAATTATAATTGCAATAATAATTAAATATAAAAAAGAGAAAATTTAATTATTTTTGAAAAATATTAGAATCTAGAGTGACATTAACAAAAAGGAGCATTCTGTGTAATATATTATGTCTTTATGGTTACCAAAAATTAATAAACACAAAAAACTTTAAATTGCATTAACAATAAAGTTATAATTAAATCAATTTAAATATACTTTTTTATTAATTGAGTGATTATAATTGATTTTAGATTATTAAAATATTATTATATTTTGTATAGCTGAAAACAAAAAAAATTATTTTACCCTATACTGTGAATTGTATTTTATCATTATGTTTACAGCCTAATTTTTTTTTTTTTTTCTAAGACAATACAATTTTTTTTATATAAAGTATTCTATGCATAATATTTGTTTATTCTTGATATTATTATGTTGGGTATTAGGTTATGCATTAATGTTATTACAACTTTATTTTAACTATTTAGGTGAAAGTGAATTAACTGGCTCTGTCAATTTGATGGCCTATTATGGATTAGAACATACATATAGCAAATTCAGTGGCAAAAGATTAAAAGAAAGCTTATCATCTTTTTTACCAAATTTACCGGGAATTATTGATACACCTGGACACAATGATCAAAGGTAATTAATTGATGTAAAATTAAATTTAACTAATTTATTTAAAATGTAACGTATTGATTTCAAAACAAACTGTAATGCAAACAACTATTATTATTATAATAATATAAAAATTATAATAGATTTAGCCAAAACTAGAAGCTACCATTTTATTATTATTATTATTATATCCTAGATCTTGAAAGTATTACTTTTATTTTTAGTTCTTTACGATCTGTTATTGAAAAACCCCCAATTGGAGGAAAAGAGATTTTGCCATTAACTACTCACCAACTAGCTGGGTTTCGATTACATCCAGGACCAGTAAGTTATTTTTATTTTTTAATCATATAATAACTGAACTATATTTTATTTTAGCTTCCAGAACAGTATCGCTATGCTAATCAACCCCCAACTAAAAAACATAAAAATAAACATAAGAAAAGTAAGTACAAAAGTGGAGAAGCACTTTCCCAAGACATGGCAGCTAATGAATTAGGCTTGGGTGATATACACGAAAAGAAACATAAGAAACAAAAACGCCATGATGACGATAAAGAACGAAAAAAACGAAAAAAAGAAAAGAAAAAGAAAAAACAAAAACACAGTCCTGAACATCCAGGAAATATTACACCTGGTCAACATTCTAACTAATATAAAAATATGTATTATAAAAAATTTCCTTTAATTATATTTTGTAACTTTTAATTTGTTTAAAATGTTGATATCATGTACATAAAAGTATATAAAAATTTTGAACAAAGCATGCATGTGTAAAATCTCTACTAATATATTGGTATAGGAAAGTTTTTGTTAATAAATCAACAATAAATAATTCTACATTATGTTATGTTTCGAGAGAAATTCATAGTAAGCATCAAAAATTATTTTTAACTGTATAATAATTATGATTTTTTTTTTGACATATTTAATTACTTAAGTTATATTTTGATACATGTATGAAATGTAGAATTCTCATTTTTACCAACACAATTACAGAAACAATTAGAGTTCTGGTTCTTGAGACAATTGTTAAATATATTACATTTGATAGATAAATTTATCGCTTGGTAGCATTGTGGTGTATTTCTGAAAAATGGTATAAATTTAACAAATTAAAATAATTTGATACTACGTCTACTAGAATACCAGATTATCATTATACCATGATTATATTTAATTAGAGAACTAAGGCCAGGTTTTTTAATAGTTTATAACATTTAATGTGACGAGCCGAACAAGTTGTTAGCATGGCAACTCTCCTCACTAGACTTGGCAATCCCCCTAATCTCTAGCAGTGCTCAGCTCATTTACCTATAGCATATACTAAAATAGTTATGGTAAATGTAAGTAAAAATAAAAAATCTTATTTTTAGTTCTATTTTTTGCTTAGCGATTTTTTATCTTTTTAAGTCATATATGTTCTGTATTTTTTACCAAAATATTATCATGTTTCATATAATTTGAATGTAATAACATAATTTATATGTATTTTGATTTATTATTATAATAACTCTGAGAAAAACTTTTTTAGCTTCGATGCGAAGCTGAGAAGGTATTGGTTTTACTAAGATGTGTTTTTTTTTTTTTTTTTTT
>NW_026099572.1:63708190-63799838 GCF_025091365.1 Daktulosphaira vitifoliae | reverse complement strand
TTATAATGCTATAACTTATTGAAAAGTGTATTGATCAATATAATTTTTTTATGGGAAATACTATTTTTTAATAATCCCTTTTTCATTCGACATACTTTATCTTAATCAGGATATTAATAAGGAACTAGCAGTTTATGAAGCTTTTGGAATAATCCACCAATTTTTTAAAATTAAACACTATCTAAAGATTTGCATCGAAGCGTTTTTTTTTGATAGTGATTTTAATCACTGTCAGATATCATTATACTTGATCCAACTATGCCACGTCACCACTGTGCCGCGACCCCCCTGTGCTGGGTTTTATTTAATTGACTTAATTATTGGAATGACACAAAATTTGGCATACATCATGAAATTATTAAAAATTTTAGGAGAGATGATTTTTGTTTCAGATAAATTAGAATTAGGTCAGTTTATAGCCAAAAAATTAAGTCGTAAATCGTAAGTTTTTGATCCATAATTATTGTTTTGAAAACTTTTTTACTTAAAATTACCATAATTTTTAAAAAAAATAGATAAATTAATAAAAAAAAAATTTTAAATACTGTAGGTATTTCCCTTTAAGTAATTTTTTTTTTAAATCTAACCCTTTACCTGATCACAAGTGAGAGTGCTTCAAAGTAACAAATTTACATGAAATTAACATTTTCAACTTAAAATTGGAATTTTATATTATTTATTTTAATATTATGAAGTACTTATACTATAAATATTTTAAATGAATTTATATAGTTTGTAAATTGATAAAAACTATTGATGGGTTTTTTATCAGATGAGAATATCTGGATCTTTAATATTTGATTAATTGTAACAATATAAATAAATAAGTCAATTTTTTTAATTAAAATATAATTTTATAAAATAACTCGTAATGCTTGCATTGAAATCCTCTATTAATTTTTCGCCTCTTACGGCAGAATAGTTAACAACTTTTGACTGTTTAATGATTAATTTTCCCTATTGGTACCCACTTGAGTTAACCCACTGAGAAAGGTTCACAACAAAAAATGTATTTATTTTTATTTGAACTTAAGTCTCGTCGTTCACGGTTATACCTTCATTATGTAAGAATGAAAAAATTGATATCAAATTTTTTAGTGTTAATAAAAATATTTTTCATATCTAGCTATAAATTGAAGGTAGCTTCCTCCCAACCCTTAATCCTGGATATGCCACAGGTCACGAGGCAAATTTCCTTATAACACTTTATCAAATTTATCCATGCATTAATTTTAAAATTTGTATTTATTTATCACAAAAAAAGTAAAAAAATAATTAATTCAAAACTTATGAATACTTAAGTATTCAATGCAGACAAAAAAGGTCATCACAATTAATATTTATTATAAAATTATAAAAAAAATTTGTTTACCTCCCTCCCCTAGTAATATAATTTTTTGGGAGTGCAAGATTGATTTGTGCCTATACATCCAAAAAAAAAATTTATTAATTTATTAATAACAGCTATAAAATGATGCAGAGTATGTTATTTAAATTATTTTGGGGAAAAGTGATAACAATCAAAATTATATGATTAGTGATCACAGAATAAAGATATGTTAACTTAATGATAACTGGAAAATTAATAATTATTCAATAGTCTATGTATTTCGGATTAAATAAAATAAATGAGTTTTAATCAATTAATAACTCATTTAGTTATCAACTAGTTCATTATCTTGTATAGTTAAAAATTTACTCAAAACGTTGTAAATTTTTCATCGAAAATGAAAACGCATAAATAATCTTTTTTCTTTTGGCTATGGAATCAAATTATAAATTTCAAAATATGAGTTCCGATTCAGATTCTAAATCAAGTTCATTAAATTCAAAAATCGAACAAGAATCAGTAAGTTAAGCTAATATTTTAAGTAGTTATATAGAACATTTTCATATTTATATATAGTAAAAAAAAAAAAATAAAAATTTGTCAGTTAATTATATTATAGTCAAACTGTTTCATACCAAATTTTAACTTTGATTATTACATCATTTTTAGTAAAACGAGTTATGTATAATAAACTATTTTTATTTGTTTTAATCTATAGTTAATTATTTATTTCTAATATTGTCTTAAAGACTATATGTTTTTCTATTATCATATAATCAACATTATACTATCATATTAGTTTATGTCTTTTTTTTATTTTAGCGATCAAATTCTCCTATTAAAAGCCATCAATCTAATAGTTCAACAACTAATGAAAATGCTTTTATTGGAGAAATTAAATTAAAAAATAAGGTAAATTGAATGTTTTGTTTACTGTTTCATAATTACTAATCATTTAATTACTTTTGTAAGGTTTCAGATATAACCGTTTCTAATCGCTCAGATGATCCTCCACTACTACCAGGTGAAAAAGTTCAGGGTGTAGCTAGAGATGTCACATATCTATGTCCATTTAGTGGTCCAGCTAGAGGTTGGCTTTCTGTAACCAATTA
Source organism: Daktulosphaira vitifoliae (assembly GCF_025091365.1). NCBI lineage: Eukaryota > Metazoa > Arthropoda > Insecta > Hemiptera > Phylloxeridae > Daktulosphaira > Daktulosphaira vitifoliae. The sequence goes on along the minus strand of NW_026099572.1, from coordinate 63,797,396 downwards.
TAAACTTTACTTTAAAAGTTTAGATCGTGATACTCAGTTAATAATTGAAGTACCATTAGGAGTAGTTAGTATATTTCTTTTTTAAATATATTTACAATTATAAATGATCAAATTTATATATATATATATATATATATATATATATATATATATATATAAGATAATCGGTTTATCATAAACCACTCAATTACTCACAAAATAAATACAATATTGAGAAAAAAAATGTTGGTTTGTTTAGTTACATATATTTTCTAATGTATCGGCCATAAATTATTTTTAAGTATCATATCTTTATAACATATAGGGATGTCAGCTTTATTTTTTCAAATGACAAATTGCTAATGTAATAAATAATGATATTATTTGAGAAAATGACTGGTCTAGAACAATTTTTGACCAGTATTTTGAAAGTTATTATATGAGGTGAAATATTGTTTAAAAATAACATTTTGTTATTTTTATCATTAGTCATTTTGCGGCAATACATTTCTTTCCACCTATGTATAAATTATAATATATGTTAATAACTTACTATACTGGTCCAACAGTTATTATTGACTAGTCTATTTTATCTATTTTATAAGCTAGTTAAATATGTATATTGCCATGTAAATAATAAAGTTGATTACCCTACATGTTATATGGGATAATTCTAAAAATTAATTAATAGTTAATAAGTCAAGAAATATATGTAACAAAAAAATACCAAAACATATTTATTTAGAAGGGGGAACAGGTGATTCAAAACAAATAGAAGATTTTTTTTGAAAAAAATCTAAAATATGTGTTAACAAAAGTTATGAACAAAAATAATGTCGTTTTATAGTACCTTATTCATAAACATTTTTTGTACCCCACCCATTATAAATTTCTAAATATGCCACTGTTTGTCATTATTGTATTTATTTTGAGAGTAATTGAGTGGCTTATGATACCACCCCAATCACATTCTATATATCTGTGTATTTAGATACACGCTAAAATTTTTTAGAATAGCTAAAGAAAAAATTTCATAATTTTATGATAAATATTATTTATGATGACCTTTATTTTGATCAAAATCTTTCTCAAAGTAACATTTTAGTTAATAAAATTTGGTAATCACATGAATGTCTCTTAAGCCTCATACTCCTTGTATGAGGCTTAATGAGGCTCCTCTTCCCATAATATACCTTTTATATATTATACTTATTTAATTTTTTAAATAAATTATATAATATCCACGATATATTTACCATCCCTTAATACATGTTAATGATATGATATAAATTATGTAACATGATGTGGTCTTATAAAATAAATTTATCATATTTGAAGCATGGCAGGGCAAAATGATTTAAGTATCAAAAAGTGTTTTTTGGAGAATCAATAAAAACCATTTAATTTTTTTGTAAGAAGCCATTGCCAGCTCTACTTTAAATATTTCTTTTTACAGTTTATAAATAGTTATTGAAATTGAATATTTTTCACAGTATTGCTGTAGATATACAGATTAATAGATTCATTTTAATTATATTTATGATAAGGTTAGTAGAGTTGAAAAAGTTGGCGGTCAATCAAGTCGTGGAGAAAATTCATATGGAATAGAATTATTTTGTAAAGACATGAGAAATTTACGTTTTGGACACAAACAAGAAAATCATTCAAGACGTAATGTGTTTGAAAAACTTCAACAATTTGCATTTCCTCTTTCTCATAATATTCCATTGTTCGCATTTGAATATACTGAAACATTTTCAGAAAATGGTTGGAATGTTTATGAACCTATTGCTGAACTTAAAAGAATGGTAAGAAAATAATAGAGTTGAAAAAAATGCACTCATCTTTTAATTTTTCAACAATTTTTAATCTATAAGTATCTAAAATATTTATTAGGGTGTCCCAAATGATACTTGGCATATTACTAAACTAAATGATGGCTATGATCTTTGTGAAACATATCCTGCTATCTTAGCAGTACCAGCTGGAGCAACTGATGAAATAATAAGAAATGCTGCAGCCTTCAGAAGTAGAGGTCGAATACCTGTATTAAGCTGGTTACATTCTGAATCTCAAGCTACTATAACAAGAGCTTCACAGCCTCTTGTCGGTGTTGGAGGTAAACGTTGTCGTGACGATGAGAGATATACACAGCTCATAGTTGATGCAAATGCACAATCTCATAAGCTTTATATAATGGATGCTAGACCTAGGTAATTTTATTTAAATAAGCTATAATAAATATATAAATTTATGTTAAACATTATTGAATTCTAGTGCTAATGCTATAGCTAATAAAGCTAAAGGAGGTGGTTATGAACCTGAAGATGCATATCAAAATGCAGAACTAATATTTTTAGATATTCACAATATTCATGTAATGAGAGAATCTTTGAGAAAATTAAAAGGTAAATTACAGAATTCCTTAATAAAAACTTCCATATATTTTAAATAAATAATTATATTTTAAGAAATTTGTTTCCCAAATATTGATGAAACCAAGTGGCTATCTGGGATTGAATCAACATATTGGTTAAAACATATCAAATGTATTTTAGCTGGCGCTTGTCGTATTGTAGACAAAGTAGAAAATCATAAAACTTCAGTTTTGGTACATTGTTCTGATGGTTGGGATAGAACAGCTCAGGTAATAAATAGTTTTTTTTTTTAATTATACAAATATGTGTTATTAATTTTATTATTTTCAGCTTACTGCTTTAGCAATGTTATTATTAGATCCTTATTATCGAACTATTAAAGGATTTGAAGTTCTTATTGAAAAAGAATGGTTAAGCTTTGGGCATAAATTTCAACATGTCAGTATTAATTATTTATCCTAATTTTCTTTTTATTAACTATAAACTTTTATTTTGTAGAGAATTGGCCATGGCGATGATCACCATTCCGATGCTGATAGGTCTCCTGTTTTCCTTCAGTTTATTGATTGTGTATGGCAAGTCACATGCATGTTTCCAAATGCATTTGAGTTCAATGAGTTATTTTTAATTACTATCATTGATCATTTATACTCTTGTAGATTTGGAACTTTTCTTTATAATAGGTAATTTTATAAAATAAAACATTTATTTTATAAATTTTTATAATTTTTTAAAAGTTTCATCTTTAACTTGATGATATTATTGAAATTTTTGATAAATATGATAAATTATTTAAAATTTATCTAAAAAAATTAAATTATTAAATATTATACCTTTATTTTTATAGTGAAAAAGAAAGGATACAAAAAGATTTGAAACTTAAAACAGTATCACTTTGGTCTTACATAAACAGTGATGAAGACTTATATAAAAACCCTTTATATTGGCCACAACAACATGCATTAGAACCTGTAGCTTCATTACGTTATATCAAAATGTGGAAAGGTCTATATTGCCGTTGGAATCCAAGCATGAGACCTCAGGTTTAAATTTAATTAACTTAAATTATTTTAAACTGATATTTTAGTGAAAATATTTTTATTTTTAAAGTAGTATTTATTTATTTACAGAGTATCTCAGACCAAATTGACAAACTTTTGATTTAATTATCATATTATTGAAATTTCTAAAAAAAATAATTATTGCCTTAGACTAATTTTTTTACTATTTATCACTAATAACTAAAAAAAATTTTTAATTTTATTATAGTTATTTTTTAGCCCTTTTTTAACAAAAAATTTTGATGTATCAATAACAATTTTAGGACATATTAGGGTTTGGTGGTTTATATGTACACTGGTGGAATATATGTACACTAGTACGAACTGTAACCACCCTTACTACATACCCACTCTATGCATTAAAATGCTCAAAATCAACATTTTTTGTAAGAAAATTTCAACAAAATGTAATTGTATCAAAAGTTATAAACATTGTTAGATCTGAGATATCTGTATATATTTATCCATGTGACTTTTTTTTGATGGTTCAATCCTAAATGAATTATTCTTAAGAAAAAACTAATAATTCTATCTGTATTTTTTGCATTAATGCTTAAATTTTCTTTTTATAGGAACCAATTTATCAAAGAACGAGAGAGCTCCTTCATATGAAAACTCATTTAATGAAAATATCGGATGAGTATAAAAGAGAACTAAAACATAAAGCCACTAGAAATAGTTCAACTACAACACGATTAACTTCTCCTATACATATTTAGTTCACTTCAAAATATATTCAGTTATTTAAAATTACGAATAAACACAATATGAATAAATAATTGTGCTTTAATAAAAATATTTAGAACTATTGATTTTGTAAATAATTATTTAGTGTAAGTTATTATTTAAATTTGAAAAAAAATATGTAAACATTTTTTTACAACTAATTGTTATTAGTTTTTATTAATAATTATATATATTTTTTGTTAAACTGTAAAAACATTATGGTCAAAATAATTCTGTGGTAAAACTTTTTACTAGAAAGTACTTTTGAAGTTCATTTATTAAAATATATTTTTTTATTAAGATATTTATATCAATTTATGATCATTGAATTTGACTAGAAGAAAATAAAATGACTTATACAATAATTAAGATGATGTTATTTATATAATTTATTTTTTCAAAACATTTAAATAAAAGTTGACTTTTAATCGATGCTTTTTTGAAATTTAATTTTAGACAATTAGGATTCATGAGGAAGTTGATTCTATTAACTATTTTTAAATAAAATTTGTATACTTTTTGATCAAACATAATCATGACAATTTATACAGAAGTTTTTGATTATAATTGTCTACCAACTAAACCAAATATTAAGCCCATGTATGCATTTACTCAAAATACATTTAAAAAATATTACTTAAACTCCGGATCATTTTGAATCCAACTGCACATTTAACTGATGAGCATAATCATTTTAGATCTTTTCCCTGAAAATAATCCCTTAGCTAAAATTGTATTGAATGTCATTAACAAAATAATTAGTTTAAAAAAATTATTGTGTTATGTTTTATACTTAATCCTCAGTTGATTTCTAGTTGATTTTAAAAACAGTCCTATTAAAATTACCCCAATCCACTACAATAAGCTTTTATGTTAAAATAACTTGACAGATACAAAGATTAAAATGCAGCCTTATTTTGCTAACTTGGTGGAAATATACTTAACCTTTAAATAGAACCTCAAGTAAAGAAGTACAAGAAAACTCCGTCTCCTATCTTTAACGACAATAAAGAAGTATTGTCTTTAAGATTCATTCAAAATTTATATAATTTTATGGATAGATGGAATGCTCAAGATGGTAAAGGGGTAGTATTCCATACCATATTTTTTACAACGTAATTCCTGCCGTTATGTAATTTATATAGACATAAATAATCTAACAATTATCCATGAAATACATCAAAAATTATTTTATTTTTATGAGGAGTGTGGTAAAGTGCATTATAGCCTTAATCGTTATACAAGGTGTTTCTTTTAACAATAGCTACTCAATTTCTCTTAAAATATTAAGATTTTTGAAAAAAAAATTTCGGTTTTTGTTAGTTACATATGATGTATGTATTTTCATTTATGTGTTATAAAATAATTTTTAGGTCCATCCCTAATTTCTTATAGGGCTGTTAATTTAATTTTTTTTAATGATAACTTACATATTAAACTAGCTTATAAAATAAAAAAGATAACAACTTTCGAACCAGTATTTCAGAAATTATAAGCAATTTAATTAAAAAATGGAGAGGAGGGGATGCTGCTATTTTTATCACTAGTAATTTGTCGGTCACACTCTGTCTTCCAACTTGGTATAAAATGAGAATAACTTTCAAAGTATAAAAATAGAGTTAAAACCATATAAAATAAAAGGGAAGAACCTCAAATTATTTTACCAATAAAAGGAAATACATATATAAGAAACAAGAAGTCAAACAATTTTTTTTTTAAAAAACTTCATATTTTAAAAGAAATTGGTGGCTAGTATTAAAAGAATCGCTCTGTATAAATAGGATTAAAAACAGCTCTAATAAAAATAATATTTCACAACTTTATCAAATATTTCAACGTTAGTATATCTTCTTTTTCCTCGCCTTAATCCCAACTACTTGGGGTTTACCACCCTTATTCTAAACTTCCACTTGACAATCTCCCACATCATCTACGCTTAAATCAGCCGTCCTCATATCACATTCAATAACATCTCTCTATCTCTTTTTTGGTCTTCCTCTACCTCTTCTTCCTTCAACATTCATTTTTATAACTGTTCTTACAGCTTCCCATTCCTCTCTCCTCATAACATGACCAAATCATCCCAGTATATTTTCTCTCGCATTATGGTGTAATGTCACGATTGATGCGGGTTCCGGAGATTGCCACGAACTGATGATGCCCCGACATTCATTTACTCCGACACTGTAAAAAAATCCTCCGAATACATTTACTCCGACAACAATTACTACGAATACCTGGTTACAAAAATTTGGATGTTACTACGACGACGAATACTCCGAATAGGACTATTAATTGATTGCTTCGAATGAAATTAGCTCCGAATATCGATTATTCGAGAAATCGNGCTCCGAATATCGATTATTCGCGAAATCGATTAAAAAATTATCAAATTTCGGAGTAGATGAATATCGTAGCAATATATTATCTGATGGAAAAATATAACCCTTATCACTAATTAATAAATATTAATTAATATAATAAAATACCGTTATAATTGATTACTGTCTATTAACGAATAATTATTACAATAAAGATCCCCGAAATGTATCCGACTTTTGATAAAATAGGTACATAAAGGTAACATAACTGGTGTGAGCCCTTAAATTTTTTTTTGGAGGGGAAAGAAGAGCGATTTTAATCTTCAGACGTAAAATCTTTTTTACCTCTCCTTATTAGTGCTTATTTTNCTTTTTTACCTCTCCTTATTAGTGCTTATTATAACATTGTAAGCACATTAATATTATAACATTCAATTAGTTTAGTTAAAAAATATAGAGGTACGTTTTTATGATGATAGTATTCGTTATTAAACAGATGCGTTTATAAAGATATTCGGTATCCCATTCTCTAAAACTATCATTACAATTAGTTTCAAATGAAATCAAACAAAAATATAATTTAATATCATTTCATTGTTCAAAGGTGGGTAACGAAATTAATTCAGTCCAGTTTGGATTTGACCGCAATCTGGAGAGACTTGAGGGGGCTTTGTCTCCTAAAATTCTGCCATAGACTATACCGAAAATGAATTAATTTGTATTTCTTGTTGTATAGAAATATTTTTTTAGATTAGGTAAAAAATTATGTAATAAGAGTTCACNATTAGGTAAAAAATTATGTAATTAGAGTTCCCAAATATTTTGTTGCAATACTCCTACGCTCTAGTCAAATTAAGTAAACACAAGGCAGTTATAAGTTAACAGTGGACAATAGTTTATGATTTATCATAAACTTACAAAAATCTTCTGCTAAGTAAATTGTTTTAAACTTAACTAACTCGATTAAAAATATGCAGTCAATTCATTAAATAATGGTTCAGTTTTATTTCATTTGCATTATGATTATTTGAAGTTTTGTCAAATATACGTATAGAGTTAAATATTTTAATTTATAATCATGATTGATAATCAAACAATTATTCATTTTTTCTCATTAAATGGAAATCAAATATAATAATGTAATATTGAAACTGTACAACTTTTTTTATAGGACATATATATATATATAATTACATTTTTACAAAACATAATACATTACATTACGTGATTTTATTTTGAAAATTAATTTTTATTTTTTTTGGAATATGCTTTCATATTCTAAAAAGTACATATAAAATTAATTCAAATTTTTAAAAAAACTTCATTTTGTATTTATAAAACAATACATTTGTATTTGCAGGATACGCGTTAAGCTAACGAGATGAAAACATTGGCAAAATAATCATCTTTTCGCAGTGTCGGCCTGGCTCAGAAGGCCCTCATTAAATTTAAGATTTTTTTTCTCACTGGACCACTGAGAAAATTGTCCAACAAATTTAATTATTATTAAAAAAAAGAAAGGCTATTCAGATATTTTTTTCAAGGAAATATTAAACTGATTTCAATAATTGTATATTAGATTTTAAACAAAAAGAACTTTAAATAAATAATTTTTTACTCCTTAATATTTTTAACTTTTTTTTGAGCACCACTGGAGATTATAATGGTTTTACTTATAATTTAACATTGATTATAAAACTCATGTCACAAAATTAAATTTTTTTAACGATGAGTTAATATATTTTTAATTTTAGATGACACACAGAATTTTTAAATAAGAAAAAATTAATTCTACTTATATATAACCAAAACTTACTAATTCTTAGCATAACTCATATTAGACTTGTAGCAAAACTTACACAGTTTAATACTATTTTAATTTTTTTTAATATAAGTTAAAAATAATTTTAGTAATTAATTTTCAATTAAAATTGCTGAAAGAAAAATTAATCATACTCTTCTGAGTCTATAAAAACCTATTGGAAGAAACTTCCAGAAAGTAATAAGACTAAAAAAAATGTGTTCAACAATTACTGCATTGAAGTTGGATATACTGTGTTATTTTATACTTAGATATCCTAATGCAGCACAGGAAAAAATCCAGACATCCCCAAGAATGATTTTATATTGTACAAACAATTTTATGTGTTATATTAGTTATTATTTTTTAATATTACACACTTAGGAATTAATCACTAATAAAATTGCACAAGACAATTTTTACAGCACATATTTGTTATAGAAAAATTAGTTTTCAAATGGATCTCTTAGATGTTAAAAAATAAGTTACTGTTAGATAAAATTTTGTGGATCGACTGAAAAAACAGTTTTTTGATTTGATGAAAATATTTTGTAATTATTGGATAATTAAAAAATAAAATTCTCAAAGATAAATATTTGATTGANATTATTGGATAATTAAAAAATAAAATTCTCAAAGATAAATATATATTCTAACAATAGAGAAAACTTTTTCAAAAATGTACATTTGTATTAAACACTATTAATTTTATGTTACTTAATGAATGACTATTATCATTCGAGTATTAATAACATATGTCAAATGTGAGAAATTGTACCAGAAAATAATAAGCAAAATGTATATTATTGTATAATAACTATAGTAGCAAATAAATGCTAATTGAATAGAGCATTTTAATTTAAATTTTACAATATTATTAATAATAATATAATTAATTTAATAATGTAGTGTTTCTGTAGCCACGTGACCCTGACGTTGCAACATATTCGATCAATGCGCCCTATTACTAACAATGCAATCGAAATATAATATAACTTTCGAGCATAATCAAACTATCGATAATGTCGGAGTTTTTACTATCTCATTTTTTAAATTTAATGTCGGAGTAAAATCCGTCATAATTTTGGTAACCTATGAATCAGTTGGTCGGAGTACCAGATGTTCGTAACAATTATTACTTTGTCAAATGTCGGAGCATCATCAGTTCGTGGCAAAGGTGCTCTACTGATTGATGCTACACCTATAATCGCTTTTATATGTTCGTTCCCAACGTTAGTTTATATGTATCAAAATAAAATGTGTTCTTTTGAAATATGTCAGACATAAAATCACTAAATGTCATTGAGGTATAATTTAAAATGGTATAGTTATTAGGACTGTAGAAATTCCTCTTCAACAAAATTTATTGAATAACCTAATTTTTACTAAAAACATATTTTTAAGAAGATTTTAAATAGGATATCAAATATATTATTTGTTATTTAAACACTAAAAAAATGTATTCAGACAGTAATTCCAAGCGGAATTAGAAAATAATTGCAAATATTTTTTTACTCTGCATTATATGGGTTAAATTCTAATAAGCATAAAAAAAATAGCACAGTGGAGACGTAGCATAGTTAGGTCCATTATAGATTTAATCTGACAGTGATTAATTAAAAAAAAAGGTAGATTATCCCAAAAACAACATGATCTTCTATTTCCTTATTTATATCCTGATTACAAGTATTAGAAGTACAAGTATAAGTGTAATATATGAATAACTATTTAATATAGCAATTAAATATAGTATGAATTTTATATATACATATATATATATATATTATATTATATAAGTATATATATAAGCTATAAATCCCTCTAAGATAATAAGTATATAATATTTATTATATAAGCTTTAATTTAAGATATATAAAAGTGTTAGTAAATTACACATCTTAGTAAATATACCTTTTCAGCTTCGCATCGAAGCTAAAAGATTATCTTGACAAAAAATTCAAATATCACTTATTATCCTAGAGGGATTTTGTTAGGGAATCCCCAATCATCCCTCTGGTTATGCCACTGTATTAAGCTTCACCTAACTGTAACTAATTTCTACATAATGCATTAAAAGATTCAGTTAGAGGAAAGATAACATGATTTCTTTATGATTGCCAAACATTTTTTTTAGCTAATAAGCCCTAGATTTGTTGCCTAATTTAAATATTTTGTGGTAACTATTAACTCCATAGGTGTGCATATAGATTGAGATCAAAGTTAGTAAAAACATGTATAAACCTATTTTAGGTAGAGAGTACAAGAAATTCACAAAGCATATTCCATTAAACCTGCATTCAGTTTTTATTTATTAAATTATGATAGCTTTATCTTTTATTTTTGCTTAGCAATTACATTTTTGGTATTTTTTTTTTTTTTAGTATATATTTTTTCCCAAATAATTTTCTGTTTGTTCAAATACTTGGAAGTATTTCTGTGGTAAATACCCATAATATTATTTTTTTTCAGTAATTTATTAAGAAAAAATATTTGTAGCACCATTCATAGTTATATTCAAAATTTTTCCAAAATAATTTTTAAAAGTTATACATCTATTTTATTTATTTATTTTAATAATATTTTTAATTTTTAAGTTGATACAATTTTTTTAAGATCTTTTTCAGTAATAGACATATATTAAAAAAAATAATCATGATGATTCATAAAAAAATTGAATTTGTGTTAAGCTTGAACTTTTTTTAACTTAAATTAATATTTAAAATTAGTTTTCTTCTTTTCCTTTTAATTGATTAATGAATCTTTCTATATCACTTGCGCTGTATTTCTGTAAATATAATTTTAAAAATTAAATTGATTATTTAAATTATTATAATGCACAGTGTTTTAGTAATGACAATAATTATTTTAAAAAAATGTTAATAAAATGATAATTGTATCAAAAGTTATAAGTGTTGTCAGTTAGTACTATAACACTCAATATATATTTTGTGAAATAAATAATACTTACTTGTTTTTTTTGTACTAAACTAGTTAAATTAACAGTATTTATTATTACTTCATTTTTTTGATTCTCATTTATAGAATTATAAATAGATTCATCCTATAATGTAAATATTCTATTAAATACTTTTTATATAATCATAATAGAGGAGACTGGGGCACATTTGAATGTAAATTTGTATTGATTAATAGTACTAGTTGTATTTATTATGTTCAAGTAAAGTAAAGAAGACTAGCCATACTATACCCAACATTTGAGGTTTTTTATGTGAACTTAATTTTAAGTTTGGAAGGTAATTAAAATTTACCTCCCATTTAAATGTGCCCAGTCACCCAAATATTATAATATAATTTAAAACTAAATAATGCACTTTATTCATAGTTTACTTATATGTAGATAAAAAATTATTATTATGCTAATAAACTAAAATGCATTGAAACAAAAATTGATTTTTTATTAATCATTTTATATGAAATTCAAATATATTATGTTTATAATTAGTCACATTTATATAAATATGCTTAGAACTTTTTTGTTAATGATCATTGTCATTCATACTTTCAAATAAAAAAACTATTACTTACATTTTTATCATTCAATAATTGATCTAATGGTTCAGCTTGTTCATCAAAAACCTTGATATCTAATAAACCTTTTTTATTGCCCAAGATACTCTCAAGGAGCAAAACTCTTTCCTCAATTATTTTTAGTCTTTCATAAAAATTTTTATCTAATGGTTTAATATTCATACAAGATTCTAGATTTGTAATTCTTTCATAGATATCAGATTTTGAATTGAGTTCTAGTTGTTTTGAAATTTCATAACCAGTATTACTAGCCGGGTCTAGACCTCCATTGCACTGAGGTCCTGATTCATTGTAAACCCTGCTTACTATAAAATTGATATACAAAACCCAATTTATTTCATTATTTCAGTTACATTCTAGCAACTATCTTTCATACTATAACAACTTAATAAACACGGTATTGAATTTTCAGTCATAAAACATTAAAATTCAAACCGACTTATCAATAATAAAAATTATGAACTAAAAATAAAAAAGTATGAAAAATAGAGGAAAAATATGATCATTTTTAAAGACATAATGGTATAAACATACATTTCACATAACATTCAGATCCCTTTAGGCGTTTAGCTGCCACAGAAGAACTAGTTCTTGCAGAAGAATCGTCTTGATTATAATTGTAATATAGTCTAACATTTCTATCATCACTTTCTTCGCGTTTTCTTTTCATGAAATTTTCAATTCGTTTATTCACCTTAATTAAAAAATAATGTTGTAGAAAACAATACATTTTTAAAAACATAATTATAGTAAAACTATAATCAATTCAATGTATATATGTCTGTGGTTATAACTTACCATAGACATAGATTTAAAAATTTGTACTTCTGAAGGGTCCATCTAAAAACTAAATACATGGGACAACAATCATAGAAAGTTATTTATAAATTTATAAACTAAAACAACCTGAAGAAATAAAATATAAAATAACTATGAATTTATGTTTTATAACAGTTTTTACTCTAAAATCTTAGAAATTATGACTTTATCTCACCAGACTATAGATAACTATTTAATATGATAGAATTATTAATAATTTGTGTGATAACATCTTTAGCCAGTGCAAGTTATTTTGGAATGTTACAAATACTAGTAGTATTTTGTGCTAATACAGTTAAAAGTATCCCTTTACTAAATAAAAAATTCTTCGTGTTTTTTTTTGTCCGATAATTTTTCTCAATTTTAAATCTAACTAAATACCCGAGTTTGGTTCAGAAATCGAAGGCTTCATCATAACATGAATAATTCACACTAAATTATTGTTTTAAACCTTACATTAATTAAATAATGAAAATTCCACTACACAATTAGTTTAAACTACTATCAAACTCATATTAATTATTTTTAAAGTATAAAATTATTGAGAAATGCGTTTGTTTGGGGCGTCCAAACTTAATGTAATAACATTCATGAAATAACAGGGACCTCGCATCTCCTACCACTGTGGTTGTTTCAAAAATTATTGCTATATCAGTATTTTCGGAACCATAGACAAGTATACTATGTTCAGAACATAAGGGTCATATGACACTCATATCTTTTCTGTAATTATGCCAATAAGTCTTAATATTCTTTATTCACTTAAGTTCAAAATTTTAAAAACAGTCTATTTTATCATTATTTGTTGGAATACGACTTGATTAAATTTTTAAAACATCTTAAATACTATTTTAAGTTGACATAATTTACTGTTGTTATAATAAAATTTAAGATTAATTTTTGAGCTAAAAAAAAAATTTGACAATAACAAAAAACTATTATTTAATTTTTGGGTGGTGGGTAAATTATAAAAATAAAAACCAAACGAACCGTCATATTTTACTGATCTCGGCACCATAAGTATAATAAAAACAGCACCTAACTGGAACAATCATTAGGTTATAGTATCCTTTTAAGATTTAATTTAAGTAAGGTAGATCTTTTTTAGTAAAATCTTATTTTAGTGGTGTAAGCAGTATTTTTTCAAAAGCGCTGCTACAATATGTATACATACAAGTACCTTATTCTTTTTTAATTGAAGCTAAGATATAATAATAATAAATAATATTAACCAGGAGTGATCAACTTTTGTTGTATAATAGTTTAATATTCTAGCTAAGGTCAGACCCAAGGGTTATGGGTATATTACCTCTAAAAGTAAAAAGAAATATTAATCATTTTTTAGGTTGAAAATAATACTACTATATTGTATTAAATATATAAATAATTTTTTTTTAGATATTTTGTCCCTAAATTTGGAGTCTCAAAAAAAAAAAAAAAATTGCGTCTCACGATTAAATGTATTAAACATTTTTTCTGGATTCGCATCAGATTCTTCTAGTTTATAATGAAAATATATTTAATTAATTTATCTAGTTAATTTATAGAATAAACAACTTTTTATTTTAATTACTGCTTCATCATTTAATGAGAACCTTTAAAAATTGAAAAATAATCGTCAAAACTAAAAATAACACTTGTTTAAGGGAAGTGTCATTACCTCCTAACACCCCCTTATTAAATACGCCTGTCTTATCTTATTTAAATAGTAAAATTAATCTTGTTTTTTAATTTTCAAATGATTAATTTATAATTTAGTTATTTTTAAACAAAAATTAAATATGTAATGCATTATATTTATAATTTTATCTTTTCAGTTAGTATGAGTTTCAATAATTGACGAAGACGCCAAAAATTCGTTTTATTGACTACCTAATAACATCAAATGGTTCAAATTTCAGGACCACTATAATGTTATTGTTACACGCTTTCATCCGCTTGTAGACATTCACAACAGGCTCTTGGCGCCACTATGAATGTGCTGTGCCCAGTTAATGTTGGTAATGCGGGTGTTACTTGTAAAATATTTTAGCCTTAGTTATGTATTTATTTGAGTTGTATTTTATTTTGTAGTTACAATAAACCTCGATGACAACTAACCATATGTGTAAGAAAAAAATAAAATTAACACTTCGAAATAATATATATTATGATTTCGATTAAAATTGACCATGAGAACCTATAGTTATTACCACTAAGTTATGATTAATATTTTATTATTTTACAGTAACAAACAACTCTTTTTCAAACAATTTTAAAAATTGTTTGTAAATTTAATACAAAATATTTAAAATTTAATTTTACTTTTATCAAAAGCAATCTAAATTCCTGAAGTATTCTAATTCTTAAAATTATAAAAAAAATTGAAAATAATAAAAGAAACTAATAAAAATTCGTTGTTGAAAAAACAATTCGATGAATTTATTACCTTAAGATTTATCTTTTAGGATAGAGGTGGATAGCTACAAAAATTATGAAACAATTTTCGGCGGGTGATATTGTAGAGTTATGTGATAATACGTAGTGGTCCACACTACACCTGCTAAATTGTTTAATTTGGCAACGCTGCACACATTGTCGTGAGCATGACAAATGAGTGTTTTCTGTAAACAACGTTGCCGTGATTCTTCTGCTTAGATATACTCTTGACAATTACATAAAATATCCGTGAAAGAATTAAATTGTCGCCGTCTTCCGTTGACCGTCGTCGGTTGTTCAATTGTAATCTGTGATGCGCGTTCTATTTCTTTCTCCCCGTGGTTCACATTTATGTAAACAATCAAGTGCTTCAAAATTGATATTAGTTATTAACATTCTTTGATTATATTCGAAATAATTTGTTTTACTCGAGTAATATTGAGTGTAACTGTTATTTCTTAGAAGTTGTTTCATAGTTATTGATTCTCATTAGCTATGGAAGTGGACGAGTTCGATTCTGGTCGTTCATCGTCTACTATTTCGTCAATAAACAGTTTGTTTTCTTTTACTAGCCCCGCCGTTAAAAAATTATTAGGATGGAAACAAGGCGATGAAGAAGAAAAGTGGGCAGAAAAAGCAGTTGATGCCCTTGTCAAGAAACTGAAAAAAACCAAAGGTGCCATAGAAGAACTGGAAAAGGCATTAAGCTGCCCAGGGCAGCCTAGCAAATGTGTTACTATCCCTAGAAGTCTAGATGGCCGGTTACAGGTACAGAAGTTTTGACTTAAAGTATAATTATAATATATAATTGTATATATAATATATCAAATAACATGTTGGTTGACTATTAACAGGTTTCTCATCGTAAAAGCTTACCACATGTTATTTATTGTCGTGTATGGCGATGGCCTGATCTCCAAACACATCATGAACTCAAACCATTAGATCATTGTCAATTTCCTTTTTCTACACAAAATAAACAAAAGGATGTTTGCATTAACCCTTATCATTATAAGAGAGTTGAGAGCCCTGGTAAGTTATATAATTCCAATTGCATCATTGTACTTTTTGTACATATTTATCAAAAAATTCTATCTATATTCCCAAATTTCTTAAACTTTCTATAGTTATTTTTATCAATATTATACTACTTTATTATAATATTTTACTCTTAATTCATAATAATAATTTGTAAAATTTAAATATGATAGTAAATGCAGCTATGAATAGTGCTTTTTGATGGTATTCTGTTTTTGATTAAATAGCTACATATTTCAAGGCAGACTAAAAAATTAGCTTTTAAATAGTTAGTCAATGTATTGGAGAATTATAGTCTCGTGGTTTACTTAATGTTATAATCCTATAGTAGTAATTTATGATTTTATTTTTAATATTTTTAGTTTTAATGTGGTAAGATTTTTTAGAACTATTTGTTTGGCAACTATAATTACTGAAATTTTAAACTGACCAATTATCAATTAATGTGCTTTAGTTTTTTTTTTTTTTTTATTGATAAAAACTATTTTGATATTTTTGATTAAATAGTTGTAAATGTCTTCTTTTTAAAATTCAACATTTTTATTATTTTAGTCTTGCCACCTGTATTGGTACCTAGGCAAAGTCAGCTACCTCCCATGATGTTTCGCCAAATGCCTGAAAATCTTCAATATAATAACTATAACCAAAGTCCAAATTCTCCTTCATCGAGTCCTCCACCAAACAGCCCTTTTCAAAGTAGTGCTTTATCAGGTAATACTTTTTAATATATAAACTTATTAAAAAGTAAGTTTTAATGTTATTTTATTTTTGTAAATTGAAAATGTTTAGAAATTGGTGGCTCACCTAGACCAGATGAAAAAGCTATGAGTCCTGTCTCAGGAACTCAAGTGATGTATCAGGTATGTTAATTTATCACATGTTAGTTAATATTTTTTAATTGATTAAATGAAAATGATTGTTTTTGAAATATTTAGGAACAGGCAAGTTGGGCCAGTATAGCCTATTATGAACTTAATAGTAGAGTTGGTGAACTGTTTCATTGTCAGTCCCCAGTTGTTGTTGTTGATGGATTTACAAATCCTAGTAATAATTTAAACAGATTTTGTCTTGGTCAACTTTCCAATGTTAATAGAAACCAAACAATTGAAAACACACGGAGACATATTGGAAGAGGTAATTTTTTAAATAAAATATATATCTAATATTGGAAGGATCTGACCAAGTCTGTAACGAAGTAATGCCTGATGTGCATTGTCTTATATTCAAGACTCTGTCATGGGCACCTGCATTGCTGAATGAAAAATCAATTAAGTGATTGAAGTTGCCATCCCTCTCTCTGGCAATGTACTAACCACTTATCTTAGGGTACACATTGTTAAGAAACTTACTCTTAGGGAGAAGCCACACTCACTCCTTAATGGACCGAAAAAAATATGTATCAAATAAACATTTTTTAAAGCTCTTGAGAATTCAATGTTTAATTAAGGTCTTGAAAATTCTTCTACTTTTACGAGCGTATTAAACAAGACATATTCTGTTTGATTATTAACTTTAAGATCATTCATTTGTATTAAGATTATAATGTACTATTTTTATTATTTTATAGCATAATAGTTAAACTTTTATATCAATTTTTCTAATTTTAATACACTGTAATCTAGGTATTCAATTGCATTATATTGGAGGAGAAGTATATGCTGAATGCTTATCAGATTCGGCTGTTTTTGTACAATCCCGTAATTGCAATCATCATCATAATTTTCATCCATTAACTGTTTGTAAAATTCCTGCTGGTTGTTCATTACGTATTTTTAATAACCAACAATTTGCTACATTGCTTACAGAATCTGTAAATTCTGGTTATGAAGCTGTATTTGAGTTGACTAAAATGTGTACAATCAGGTAACATATTTCTTTCTTTTATTTTTTTTATTAAAAAATTAATTGATTTTATTTTTTTAGAATGTCTTTTGTAAAAGGCTGGGGTGCAGAATATCATAGACAAGATGTTACTAGTACACCATGTTGGATAGAAATACATTTAAATGGGCCACTTCAGTGGCTTGATAAAGTTTTATGTGCAATGGGATCACCTCACAATGCTATTTCATCTGTTTCTTAAATCAAATAAATTAACAATAATAAAATTTGTATTATTAATTTATATAAGTAAAATGATTCACGTGACTTTTATTAATAAGTTGAATTTTTTATTAAAAAAAAACACTATTTTTTATGACAATTAATTGTTATTTTTGTAGAAACAAAAGTTAATATGTATATACAACTATTAATGCATAAAATAAACTCTTTTATGATATATATTTTATATAAAGTGTATTTTTGTGTGTAATTAAATATGATTAATTTTTGTGTTATTAAGCTAAATTTTGGTGCTTTTG
Source organism: Daktulosphaira vitifoliae (assembly GCF_025091365.1). Classification (NCBI taxonomy): domain Eukaryota; kingdom Metazoa; phylum Arthropoda; class Insecta; order Hemiptera; family Phylloxeridae; genus Daktulosphaira; species Daktulosphaira vitifoliae. Next base: position 63,778,943 of record NW_026099572.1, on the reverse strand, counting down.
ATAAGGTGTAATATTTTAAGTTTTCAAATTTTCTTCATGAAATTGTATTGCATACCAGTGAACTTTTAAAAACTAAATAATCTTACATTCTTTACAAACTTGTATTATTTTCTTTAGAAAATGTACACATTTTTATTTAAAATCTATTTATAATTATTATTATTTTATGTTTATTACAATAAATATAATTAAATATAACTATTACAACATAATATTAGTTATCTTTTATAAAATTTAAACAATAATTCATCATGACAGTATTATGTATTGAAAGTAAAATTAATATATTAAAATATAAAATAACCATTTTTTTTTTAATTAAAATTTTTTTCTTGAAATTGAACCAAATAATTTTTAAAGTAATCAATTTTGTTTATATAATAGAGGATTAATAAATTCTTATGAGCAAAGTTAATATATTTAAATAGAAAATGTTTTATTAAAATGCTAGCAAAAGAGTTACAATGAGATTATTGTGCAATTAAAAAATATTATAATGCAATTTTTTGTAATGTCTGTTTATATAAAAGCTGTGTGTAACTCATTATAGTTGGAATTATTGTCATAATGTTAACTTATAATAACAATTTTTCTTTTATTATTACTAATAAAATACTTTCTAATTTTGTAAAATAAAAATGTTAAAATAGCAGGGCTTGAAAACCAGTTAAAACTCGATTTTTTAATCAAATATTGTTTACCGGTGGGTCTTAAAAAAAATAAATGTAATCTGTTAGAGGTAATTCAAAATTTTCAAAACTATTGACCAAAATTCAACAAAGAATTGGTTTTTTTTTAACAAAAACTGATAACCTTGAAAAAATTTGTTGATAAATACCTTAAGAATTCCTTTTTTTAAGTATATATTTATTAAATATCTAACTATTAACCAGCCTTCTTTTAAAAATGTTCTAATAAACTTCTGACCCCTTAAAATATATCTTTATTAAAGATTACTCAGTATTGAAAAAAAAAATTAACCTTTGAACAAAGGTGTAAACTGATATCAAATCTAAAAACCTTTTATAAAGCTTTTAGCTTCTATTCAAAGCTGAAAAGGTAATACATTTCATTGTCGCATTTTTTTAACGATACGCCGTATAATTACAACTAGTATCTAGATAAAGATATTACCTTTAAAAATTAAAAAAAAATTTCTCTTTATCAGATAAAAAGTTGTATTTATACATAAGTAACAAACTTTTTTTTTTGAAAAGTATTGTGTCAATCCCATTAATTTTTTTTCATAAAAATAACAATATTAAATTATTGAGCATAAATTTTATACTAAATTTAATTACTATAATAAGTATTTATTTATATATTATACTTATAAATTATAGAACTACTAATTAGGAATAATGAATGAAATAGGTGTTAATTTTGCTTTTGTAATAATCTACCAATATCTTAAGATTAAACACTATCTACAGATTTGCATCAAAGTGTTTCTTATGATAGTCATTTTAATCACTGTCAGATATCATCTTTACAAGTCTCAACTATGCTACGGTCCCACTGTGTTGGGTTTTTAAAAATTGAAAATAATTAATCTAAAGTGCTATTTTAATAATATCCAATTTTTAGCGGTTAACCGTAACCGAAAATACAATGAGCGGCTTTTTCTGAAAAAAATGGTAAATGTTAACGTGATAATACATAATGATTTTTGTTATAAGAAAATAATTAAACGAACTTAAGATTTCTTTACATTTATTGTAATTATTTTAATGGTTTGATTAATATTTTTATGAACCTTCATTAGTAATTAAATATTTCACCATTGACTTAATCGTACTTCAAAACACTTGAACATATTTTATTTTTTAAGTACACGATTTTTAATTAATATAGTGCGCTATTTGCTTCATAACTTTTATGTTTTCATTCATTCAAACTTTTCTTAAAATTAATAATGAAGATATCACATGTGCAATTATTTTTTATTTCTTACAGCTTATTAGGTTCTTTAGGAATAAACAATCTCTCAATATCGCAAGATGATTCCTTTAAATTTCTTTTCGATTGTTTATTGAATATAACGCGCACATATTTTGATAGACACACGACTTATATGTATTTCAACAAAAATACTTATCCAGATAATATGCTAGATTTATTTTCTAAATCTGTTCAAAGCCCTAAAATTCTTATGCCTTTTTTGCTAGCTAATAATAAATCAAAAAATGTATATGTGTTTTTCGCCGAAGATGAAATTCATTCACAATTAATCAACGTTACTCCGAAGAGCTTCTTTATTGCCCTATGGAAAACAAAGGCTCCTCAAATGAGCAATATAAGAAAACTATTGCGTCATTTTTGGACAAATGGTAAGCATATTAATATAATCACATTAGTGTTAAATGAACACCTAATCGTCAACGTATATACCTATAAACCATATTCAGAATATGGGTGTAACAAACTTGGTCGGCCATATTTATTGGATCAATGGATAAATAATTCATTTCAATCTGATAATGACTTGTTTTCTTTCAAAGTAAAAACATCTAATATGCATGGATGCCATTTAAAATGTTTTGGAAACGAACATCCCCCGGACAGTATAGTGCACAACGATGGATATCAGAGGTCAATTGAAGGCGCTGGAATTAAGGTATTAGAAATCGTAGCTAAGCATATGAACTTTACACCCTTCATCATTCTAACCACTAACAAGTCGAATGAGCCATTCAACTGGTTTAATAGTGCTGAAATGTTAGATAATATTACGTCAACGTTACAAAATGATGATGTTGATTTAGCATTTGGTTGGTTTACATATGCATACAATAATAACAATAATATCGAATTAGCAAGAACGACCAGCATTGATTGCTTTGGTTGGGCTATTCCTTACAGAGCGGGTCCGATGCCGCCACTATGGACTAACTATGTCTACGAATTTGATAGAATTAGCTGGTCTTTCATTGCAATGATTTTCATTTTAGTATCTGGTAAATATGAGAAATATAATTTTTTAAATTCTTAATTTTAACGAATGTGATTAATTGTTTTTAACGTTAAAACCCTTAATACACCACTGTTATAATCAACGTTTTTAAATCGCTAAGATTCATTATATTATGCAATGACCGATATCGAACATTACATTACATAAAATTGAATTTTTTTTTTACCTTAAATTTCATTTTGCATTATACATAAATTTGCTGAGTCAGCACATAATTGTTTATCATCATTTACTTCTTTTAATTAATGTGATAAAAAAAAAATTAGGTCCTCAATTTGTCTAATTGAAACTGTACAAAATGTCTGAGTATATTTATTTAAATTTTTGGCTTGGAATTGTTCCGTTTCGGACACTCAATTAAGTTCTGGTCTTGTGTTGAATGCTAATTTAGTAGTATATATTTAATAAATTAATATATATATTAATTTATCAAAATAAAAAAAAAATTAACAGCCCTTATTACAACTAAGTCACAGTTATATAGTAGCTTGATATTTTTTTTTAAGTGTATTAATTCTTAGCAGAAAATCAAATCTTTTCACATTTTTTCCATATATATTTTTTATTTTTAATACTTATCTTGAAAAATATTAATGATTATCCTAAAAAAATATTGAGATCAAGTTTTCATATATTACAACCATTAGAGTCGTTTTAAATTTTGTAGGGATCATTTTTTATACTAGTTAGAATAAAAAAGTGACTTAGAAAAATTTTGAAAAGTTGTGAAATAACTGATATTCTAAAATATTCAGTAATTATGTTAAATCTATATATTAAATAATATACACTTTTACTTCATATATGAAGTAAATTATTGATGTTTTAATATATTAAATAGGGTGAAAATTCAATAAAATTTTTGAAGAGGCTCATTATTTAATATTTCTTTCTCCTAATTTTAGATTTGATGCGAAACGATAAGGTAATAATTTTACCAAGATGTTTGTTTTTTTTTTTGTGCCTGTTACCACTTATTCTCAGCTCTCACTGAAACGATTTTGACGAACACAATGTCAAAGATCACAAATCGTATCTAGTCGAAGACATTATCCTTAAAAAATTGAAAAAATTTCCCTCGTTCCTTGTAAATGGAGGAAATCCCCCAAAAATTACAATTTAAAAAATCGCTAATTTTTGACATTTAAAAAAAAAATTTTTAAAGATATTTTAGGTATTTACCTATCATTTGGTATGTATTTTTTTTTAATTTATATATTGAAAAATGAAATGACACTTTTATATATATATCTTAAATTAAAGTTTATATAATATAATGTAATTTGAAAAAATACATTTGATCTCTGGACTTGTATTTATGGTGAAAATGGCTACGATATAGCCATTTTGAATACGGTATTCAAAAATATGATATTTTTGTGACAAAAATCTCTATTTTATATTTTGTGAAAAATGTATGGATCAATACAATTTTTTTATGATAAATATTATATATTTACCTTTTTCATACGACATACTATTTTTTAAAGCGTTCTATTTCCCCTTTCTATAGGAGGGGTTCAAAACTTAAAAATGCGTATAGTATCTAAACCTTTTCAACTTAATTTTTGAAAATGTTCGGGAAATACTGATACTTTTATATATCTTAAATTAAAACATATGTAATATACTTTAATATGACAAAAAAAAAAAGGTCCAACTTAATATTATTTTCATGGGGAAAATGGTTACCGTATTAAAAAATATGCTATTTTTGTTTTAAAATTCTCAATTTTATATATTTGATTTTATATTTCTATAATATATTTATATTAAAATACCTTAAAAGGGTTTTCCATAGTAATGAGTCCACCGATTTTTATATAAGTTACATAAATCTAACTTAAATTGATTATATATTTAAACTTATTTTGACTTTTAGGTTAAAAGAAAGGACTTTTAATTTTCGAACTAGTCTAAATAAATGTATGATTGTCGAGATGGTTACCCACCAGTCTTTCATGCTCCGATTACGATGTTCAAAGTCGTCCGTTATATTGTTCTTTTTGAATTTTTTTTTGCAGTGGAAAAAAATTCAAAATTCATTTGATTTTTATCTCATTTAGATTGAATAACTGCAATTTAATTTTTCCCATCGCTTCTTTTTTTGACATTATTGCTAATTTATAAAAACGACTTATGTATGTTAAAAGTAATAAGTGCAAAATTTCGATTCAAAATGTCATATTTAACCTATTTTTTGGTCCTTTAAAGTTGATTTTAATGAAAGTTTATAATTTAAAAACGTTGAACTATTAAACTTTTTTTAAATTAAACTTGCAAGTTTAAAATTGATATCATTAAATACAAAATTTTATGAAAATTTCAAAAATGGTTTTTTTTTAGAAACTTATATAATTACTATAAACAGAAAATTTATGAAAAAAGGTCAAAATTTCGTTAAAATCACTTATTATATTTTTTGTATTTATATCGTAATAAATCATTTCAATAGAACTATTAATCATTTCTATGTAACTCTTGATGTTTAAATAGATGATACAATTAAAATATTCAGAACTATATTCCTGATAGTTATATCCTATAGTTTTAAGTAATTAGTAATAATATCAAAAATTAGTAGTGATAGAAAAATAGATTTAAAATTAGTAAGAAAAATTGAATAATAAAAACATATTTTTGAATCAGATGAAAATTCCTTGTAAAACCTTTAATTCATAATTAACAAAAAATTATTTTCTGAAAAGTTTTGTATCAAGCCCTTTAATTATAATTATTATACACGTTTGCATAAAAGTAATAACTACTTTATAAATTCTCCGAAATAATTACAATACTAGATTATTAAATATCAATCTCATACTATATTTAATTGCTTTAATATATATTTAATCATATATTATACTTTTAAATCAAAGAACTACTAATTAGAAGGAATTAAGAATTAATTTTGCTTTTGTAATATCTTAAAATAAAACACTATCTAAAGCTTTGCATCGAAGCATTTCTCATCATAATGATTTTAATCACTGTCAGGTATCATCTATAGTTGTCCCAGCTATGCCGCGATCCAACTGTGATACCGTTTCTTGTTATTTCCTAAGGTATAACTTATAAAATCTACCATTATTTTCAAAAAAAAAAAATGCTTATAGCTTAGAACTTACAGTGTACCATTTTTATTGGATATTTTTAACTGTTTACTTATATCTGAAACAGTTTTTAATTTTTAAAAGCATTTTTAACAATCCTGATTTTAAAATTTCACCTGCCAAACAATGAATTACAATAATATATGTACAATTACATAATTATTTGATATTATTTTATTGCAGGTATATTACATTTTTTTAAAGAACTGAAAAAATTAAAATACAATAGCTCAGTATTTTTTTACGTATTTCATACATCAATTGACCAACCGTTAAGATTACACTCAATATGGTGTAGCACACGCTTATTTATTATCCATTGGTTGTGGTATTGCATGATTATTAGTGTAGCGTACAAAGCTTCATTGGGCAGCTTTATGACAGTTCCACTTTTAGGGATAGAGTTTACAGAGATGGATCAAATTTTAGAATCTAATTTACTAATGATGGCTAGCCCACAATCATTGCGAATCATCAACGCCACTATGGCCACTTCTATGATATCACGAAAATTCATGAAACGACTAAAAAAGTTGCCACTTACTAACTTTAGTGAAGTCATAGATCGAATGGTTCTTGAAAGAGATATAGCTGTATTCGAAGTAAAACGGTTAATTTACTACTATTCGACCCCACAAGCAAAATTACTAAAAGTCAAAGTACCAATAAGATTTCTACCCGGATGTTTGTTGCGAGCTCATACTACTCAATTCATGTTCAACCGCGGTTCATACCTCATCGAATCAATAGACGATGTTCTTAGCAGATTATTCGAAACTGGAATAATTGATCACTGGATCGTACACTTAGGATCAAACAAGGTACTTCCTTTAGAAAAGATCAAGGGAATAGTATTACAATTTGATCAGCTTAAAGAAGCTTTTCTTTTTTTGGTCTGCGGTTACATTTTTGCGTTTGTAGTATTTTTTGTAGAGCTTTGGTGGTCTAAGTTAAGTCAAAAAAGTGTTATTAAAATTTGTTTGCCATATTCTGCATCAGAAATGTCTAATAGAAGTCTACATCCATTTACACACTGAGTTTGGGAGATAACAATCATATTGGTACTATATTATATACACATATTAAAGACACTAAATTGTTTTTAATTTCCATGCTTTCTTGAAAAAGTTATTTTAACATACTATAGTTAATATTTCATTTTAGAATGGAAGGTAGAAATTATATGGACTTAAGCAGACCTTGATTTAGGATCTTAATCCGACCAAGGACTTAAGAGAATAAGAGTAATAACTGATAAATCTTATATAAAAAAATAGTTGGGTTTTCGTGTGAATAACTGTTAAGATACCATACAAACATTGATTTAAATAACCTTTAATTTAATTCGTTTTGTAACACAATAAAATTAAATATGATAATATAAAAATAGTTTTATTTGCATTTAACATTTTAGTAACACACAAAATAAGCATTTATATTATATTTGAATGATCACATAGTAACCATTTGGAACTTAAATATACTATAAAAAGTGTAGACATGATTTCCAAGTTTATTTTTTATTTTCGGGTTTTATTCATTTTTTAACATTAAAATAAGGTTTACTGCTGTTTACAATCTGCAGGGTTAACTTGTTTATTTATTAACTTGTCTTGGCGAGGATTATATTCTGGATCATTACCCGTACATTCATCTTCATCATCATCGTCGTCGTCGTCATCATCATTTTCTGACTCTTCTTCTTCATCATCTTCATCAAAGTCATTTTCTTCTAGTAAAGCTTCCCCTTTAATAAAATAATTAAACGTAATACAATTTGTTGTGATTACGAGTACAAAAAATTTATTTATGTATGCATTTTTTTTTAAGTTAGTTTAAAGAATTATAATAAGACATGATTACTCATGGCTTATATTTATATTTTTTGTTTTAAATTTATATTTAAAATGTATTTTTAATTTTAAATAGTCTAAAGAAAAAAATATCTAGTTATTATTATTTTAGCTTCGATGCGAAGCTGAGAAGGTATTGGTTTTACTATGATGTGTTGTTTTTTTTTTTTTTGTGTCTGTTACCACTTTTTCTCAGCTCTCACCGAACCGATTTCTTTCAATGATACGTCAAAAGATCACAAATCGTATCTAGTCGAAGACATTACCCTCAAAAATTGAAAAAAATTCCCTCGTTCCCCGTAAATGGGGGAAACCTCCGAAAAAATTACAAATTTAAAAATCGCTAATTTTCGAAATTTTTTCAATTTTTTTTACTAAAAACTGCCGTAACTTTTTCAAAAATGAACATATCAATATAATTTTTTTTTATATAGATGCTTGATGTCTTTACCTATCATTTGGTATATTTTTTTTGTAAATCTGACACTTAACCTGCCCACAGGGGGGGATTTAAAATGACAACTTTTTCACAAAAAATTAACTTTTTCAACTTAACTTTTGAAAATGTTCCGGAAGGTCTGACACTTTTATATATATCTTAAATTAAAGCTAATGTAATATACTTTATAATGGTAAAAAAAAATTTCGGACTTTATTTTATCTTCATGGTGAAAACAGACATTAAACTTAATAAAAAAAATACGATTTTTGTAAAAAAATTCTTTTTTATATTTTTAACTTTATAATGCTATAACTTCTCGAAAGATGTATGGATCAATATAATTCTTTTTTTTGTAGATGCATGATGTCTTTACCTATCATTTGGTATATTTTTTTTATAAATCTGACTTTTTACCTGCCTACAGGGGGGGATTCAAAATGACAACTTTTTCACAAAAAATTGACTTTTTCAACTTAAATTTTGAAAGTGTTCCGGAAAGTCTGACACTTTTATATATATCTTAAATTAAAGCTAATGTAATATACTTTATCATGGAAAAAAAAAATTTCGGACTTTATTTTATCTTCAAGGTGAAAATGGCTACCAAATGCTATTATTGTGTGAAAATTCTCAATTTTATTTTTTACATTTTTAACATTATAATGCTATAACTTATTGAAAAGTGTATTGATCAATATAATTTTTTTATGGGAAATACTATTTTCTAATAATCTCTTTTTTATTCGACATACTTTGTCTTAATCAGGATATTAATAAGGAACTAGCAGTTTATGAAGCTTTTGGAATAATCCACCAATTTTTTAAAATTAAACACTATCTAAAGATTTGCATCGAAGCGTTTTTTTTTGATAGTGATTTTAATCACTGTCAGATATCATTATACTTGATCCAACTATGCCACGTCACCACTGTGACGCGATCCCCCTGTGCTGGGTTTTTTTTTTAACTTTATAATGCTATAACTTTTTGAAAGATGTATGCATCAATATAATTCTTTTTTATGTAGATGCATGATGTCTTTACCTATCATTTGGTATATTTTTTTTATAAATCTGACTTTTTACCTGCCTACAGGGGGGGATTCAAAATGACAACTTTTTCACAAAAAATTGACTTTTTCAACTTAAATTTTGAAAGTGTTCCGGAAAGTCTGACACTTTTATATATATCTTAAATTAAAGCTAATGTAATATACTTTATCATGGAAAAAAAAAATTTCGGACTTTATTTTATCTTCAAGGTGAAAATGGCTACCAAATGCTATTATTGTGTGAAAATTCTCAATTTTATTTTTTACATTTTTAACATTATAATGCTATAACTTATTGAAAAGTGTATTGATCAATATAATTTTTTTATGGGAAATACTATTTTCTAATAATCTCTTTTTTATTCGACATACTTTGTCTTAATCAGGATATTAATAAGGAACTAGCAGTTTATGAAGCTTTTGGAATAATCCACCAATTTTTTAAAATTAAACACTATCTAAAGATTTGCATCGAAGCGTTTTTTTTTGATAGTGATTTTAATCACTGTCAGATATCATTATACTTGATCCAACTATGCCACGTCACCACTGTGCCGCGACCCCCCTGTGCTGGGTTTTTTTTTTACTGAACTTAATTCACTTCAAAACTGAGCATTTATAGAAAAATATTGTAACAATAACACAAGTTTAATACTAGATAAATTTTACTTTAACTTGGGTGTCTTAAAGCTCTAACATAAGGCATGGAGTCACAAGCCCCTTAAAGCAACATTTTATATGGTAGATTTCTTAATATTAACATAATAAAGATGAAATGTAAGTTTAACATAATAATACAAAAATCACATAGGCAATAAATTAATGATCATACCAGTATAATAAAGAACCGCTCTTGGGATAATTCTTTCACGTATATAATGCCCAATTTCAAAATCTGTAGTTAACAAGTTATCAATTTCTTCATCAACTTCTGTTTCGGGATCATCAGGAACTAAAACAATAAAAATATAAAAAACTTAGTCAAATTATAAAATAATATAATCATTTATAGGAATTTAAATAAGAATAGGAAAAACATTTTTTACTTCTAAATATATTTTTAAAAGTATGTCAAAATCACAATTTAAATATGATTTTTTATATAATAAATACTTTATTTTAAAAATTGAATTAATTCTATCACATTAATTTATGATCTATTTAAAATAGAGCCATAATTAATTTTTAACTATTAACTTAATTTAAAGCCACAATTGCACAATTAGTCAAAGTGGTAGTTGTTTAAGTTTTTTTTAATTTTAGCACAGAGTTAAAAAACTAATTAAAATGATAATTAATTATGATAAGTGCTAAATAAATAAAAATATTTTTGTATTTATTAGAGATCTTTATAAAAGAAATAATCAAACTTCAATGTTTTCAGAAAAAATATTTAAAACTAAAAAATAGGTTAAACACTATTTTTAAATAAAATATTTTGGTGAAAGACATATTAACTAATAATCAAGACAAATTATTTAATATTAGTGAACAAACCTAAAAGATAGTTAAAAAATACCATAGTTTATAATACAATAATATTAAAACATTTTCTTTATATAGCTAGATATAAAAATAAGCATACTTAATTCACTAATTAGAATCAATTAAAATAACGAATTATTCTAAAACATATTTTTTTATTTCTCTTAATAAAAATCAATTTTTTTAAAACCTTATTTGACATTATCGATATCATAACCATTTAAAATTATTAATAAAGTAAATTTAATTATACCTGCAGGTGGACTAAAGAAATGGAAAAATGATACATTTTGAACAGTTTTGTTGACAAATCTAACAGCACCCTTAACTTTGTGCTTTTGTTTTTTTTTAACAACCTTAACAGTAACATTTTTTCCTTTGTTCCAATGAATAGTACATCCCTAAAAATTAGTCACCTTGAAATAATATGTAACTTATGAAATGTCGGTTTTTAATTTTTACTTTGCACTTATATATTTCTGGTCCTTCAAAACTTAAAGGGTTATTTTTATCAGGCACACATTTCATTTCATATTCTTTAGTTAACACAGTGTTAGTAAACCATTCATTTGGTGTAAAATGAAATTCTAATGCAAAACCCTAAAGAAAAATAATTAATAGTTAAATTATAATTTTAATAACATTTTAAATTTATACCATAGGTTCTTCTAACAAATAAACTTTGATATCAGACAAATGACTCAAAATGGGTTCATCATGAGGTTGTATCATTTCACTAATTAGACTTGTGTTTTTTAAAATAGTTAACCAAAAGTCTGGAATACCTTTAATATTTTCATCATCCACATTTTCCCTAATTTATAAATAAAAAAATTAGTATTTAAAAGAAATTTAATTTTTAGAATTTAGTGTTTTAATGCATACTGTTTAATTTCTTCCAATTTAGCTTTTCCTTCCATGTTAGCCGAGAGTTCTTTAATATCCTCTTCTTCGTCTGAAGGAAAATCACACTCTTCTTCATTAGGTTCATAACAACCTTGAACAATTTCACTTCTCTGTGAATGAAAAACTTTTTACATAAATTTTAATGAATTAATAAACCAAAAGATATTGTTTTTACCTTATTGTAAAAGTTGACATACTCTTTATGATACTTGCACTCTAGGACATGAAGTTCAGTATAAAATTTTGTGTCAACTGCAGTTTGAGCTACTAATAATTTTTTTAAGGCTTTAACTCGTTTTTTGACTGCTGGAGGTAGGTTCTAAAATTTATAATTTATCTTTTTTAAATAGTAATAAATTAATTATAATTATAAAATTGATTTTAATAAATTGTTGGTTCTTGTAAAGAAGGGCTAAAGTCAATTTTTGGCATTTTATTTTTATAATTTTATCTTTTGCCGCATTCTTCAAATTTATTTTTGTTTTTAAATGGTATAAAAATATCAAAAAATGATTTAAGCTCTTCTTTCTATAAACCAAAGAACTAATAATGTTGTTATATAATCTTAGTCATATCAGCAGAAAAATCTTACTGGTATAATGTCTTCTCCTTCACCTCTAAAACCAGATTTAAGTTGTGAAGGACAATCATCTTGTTCCATATCAGAACTTGAAGATGATGATTCTACAGCATCATTTTCAGTAGACATCTAAAAATTATATTATATTTAATATTTGATCATTCTAAATAATATAGAAAAAATAATAAGAAATTAAAGTAATAATCATGATGATCAGCTTACTATATAATTCTCTTATTAAAAATATACTTCATTTATTTGTTTTGAAAACTATTAAAAATTTGATTAGATTAATGTTTTTCTTTAGAATAATAAAACTATAATTGAAAAAGAATCAACTTACGGATCATTTTAAAAACTTATCATTCATAATGATAAATTTTGCATATAATAAAGTAAATATAAACATATATACAAATTACTATTAAATATATGCCTTGAAATGATATACTTTTAAATTAAATAATTTGAATCATCTAATATTTTGAATAAAGAAAATCAAAGTAGGTAATTCACATTTTATTCTCACTATATTAGATTAATTTCAGGATATAAGGAAGAAAAATATATTGTCTGACACTACATTTAGCTAAATAATAATTTATCATTTAAAATCAATGTTTAATGTATCATTTAATTTAAGATCAGAGGAAGCGATTGTTTATTTAACCTCTTATCATAATAAAATTTATTCAAGCGTCTCAATAAATTAAACTACATTTTACATAATGATAGTTAATAAAAAATTAATCAAATTACTCAGAAAATATTAAACACAGTAATACTAATAGAACAAGGGTTAACTAAATAAAAGAGTGTAGTAACTGTATAATAGCAAAAGCACATGGTTGTATTTGTACCCGCCATAACCGAATGGCCGATGATAAAATAGTAAATTATTTACTTACTTTAATGAGGAAGTTAAAAATAATAACTACACCAAAAGTATTAGATCAGTTACTATATTTAATATATTACTTAACGATTCGTCAGGTGATTAAAACTCGCACGTTAAAAACTAATAACAAAAACTTTGCGAGTGAAAATATAACAAGTTCTGATGAAGAATTTTAACAGAATAACCAAGATGTAACGACGGTTCGGAATTCGCCTGTTTTCCCGGTAGTCTTCGATAACAATGGATCTGAATCAACCAATTACTGACCTCCAAGTTATCAGCTGTCTTTTTATCAAAGAGTTACAAAAGTTAGAAAATTCAGTATTCTTTGGGATTATGTCTTACTTTGGTGCCTTCAATGATTTTATTGCTTTTATCTGTAAAGTAGCTGTTTTACAATCTATCTAGTGAAATTTATATTTTAATCGGTATAATTACAGGTATACATTTACATGGTACTGCGTAGTGGTGGGAATTTTCATTCTTTTCGGTAAAGTTACTTAAAAGTAACCATTCTAAAATACTCGGTACACCGGTACTTTTACATTTTTGTAATTTAGAACCTTCATTGCTACCCGTCACCAAACAAACCAGTATTTATTGATCATATAAACAGTTGTATCTATGTAAATGACATAGAAGTATTTATTGATTTATTATTGGTACTGTACCTACTAACGTCCAGCGTAGATACAACTGTTTACATGATTAATAAATACTGGTTTGTTTGGTGACAGGTAGCAATGAAGGTACTAAATTACTCATCAGATAATATTATAAAAGGCGAGAATGCTTTTCGGAAAATGTTTAGATAAGAATTTTTTTTTAGAAGTAATAATACAGAAATATTGATAGGCATAATATTAAATTTTAATGAAAAAATAGATACCTTACCACAGAATAAATAAAAAACCGTATTTTGGCCAAGTTAATATGAGGTATAATCAATTATTAAAGTATAAAACTATCATTTTATTAACCAATATGTTAAATAACATACTATTTTTTTAGCTTCGCATCGAAGCTGAGAATTTAATTATATAAATATATTACAAAATTAAAAATATCTTCAAAACAATATTTATTTTAAAATATATTTCCAATCTCTTCTTAAAATTTTAAATAATTTATAACAATAATTATGTTAAATTATTTAACTACATAAAAAAAGTCTTCTAAAATTATATTTTTAATCAAAAATTACTATTTAAAAATAGTAACATCTCTGAATAATTAACTGTAAGTCTATTACGGCTTTCAGTAATTGTGTATCCCGTTTTAGAAAATGTCCGTTCGCACAGAAAGAAGTTGAAGAAACACATAATCTCAACAATAAAAGATCAAATAAGTTAAAAAACATCATTTTCCTCTTATTCCACCATAACAATGGACCCGACTTTCTTTTTATTATAGTCTCATTTAAATATCTATCTAGCTCAATAGTTGGAGATTTTTTCATGAAGTTACCACCTTAAAAAAATTTAATTTTTGATTAAATAAAATAATAAACTTTTTTGTTGTTATACCTGAAAGTCAAACTGTTTTCAAATATTTTAAATTTCAATAATAGTATACATACATTATACATTAGTACGTAGTATTATTAGAACGTCTTATGCATATTTCTTTACTTATACTTAATTGAATAATTTGGTTATAAGTTATAAATGTATTTAATGTAATCGAAACATACTCAAAATCATTAAGAATAATCGATTAGTATTATCAAAAAAATAAATTATTTTAATTTCGAGTAAAATTTCAAGAGATTCTCTGGATTACTAATAATTCAATTATGCCCTTTATGCTCTTCTTCTTCTTCTTCCTCGCCTTAATCCCAACTACTTGGGGTCGGCCACCCTTATCCCAAACTTCCACTTAACACGATCTCCCACATTATCTACGCTAACATCAGCTGTCCTCATATCGCATTCAATAGCATCCCTCCATCTCTTTTTTGGTCTTCCTCTACCTCTTCTTCCTTCAACATTCATTTCTATAACTGTTCTTACAGCTTCAGATTCTTCTCTCCTCATAATATGAACAAACCATCTAAGTCTACCGTCTCTCATATTATCCATGATTGACGCTACACCTATACTCTCTCTTATATGCTCGTTCCTTATTCTATGAACTGGCAATATTATTACTGCTGCTGCTGCTGCTTTCCATTGGCTGACTGTTCTCGTTTTGCACACTAAAAAAAAAACAATTTCTTTTAGATAGATAATAGGATAAAGTATAAACATCTTCTTCTTTTTCCTCTCCCACATCCTCTACGCTCACATCAGCTGTCTTCATATCGCATTCAATAACATCTCTTCATCTCTTTTTTGGTCTTCCTCTACCTCTTCTTCCTTCAACATTCATTTCTACAACTATTCTTAAGGCTTCCGATTCTTCTCTTCTCATAACATGACCAAAGTCTATTTTTTCTCATCTTATCCACAATTGACGTACACCTATACTTCCTCTTATATGCTCATTTCTTATCCTATCTTCTCTAGTCACTTCAAACATCCACCTAAGCATTCTTATCTCTGCTACATTCATTCTCTGCTCTACTTTCTTATCAACCGCACAACAATCTGAACCATACATCATAGCTGGCCTTATTACAGTCTTATAGAATTTACCTTTCAGCCTCATTGGAATTCTTTTATCGCATAAGACAACAGATGCTTCTCTTCACATCAACCACCCGCACTTAATCCTGTGTCATACATCCTCATCAATACCACCGCTCTTTTACACACTAATCTTAAATACTTGAGACTTTCCACCTCTCCAAACACGTCCTGGCCNCTCCTCTCCAAACACG
Organism: Daktulosphaira vitifoliae; assembly: GCF_025091365.1. Taxonomy (NCBI): domain Eukaryota; kingdom Metazoa; phylum Arthropoda; class Insecta; order Hemiptera; family Phylloxeridae; genus Daktulosphaira; species Daktulosphaira vitifoliae. The sequence continues at coordinate 63,762,820 of NW_026099572.1, read as the reverse complement.
TCCTGGACTATTGTCACTGATCTCCATATTTCACCTACCTAGTGTTCTCCTTTATCAAACTCGTACTCTATATACTCTGTCTTACTTTTACTTATAAGAATAAGTAAACCCTTTTCTTCAAGAGCTGATCTCCACACCTCTAGCCTTTGATTAATTTCCTCCCTATTTTCTCCTATTAACACTATATCATCAGCAAACAACATGTACCTCTCCTTGTATTTCTCTAGTAATTTCATCCATCACTATAGAGAATAAGGGCTTAAATCAGAACCTTGATGCACTCCTACTCTTACCTGAAAACCTTCTGTTACTCCTCCTACACTTTTTACTCTGGTACAAATGCTATCATACATATCTTCTATTATATTAATGTACCTTTTCAGGACTCCTTTTCTCATTAATGCTCACTTTAAAATGTCTCTCGGTACTTTATCATACGCTTTCTCCAAATCTATAAATACCATACACAGCTTTTTCTTCTTTTCACTAAATTTTTCTATTAGTTGCCTCACACAAAATACTGGATCCATTGTTGACTTACCAGGCATAAATTCAAACTGGTTTTTAGATACTAATGTCTCGTTTCTTATTCTCTTATCTATTACTTTTTCCCAAATTATCATACTATGACACATAAGTTTTATGTCGCTATAATTTCCACACTCCTGTATGTCACCTTTACCTTTAAATATCGACAACACAATACTATTCCTCCATTCATTTGAAATTTTCCCTTCTAATAAGATTTTATTTAAAAGTTCCTTCAACCACCTTATGCCAACACCGCCTAATATTTTCCATACTTCTACTGGCACTTCATCTGGTTCCACTGCTTTATTCTTTTTCATTGATGCTACTCTTATGCCCATCACTAATTTAAAATATGTGGATGGATACCATTATTAGTTTTAAAATTGGTTGTCTAGTAATTTTTTTTTTTTTTTTTAAAAAATTATTAAAAAACCAAGAGATAACGTTAGTTTTCTATCACAGTAAGAAAAGGGTGGCCTAGTCAACGGTTTACCAAATAGACAGTAATGTAGGTCATAGTTACGCTATCCCGAACAAGCAAGAACTACTCAATACTCAGGTCACTATTGTAAAAATTTGGGGATCAACTGTATTTTGTACCGACGGAACGATAGTGTAACGACCAAGTGTAATCGGTCCTACTCGTTACTTTGGACCGATTACACGAGTACCGACCCATCACTAGTACTGCATCAATCTTTAATTTTCATTTATGCTGAAGAGAATTATTCAGCAACTTGTCAATGAATGAATATCTATTAATTTTTAATTTTTTTTTGTTTCCTATATATTTAACAACATTTTCAAGTTTTATAATTAAAATATAAATGAAATAGCAAATTATGAGCTATAATGAGCCTATAAAATATTATTCAATAAAAATATTGAAAGTTTTTCTTGTTAATTATATTAATTTAATCTATGTATTTAAATATTGAAATTATAACTTTGAAATAAAACTATAAGTATATTTTTAAGTTATAAGAATGACTAATTTTATTCTATTTCACTACAATATCATGCAAATAATAAGATATTATTATTATGTAAAAGTGAAGTAAATTTAATATTAGAATATGAAAAAACAAGTCTATATACTTGTTTATATAGCTCACGTTTAATCGACAAGGTACACAGTCATAATTGTTCATTAAGTATAATAAAAATAATAAAATACATTGTATTTAATACAAGAATCCACAATTAAGCTTATTAAAAATTATTTTACAACGTATTGTCATAAAGTAATTAATATAATTATTACTTAAAAATTATATGTATCATTGATATCATATTAGAATTATCAATTCGAAAAACACTCGTTTTTAAAGTGCATAGGACAGAAGTCGTGTTTTGCCTATCGTATACGATGTACAAAACTAAGACTATACATATATGCGTAATACGATGAAAACGCGGACTATGATCGAGAAATTTTCTTTTTAATTTTATTATGCTACATTATTAATTTTATTAATTATTAATTAAACACTTATAATTGAGAAAAGAAGAATGAAACTAGTAGTTTTTGCTGCTTAAATAAAAATTGATATATTTAACACATTATATAAGTAAGGAAAGAGGTTTTACTATCTAAAGAAATGATCTGTACCCTAATGTCATTGATCGCCTTGTATTAATGTAATTCAGTTTCTAGAAGGACAAATAATTCCAGTTATCAGCTCCAGTTCTACATTAAATAAATAAAAAAAAAATAGAGATTACATTATTAATTTATTCAAGTAATAATTATAATATGATTTTATAAATACAAGTTATTTGTACAGTGACTTTAATATCTATAAGCAAAATATTAATTGTTATTTTTTCTGGCACTGGTTCATTGTTACTAATATTATGAGAATGGTGATTTTTGCCGCTGATACAGTTATCTCATTAACATCTATTTAAGAGTTAATAGAGCTAAGTATGATTTAACACTGAAGCTTATGTACCATAAATGTGTTTATTGCAGTACATGTCCCATTTATTATCTTAATGAAATTTTAAATTCGTCATTAATATTTTAATTTAATAACAATACAATCAATAAATTAAGTACAAATTAACTAAGTACAGACAACTTTAACCCAATTTTAAAACTAAATAAACTAAAATTTTAAACAAATAATTAAGTTTACATACTAATTGTATTTCTTTTACATTTATTCACTGGAATAAAATATTAAGTTGTGCTTAAAATAAATAAAGTTTAAATTGCATTTATAATACAAAAGAGAAAAGAAAAACATTTCAACATATATAATTAAATCACTAGGATCAATTTATTTCCATATCACATATTTATCACATTCAGATATATTTACAAGCATCATATTTTAAAGATTTAAAAAACTTATAAGTTTTTTTGTAATATTATTTGTCATTATTAGTAAGGGACATATTAGAATTCTGAGAGAATTTTGTTACTTTACTTTTAGCTGACAAAAATATAGGAAATAGTTTATGGCGTTTGATTCGTTTTACAGGAGCTTCATTGGTAGTTAAGGTTTCAGGTCCATTTCTATCTACTTGGATTGTTAATTTTGATATTTTTTGTTGTTTTTGATCTACACTTGATTCTGAATTGGAATGACGGAATGTACCAGGAACATTCTACAACATATAAAACAATATTTCTATGTAAAAAAAATTATACAATAAATGTTATTAAATACAAAAAATAATTAAATGAAACGCAATTTTGTAAAATTATATAATATTTAGATAGTAATATACATAGAATGTTCTGTAAGTAAGGAAACAGATCAGTTGTTACAAACAATGGGAATAATAGAAATCTGTTTCCTTAATTACTGAACACCCAATATAAGTAAATAACTGGCTTGTACAGGGGAAGGCAAAAAGACATAACCCCATGAAATTTATGTGGCGAAATAAATATAAAGATATAGTTTTTCCAAGATAATTTTAATTAGTACTTATAATAATGTGATACATAACTATAATCTTACAAATTGTTCAAATGATGTTTTATCCTCATCTTCAGGTATTTGTTTTGAATATTTTTCAGATGACTGAACTAACTGAGAAGATAATTTGATGTTATAGTCTTCTTCGTTGGGGGTGAAAGAAACTCTTGTACCCAAAGAATGGATTGGTTGATCTATTTCTTCGCAGTCTAGTTGTTCGCTCTCTGAAGATTCCTGGTTGCCTTCTCGCCATTGTTCTGTATTTTCACAAACACCAAGGTCTTGATACGATGTCCCTATAAAAAAGGCCAAATGTTATAAATATTAATACTAGTACAAATTTATACTCTTGACTTTTAAAAAAACAGTTAAATTTTTAAAAACATTTCTATGTGTTGTTAGTTCTTTATACTTTTAAAAAAGGTATAAAATAAAGTTACATTATTTTTTTATAAATAAAAAATATTAATTATTAACAATATTTAAATAATGTTGATATTTTTTCTCAATGTGATTAATTTAGAATTGAAATTTATCAGAAAATAAAAGACTGAAATGAGCAGAATTATACATATCTGAATTGATAATTTATTAGAAATTAATATAACTAATTTTTTTCAATTATTTGTTTAATACACTAAAATCAGAATTTTGATAAATTGAATTTTACTACAATCATACTAACTTTTAAATCCTATAAAACATATAAATACAATTTAGTACATTAATTATCAATTAAATTTATTTATTATTGCATAAAATAGTCAAAATGAAATAAAATTTAACATTTAATAAAATTAAATAATGGTGGATTTAAATAATGTAATTTTTTTTAATTAATGAAAATACAAGCTATAATACATAGAAATAGTAGGTTTAATGTATAAATAGTATTAATAAAATTCCTAAACAAGATATTTTTAAAAGAAATGTACAGGCAGAGGCATAAAAAATTATAAGAGTTTTGCTCATATAATACTTTATTCTGCAATTAAAAACTATTTTAAATGCACTTTTATAATAAGTGTTTAAACAATAAAATAAAATTTTCACATGAAAATTATGTACACTGCTTACCATAAGTATTCATCTTCATAAAGCAGCAAAAATAACAAATTAAATAATATTAATATATATGCATTAAGTATTGATAATTATTCAAATACAAATTAAAGTATAGGCCCAATCACAATTTTTAAATGCGAAACATTTGCAAAACTCATACCTACTTGATAAAACGTATACAATACAATAATAAATAAACACTCCCAACATACGTGCAACACACAAATTGGCTAGGTTTAAGTTAAAAATAAAATATTAAAAATAAATTTTACAAGTGTCTTAAAATTTCAAACTCAAATACTAAACAAAACAAATTAAATTACTATTAATAGTAAACTATTAAAATAAATTATTAAATACAAGTTAAGATTCATAAAATTTGAATAAAATATTCTGTATATGCAAAAGGAACTAATTATGATCTAATAATTTGTTAAACTGAAAAAAATACTAAAAAAATTATTTCATTGGAATTTGTTAATAAATAAGAGTAATTAAATAAAAATTAACTTCATTGGAAGTTATCAATAAAATTAAAAATCAATAAATCAATATATGATTAACTGAATAAATAACAAAATAATAGATATAAATCAAAATAAATTTAAATTAATAACATAATAAAAATTCATTTTTAAAATTAAATAATTGTATTTTAAAACTAATTGTAAGCAATAGAAAATAAATGAAGAAAAGAAAAGCTTGTAAATTTCAACCAATAGATTCATCGTCTCGTCCCTTACCTGGACCAACACATATTGAATATTGGCTAGAATCATCTTCAAGATCATCTTGGCTGCTCATACGGCCTTCAAACAAACATAAAGTACTATTATTAATAAATAAATGTATGTAAATTTATGTATTAATTATGATATTATGAACTCTGATTTTTGAGATTAAATTCAATCAAAACCCTTAAATTTGATAAAAGAAAATTTTTTTTTACAAAAATGAAAAAGAAAAAAGTCCAATTTGATTTTAAAACCAAATCAAGGACTCGGACTTTGGTTCGAAAATCTCAGTTCAAACATTATTTATTAATTAATATAATATAAAAATAACAACCTCTTAATGAGAAATTTCTTCCATTTGGTACATTTCTATAAAGTACATTTTCTAAATATGATAACCCATTGTTATTAATAATGTTAAATCCACACATTGTTTCTATCTGCTTCCATCTATGTACTCTTTCAGCCAATTCATGTGTGACTTCATTTAATGAGGTTCTATTCATTTTTTAAAGATATTGTGTAAAGAAAATACAAAAAACTATTTATGAATAATTGTAGATACAAACCTAGCTTCTACTATACTTCGATCAACATCATCAATTGATTTTCCATGTGTTGACACAAATACACCTACTAAACTTGATCGTTTTTTACGTAATTTTTCACACTAATAAAATTTAATATATAATACAATAGTATATTTTATATATAATATATATTATAAAATATACATACTCCAAAATACTTGAAAAAAAAAAAAATACAATTCAATGTAAACTATTTGAATACAAGAAATGTTCATACTTTTTACCCTCAAAATACCAAAAAATTTTTGTTAAGTATTCACTAGCTAATACCCTTATACTTATTGGAAATTAATATAACTGATATATATATTTTTTTATTGTAATTTTAGTAGTGATAAATGTGACTTAATTAATAAATAGTTGTAGAAAATTTTATTGTAGTTTTATTGTAATGTTGATATTATTGTAAAATGTAGTTTTTCTATATATAATTTGAAAAATTATGACAATTATACTTATTTATTTTATAACATCTAAAGCTTAATAAAAAAAATTCATTGAGATTTAGATTTTTAATAAAAATAAAAATTTTAAAATCTAGACTTTATTGTAATAGCACTTTAGATATGATAATTGTGAGTCAAAACATAGGCCATTAATATCAGAAGCAAACATGGAATAATATTTTTAATTTGAAAAACTATTTCTTATGAAGTGTCATAATAATTCTTGCACAAGGAACTGAAAAATGTAAAACCAATATTGTATACTAATACAAAGTATACAAAATACATAGCATTGTAACTAAAAACTTATTAATATTTATTTAATTTTTTTTTAAAGTATTCATTAGTCTTTTTTATGTTGTTCAATCTAAAAATTGTACTATATTTTTTTATTTTTTATGTTTTTTCAAACTTGAAAATATTATATGAAAATAATGAAATAATAATATTATAAAATATTAAAAAGTAGATTTTCTTGTAGTTTTTATGGTAGATAATCAAAATTTTATTTTCATATCAAAAAAAATTTTTTATATACTATTATGTGTATATTAGCATTGATAATAGTATATTGTTCACAAAATACAAATATATGATTTTTGTGGCTTAAATTAATGTTATAAGTATATTTTTTTTTTTTAATAATCTTACTTATAAATTAAGCCTTATTACACTCCAGTAAAGCTTAGACTTAAATATTAACCACATGTGTAGGTATAATAAAAAAATTTTAACTTACAGCTTCTCTAGCTTGTTGTAACTGTTTCTCAGCACTAATTTTTTTCTTTATATAAGATTTATTTTCAATTTCATGTGTTAATTGTAACCATTGCTGCAATCCATGTGGTGGTGTCCAACAACGATCATCTAATTCTCCTTCAGCTCTAGCTAACTCTCCACGTAACATCTAATAGTTTTAATCAGAGTTAATAGTTAAGATCTTGATATTTAAGTCAAAATGTGAAAACCCTAGTGATATTTAGACCAATTTCCATGCATTTCTTAAAATATATACAAGTTACAAATTATTATAATTTATTGTACTTTTTATCATTCTTTGGCTGATTCTATGTCCATATTTAATGTTATGAAAATAAATTTTCACCTTATAAACTTTTACATTCAAAACTTCAATCATACAAAAGACAACACAGCATCAAATAAAACATTATGAGTTTAATGAGATTTGTGGATTAATTACTTAATATAAATCATTATTTTAAACAAAACTGAAAATATTACTTCAATTTCATTCTTTAGTTGAGAAATTTCAACATCAGAGTATGAAGATTTTAAAGTTGAGGAATTATCATCTTTTGTTTGTTGTTCTTGTAATTTTTTTTCTAAATTAGCTTTTTCAGAATAAACATACTCTTGTTCTTGTTTAGCTTTTTCCAATTCTTTCTAAAATATTATAAATACAATAAAGATTATAAAAAAAGAAATTTAATATGTTCATTTTGTATTAAATTTCAAAATTAATTACTTGTAAATCTTCAAGAGCATTTTCTGCCTTTTGTAAACTTTCCATATCTTTCATCATTCGTTTTAAATGACGAGTAGAACTTTTATTTTGGTTGTATGCATACCAACACCCAATCAATGCTCCCAATAATAATGTAATGAGTATAATATCTTTAACATGAGTTACAGGTTCTATAATAAGAATAATATAAAGAAAATATAATTGAATATATAAAATGTCAGAAACCAATATAGGTAACAATATTATACTTATACCCGTAATATTAATATATACAGGCGGGTGTAAGGTATTATTACATTTTGTTGTATTAATGTATCAATTTTATTAATAAAAAATCATAACAAAAAATAAATTATTTTTCCAAATCAAAAAGTGTATTACAAGTGATTTTGTAAGCTTTTTATTAAGAAAACAACATTTAAGTTATTATTTTTTATGAAATTTCCTTTACATGAGTTTTACATTAATAATTTAGTGATATTTAATATATATTAGTGATGGGAAATATCGAATAGTAACTATCGAACTAATCGATAGTGACACAATATATTCTAATAGTTTTTAAAACTATTCAACAGTTTGTGCTAAAAATAAACTAGTCGGTTGTTTAAAAACAAATCGAATAGTTATTCGATAGTTTATGATATGGATTAGTCCTAAATTTTAATCAACTCATTTTAATGAGCATAAAAATAAGTAAGGAATATCATAAAAAAAAAAACACATTTGACTTTTATGGGCCATCCTAACATTCACCCATGCTACATATCTACTCTCTAAATATAATTGCTTGTAGCTCAATAAGTATTTGTTCTGATATTACATACAATACAAGAAAATCTCAAAAAATAATTATTTTAAAATCTCGAAAAAAAAAAAATTATTTCTGTATTAAAAATTACTAATAAAAAAAATTACATGCATAGTTTACAGATATAAAAATTGAAAAAAAAACTCAAATTTTGATAATTGTATCAAAAATTATAAGAGTGAGTTAGATCAGTGTTTTTTTCCACGACCGGAATTATTGTGGGCTGTCCTGGAACTGCCGTTAGACATTACTTCAGGGCGACCTACGCCGTCTCTATAATTCACATCACCACGTTGTGAATCGGCCTAAAGTTAATCAAGAGCTGTTTCACAACGTGGTGTGCCTTCCCACCCGTTATATTGGAAGGGTTAAAAAAACTCACAACACAAACTACAAACAACGCAAAAACAAGAACCTAAGGTACCGGTCTAAACAAGCGTCTCAGGTCCTCCTGTACCGGGCGACGTGACTGCCTCTGTTTCAAGCGTTCTGCTTCCTCCTTCTTTCTCAAGACGGATTCAGCGAACGATCCGAAAAGTGGTCGCACGTCGGCGCGGCTTCTTTGCGAATACGGTGAAAGAACTCGTTGTTAAAGCAGCCGTAGCCGAACATCACTTTGGTGAGACAGAATGTCATCTCACCGTGAATCCGGTTCATCATTTGTCCAACCGATCGGGTTTTATGAGAGACCTGGTCCACTCGCCTCTCGTTGTTTCCTCCGAGAGGAGAGTCCGCCACCGGAGCATGGTCATCCGCCTAAATGCCAGCCGGTCTGCGGGTTCGAAGGGCCGGCTGCATTCTCGGAGTGCGGCAGTGACGACAGGATATCCGCCGCCACTCAACGGACACCGTTCAGTACACTGAAAGGTCCGGATCGCCGCCCGGCTTTGTACCCTGAGTAGGGCTTTTCGGTTCGTTGACGAATATTCATGAGTAAACGCCCAAACCGGAGACCCATACAGGAGACCGAGTGTAAAACGCTGACTAAGAGTCTGCGCCGCATCTCCCTTGGTCCTTCCAGATTGGGCATAAGTCCCGCCAGGACATTCATGAATTTTTGGGCCCGAACTTGAGACGCTTGTCTACGACCCGTCTTAGATAAGTCATGGAGTCCTTAAGTGGGATCTCCACCCCCAAAACGTCGAGTCGCGGAGGAGTGAACTTGTACCTCCCTGTGAACAGGACCTTGTCCAGGGCGAGGCTCAATCCACACCCCTCCTATAGGATCCAGGCGGTGACTACGCTGAGCGCGCAATTTGCACGAAATACACCCTCCTCGGACGAGGCGCCTTCCGCTACCACCAGCGTGTCGCCCGCGTAGCAGATGACGCGCACGTGCGATGGTAGCGGAATACGGAACACCGAGTCATACGCGATGTTCCACAGCAAATGACCGAGAACCGACTCTTGCGGAACGTCACCCGTTACGGATCTGAACATCTCAGTCTCATCAATATATAAACCACCAAATTCCCCTTTCATAGCCCCCAATTTCAAAACCGAAGGCAGTAAACAACACAATCCTAACATAGACATGGGTGATTTCAACAGCCACAGTTCAAGCTAGGGCTATACAAAAAACAAACGATGTGGCGAAGCAGTAGAAATCTGGGCAAAAGTGAGGACATGGTACTGATTCACGACAACAAACTACCACTATCTTTCAATAATGGTCGGTAGAAGAAAGGATACAACCCCGACCTTATATTTGTCAGTGAATCTATCAGTCAACTCTGTACCAAAAAGATGAGAGACCTGATTCCAAACACACAACATAGGCCCATAATTTGTCAGATTGAGGCAGTGGTAAGACCCAATATTGTCCCATTCCAAAGGAGATACAATTTCACGAAAGCAAAGTGGAACGTTTCTCGGAAGCCCTCGATTCAGACATAGACAATCTCGAACCACTACCCGAATACTATGAATCCTTTGTAGAGAAAGTAAAACTTATATCCCGGAAACATTATATACTTGAACTATCAAAGAAGATCATGGACAATTATAACTCATATATCAACATATCCTGAGGCAGAAAGGACGACCAGATGGAGAAATAAGATAATCAGTACTTCCAGCTTGGTGCCGAACGAGTCACTTCCACCTGGTCATAATGAAACATGGCAGGTCTGGCTAACACTAAACAGACTCAGGACAGGAATAGGACGAACCAGTGGAGTAGATACAGGAGGGTTTAAACCCTCTCCAGAACCAAAAAAAAAATTATTTATAAATAATGTAGAGGTACGATTTAAAATTATTTTTTATTATTATTTTTTTTACATTTTGTTAATAATATTATCCATTAATTTTAAATAAATCTTTAAATATTAGTTAGTCAAAAATTTAATATGAAATAAACCCCTTTCCAGAAAATAATAGTATCTACGTCACTGGGACAAACGAAAGATAATCTAATAAAATGGGGATTGCTAGATAGCGCAGACACATAGTGCCTATGCGGAGAAGAACAGAAAATGCAATACATCATCATATGCACAGCTTGCTCCCATACGTCCACCCCAGAAGACATCCAAAAAAGCACAAGCCAAGGAATTAACGTGACCTGGGCCGAAACAATATAAATTCACTAATAACGCCCTGAAACACTCAACAGTATTACAATATCATACTAAACATTATATTTTATTTTAATATATGTTACTTAGTGTATTTATTTTATTATGTATTATTTATTAATGTTATTAACTTATATTATTTATTTATGTTATATAGTTATGACCATTATTAGTATTACTGTTATACTATGGGCCTGACACGACAAAAAAAAAATCCAGCACAGGGGGGTCGCGGCACAGTGGTGACGTGGCATAGTTGGATCAAGCATAATGATATCTGACAGTGATTAAAATCACTATAAAAAAAAACGCCTCGATGCAAATCTTTAGATAGTGTTTAACTTTAAAAGATTGGTGGATTATTCCAAAAGCTACATGATCTGCTATTTTCTTATTAATATCCTAAATTAAAAAGGGATTATTAAAAAATATTATTTCTCATAAAAAAATTGTGTTGAATGATACACTTTTCAATAAGTTATAGCATTATAAAGTTAAAAATGTAAAAAATAAAATCGATAATTTTCATACAATAATAGCATTTGGTAGCCATTTTCACCACGAAGACAAGTCCAGAGGTCAAATTTTTTTTTTCCATAATAAAGTAGATTACATTAGCTTTAATTTAAGATATATAAAAAAGTGTCAGACCTTCCGAAACACTTACAAAAGTTAAGTTGAAAAAGTTAATTTTTTGTGAAAAAGTTATATAGGGAAATGGTCTGATTTAAAAAAAAAGTATGTGGCAGGTTAAGTGTCAGATTTACAAAAAAAATTACTAAATTATAGGTAAAGACATCAAGCATGTATAAAAAAAAAAAATTATATTAATATATTCATTTTTGAAAAAAGTTATGGCAATTTTAAGTAAAAAAAATTGAAAAAATGTCGAAAATTAGCGATTATTAAATTTGTAATTTTTTTGGGGGTGTCCTCCATTTACGGAGACGAGGGAAAGTTTTTCAATTTTTTAGGGTAATGTCTTTGACTAGATACGATTTGTGATTTTGTGATTTTTTGATGTATCGTTGAAAGAAATCGGTTCGGTGAGAGCTGAGAAAAAGTGGTAACAGACATACAAAAAAAAAAAAAACATATCATAGTAAAATTAATATCAACTTGAATATGAAAATGGACGGGTGTCCCGAAATAAATTTCGAAATTTGTAAAATAAGAACCACCCTAATGTCCAGGCTCACCGCTACTCCGAAGCCCTGCACATTTTTATCCCTGAGGGCCAAGTCCTAAACTGGGAGGCCACGTTATTCATGGACCATCCCTTCCTAAACCCGAATTGACTCACAGTCAGTTCGCCGACTTCGGCCAAGTGGGCCTCGATCCAGGTGACCAGCAGCCGCAGTTAGATCAGTCTTACTAGTACACAAATATCGCAAATGCATATTTAACTATTCAAATTTATAATTTTGAGATAATTAAATTTATTTTATTTTTCAAGTTTTCTTTAATATTAAAAAATATACTTAAAATATTAATTAAAAAAACTATAAATATAAAAAAGTATTTTAAATATTAGCCACAATCAATCAATTCTTATTATTATTTTTTTTTATATCTATATTAAAGTTAATTATAAGCCCCTAGCCAATTCTTACTTACAAGAGTAAAAGTCAGAGTTGAGTAAAGTTGTCAGAGTATCTAATATTATTATTAATATAGTCTATTTAAATAATAAACTTCTGATTTTTATATAATATTTTTAGTGATTTCACTATAATTGTTTTATTTATTTTCCAGCAGAGCCAGTGAAATTAAAATTATTTTTTATACATATATACAGAGTGATAGACTTATCATGAACTACTTATTAATTAAAATATAAAAATAACATTAATAATTTGTCTCTTTTAGTTCTATATTTCTCTCAATTTTTTAATTATTAAGTTTTTTTATGTTCATCCCTTTTACATTTTAAGGGTGTCAACTTTAATTTCTCAAATGGCAACACCCCTAATTAACTAGCTTAATTAATAGATAATGATCAAATTAAGAAAATGACTAGTCGATAACAACTTTTGGACCACTATTTAGGAAATTACTGATATAATTATATCTAGGTAAGAGAAAGAGTACAACCAGGAAATGTTTAGTTATAAAAATATTAGCACCTACTCTTCACCTCCAGTCATTACTTTAAATTATTAATAACTTCTAAATTGTTAATATAACAATGGTGTATTGTAAGTTCTGAGCTATCACAATTTTTTTATTTAAAAATAATTTTAGATTTTATAAGTTATACCTTAAGAAATAACAAAAAAAGGCACAGTTGGGTCGCGACATATTTGGGATAAGTATACATGATTCTGACAGTGATTAAAATCACTATCATAAAAAACGATTAAGTACTTAATGTTAAAAAATTTCGAAATTTATCAATTTCAAATATCGTAATGTATTGGGAGATTTCCACCATTTACAGAGAATGAGGGAATTTTTTTCAATTTTTGTAGGTAATGTCTTTAATTAGATACAATTTTTGACCTATTGACGTTTCGCTGAGGATAATTCAATGAGAGAAAGTAGTGACAGACAAAAAAAACATATCTTGGTAAAATTAATATTTTTTAAGCTTCGCACCAAAGCCAAAAATTTATAATTTCTGAAATAGCATAAATATGATTACTTTAAAAATCCAAATGGCTGTTAGAAAAAAATATTAGAATGTTATTTAACATGTACACAATATTGTAAAATTGAGTATTTTATATTAAAACTCCTTAGAATATACTTAAAAAATATATATAATAAAACATTTTTATTTCACAAAAGTAAATTTGAAAAAATAAGAACATAATTATAGTGAAATCAGTGTGGATTTGTATAATTAGCTCATAAATAGATATTAAAAAAATTGTATTTGAAAAATTATTATTTCAAAATTACAGTTATGGCCAGCTAAATATGCATTTTAGACAACTTTATGATAAACATAATATGAATGCCAAAAAAATAATCAAGGATTCATATTGAAAAAAATTAATATACAGTTTAAAATTTTAGTGACACGAATCTGATAGCAAAAAAAAAAATAATTTTCTTTAAAAATCCAAGTTTAGTTATAACATTTGAATCAAAAATTTACCTTTTGGAGGGCCAAACAATACTACGTCCATAGCCTTAAGAGCAATTTTCTGTTTATGAATTGGATCTTTAATTCCCAAAACATTGCTTAAAAATTGCATATTACTAACTGCTAACCTAAGGAAATGTATAGTAATTTTGTTAAATTATAGTTATATATAAAATAAAAGAGATTATACAATCATTTTTCAACTATAAATTAAAAATGATAACAGCTATTTAAAAAATTTTTTAACTTTATTGTTAAATTTCTTAAATATACTTTATTTCAGTTATAAAAAAATAATTATGAAAGATACACTTTTTAGATAAAATGTTTCTACAATTTTATAAACATTTTAAACTAACCTAGGAAGATGAGCCCCTGTTACTCTATATTTAATAAATATTGGAACATATTGAGGTAACTCGACAGAAGTAGATAACCATTCACTAGTTTGTTCAACAGTCCAATTATGAACCTAAAATAATATAATAATAAAAATAAATAAAATTTACAAAAATAAAGTTATTACAAATATAATAAATAATTTTAAAAGTACAACACTCACCTCAGATTTTACCCAAGCATCCCATAGATCTTTAACTGAAATATACATATCATCATTTTGATGGAAAGCTTTTTGACGTTTTTCAGCGCCATTTTCATATTTTAATTCTTCCCGCAAAAACTGAAAATGCAAAAATAATAATAATAATAAGTTTCTTGAACTGAATAAAAAATTCATGTTTATACTTTTCTAAAAATTTCTTTTTTTACTTTATAAAATTTTAGCATCGATGCGAAACTGAGAAGGTATTAATATTAATATAATGTGATTTTTTTTTATTTTTTTATTTTAACTGTTACGACTTTTTCTTAGATCTCACTGAACCGATTTCTTTCAACGATACATCAAAGGATTACAAATTGTATCTAGTCGAAGACATTACTCTCAAAAATTGAAAAAATTTCCCTCGTTCTCCGTAAATGGGGAAAATCTCCAAAAAAATTACAAATTTAAAAATCGCTAATTTTTGAAATTTTTTTTACTTAAAACTGCCATAACTTTATCAAAAATGAACAAATTAAAATAATTTTTTTTTTATAGAAACATGATCTCTTTACCTATCATTTGGTATATTTTTTTATAAACCTGCCTACAGGGGGGATTAAAAGTTTCCGTAGTTAAAAACGTGCTATTTTTGTGTTAAAATTTAAAATTTTATATTTTAAATTGCTCTAAAATTTTGAAAATTATATAGATCAACACACATTTTTGTTTCTAAAAACTTTATATATACTTCTTTCATCCAACATACTTTTTTTTAAATCGGACAATATCACCTTATACAGGAGGCGTTTAAAAATTGGAAAATACGTATAAAATGTAGAAAATTTTAAACTTAACTTTTGAAAATGTTCCGAAAATTCTGCGACTTTTAAATATATGTTAAATTAAAGATTATTACATACTATAAGTTAAAAAAAAAATGTCCCGAGGACCTATCTTCTATATGCAAATGTCAGTCGATGTTGAACAAAAAATAGGAGTTAATTTTTCTTTTGGAATAATTCACAATTTCTTAAAATTAAACACTATCTACATTTTTGCATTGAAGCGTTTCTTATAATAGTGTTTTAATCACTGTCAGGTATAATCTATACTTGTCCCAACTATGTTACGTCCTCATTGTGCTACAATTTTTAAATTTATTTATACCTGAATTAACACATTAAAAGATACAATAAAATTAATTTCTTAAAATAAATTATTTAAAATTTTTATAAAATATGTTGGTAATAAATGTTTAATCAAAATTTATTATTTTTTGGTTTGTTTTAAAAGTAAACCAAGAACAAATTATATAAATTGTTTTAATTATTCATATTTAATTTGCACCATCTAAAAAATTTTCTATGCTTGAGGTTGAATAACTTTTTTGATTAGATAATCTTTTATGATAATCTTATAATTCCTCTCTTCGGTGACAAACTAAACACTCCAACCAGAGAACCTCTAAGCGTATTTGAAACAAATAAAAAGAAAATAGATCATATTCACTGAAAATATTATATTTTTGACTCGATTACTCATAAAAAACAAGTTGTCTAAAACGTTTTTCTTTCTTTAATCGTTTATTATATTAAACAAACTTTAATTTTAAATAATTTAGAATGACGTAAGTATTCCTTTGCTATGCAAATTTTACAAAATCGATTAATTTTATCAAAATTTTTTAGCTTTAGTTCCTAAAAACTCTTACACCAAGATTTCAGAGAGTTTTCTTTTTTTATTTTACAATACATAAATTAAATTGTATTAACATAAATTTAATGTATGTTTAATGAGGTTAGATTCCTTGGAAAATTATCAAAATTAAAAAGAAAAAAAGGTTCTTATGATTTTTAAATTTCTCTTTATTGACAAGACTGATGGGAATTTTTTCAAAATTAATAAAATAAACTGTGTAGTAACAAAAATTGAAGTAAGTAACGATCGTAAAAAAATTGTCAACATTATGAATACTTATACTTAATTTATATATAAATATGCCAAATACATAAATGAATTAATATTATATATTATAATAATGTTTTTATAAAAACAATGAGTTACTTAAAGTGAAAATACATTTTAAAAAATAATAAATAGAAACTTTTTTTTAATCGACACCATTTTGTGAATTATATCAAAAAAATCGAAAAATATATAAAAATATTATATGGTTTTATTTTTACTAGAATATCTAGATTAATAATTATTATTTATATTTATATAAATTATATATTAAATTTAATATATATTTAATAATATTATTATTATTATTATTATTAGTAATATTTAAATATAAACTTATGGGATCTTTGCACCCATAGTCTACATCCAACTTCGTCTAATTATTAATGCAATTTGGTACATAATAATTAATTGTTTTTATTTTTCAATGAGTATACCATTAAAAAACTCTTTTTAATTAATTTTTTTTAAATATTATAAATTTGAATGAATAAAAAATTTAACTCAAATAAATCAAACAGTGATCATTTAGCATTGTTTTAAGGTTTTCTACATGTTGAAGTTGTCTACATGTTTTTACACAATGGCGCTGACCTAATAAATAAATCCATTATTAAAATTCAGTAGTACTGTCGATTGATTTCTCCTTAATACTTAAACCATTGTCATATTCGACAACGATGTATCAATAAATACATTGCAGCTAAACACGCCTAAAATTCAAAGTGTGAATTTTAAGAATCAAAATCGTTAAAATATTATTTAAATTCGTTTGAAAACCTTATGATTGTTTGTAGAAAATTGTTTTAATATTTTCAAAATGTGGTTTCCGTACGTGTAAAATAAACTTATAAAATTTAGAATGGAACTGTTGCTTATATTAAAGAATTTTTAACAAGAAAATTATTCAATTCACCCTTGCCCCTCCCCTCCTAAATACGCTTCTATGTCATAATTTAAAAATATTATCAAGTACCTACTAATTAACATACGGAAACCACATTTTGAAAATATTAAAACAATTTTCTACAAACAAACATAAGGTTTTCAAACGAATTTAAATAATATTTAGATTTAGATTCATAAAATTCACACTTTGAATTTTAGGCGTGTTTATTGATATTAGAACTATCAGCTTTGCTTTTCTTCCTCCTCTACAAAAATAATAATAGATAACCATCATATAAATTATATTAATATCTTTGAAACATTTAAGTAGCTCAGAGGAGCTACTTAACAACACAAGTTTTAATATTAAATTTACCGTGTTTTTTTTTATAGAGGCTAATTATTTGAACAATATCCTTCATTTCTTTTTAAATACGGATTTATTCGACAGTAATCTAAATATTTTGAAACCATAAACATTTGACAGTTACCCGAGTGAAAGAGTAATGAAGTATAATTAAAAGGTTACAAGTAAGGTGAAAATAGGAAGAGCTGTAAAGAAAAGTTGAAAACTTTACAATCATTAAATTAAAATTTGTATTACCATATAATTTATGTTTTTTTGTTAACTTATTTAACAGATTTCAACGAATTTTTCAAAGTACCTATGGAAAGTATATCGGCGAGCCCGGCAATAATTTTGTTTTAAATCAAAAAACACTGGCAAAATTGAGGGTTTTTCTCAAAAAGATGTAGACATTATTAGAGATGCATCATAATTAACACATTACGTTGGGTTAAATGATTGTAAAATTATCTTTGCATACCTGTTGTATGAAATAATTTTTAAGTTAAATTATTATGATATTATATAATAGGATATGTTTTTTCTAATAATCTGTATTATTTTCGGGTATTGAAACTGTAATTTATTTGACCTCAACATTTAAAGTATTGTAGTTTGACATAAATATGAAGTTCTGTATCCAGTATAAATGATTAGGAATGATTTCAAATAAAATAATGTTATACTCTTATTTTTCTTAATTTTTATTATCCTCTAAATATAATTTTCATTATCATATAATAATTATTAGATGCTAATGAAAATTTGTATTAATGAATTAGATTCTAATATATCAATACATGTTTAAAAAGATTATAAGTTATTTGACGTTATTATAAAATCGAAAGAAATTATTGGTATTTTCTTTGTTACTGAACTACCTAATACTTCTTTCCAGTACATAGAATTTCATAAAATATTACAATTTTTCAGGATGATTTGGCTTTCATTAATCTAAATTAATTTTTTGTTAAAAGTGAATAAACATTTTTTTTTTTAATAGTATAATTCAGTATTTTAAGATACAAATAAAATTATATTTGCAGTAAAGAGATTTTTTGGAAACCAATAAAAAAATAAAAACACATCAGAAAGTATTATACTATTTAAGAATTTATAATTGGCTTTTAGGTAACAAAAATGTTTAAATAATAATTAAATAAATCTATTTTTTTATACTTGCCCCTTATATAGAAATGGTAAATATACATATTTAAAAAGAAAAAAATTAAATTTTGTGTTATTATTATTAATAATAAATAGGAGAAAAACAGGCAAAGTAAATAATGTGAATATCTCAAAATGTAAACAGCCTAAATAAATTTTATAAGCTCAATGACTGAAAGTGCAATGTGATAACTAATTTAAACTAACATTTAGATAGTGATTACATTTGTTTAACAATGCTAACTCATTTTTTTTTTGAAAATGTAACATTTTTGTAAAAATTTTCATGATGAAAAAAATACTTACCCTTTTTAAATGATTGATAGAATACAGTATGACCAATTTTATGTAAAACGCTAATTTTCTTAAAAATTTTTGAAATTTTATATTTTTTTAAGAGAAAAATTATTTAATTAAAATATTAAAAATATTATATACTCAAATAATTTTTTTCTTCATTTTTTTTTAGGAATAAAAAATCTTAACTTCAATTTTAGCTTCGATGCGAAGCTGAGAAGGTATTAATTTTACTATGATGTGTTTTTTTATTTTGTGTCTATGAACGCTCAATCTCAGCTCTCGCTGGACCGATTGTGATGAACAATATGTCAAAAGATCACAAATTGTATTTAGTCGAAGACATTACCCTCAAAATTTAAAAAAATTTAGTCGTTCCCCGTAAACAGAGAAAATCTCACAAAAAAAATTACAAATTAAAAAATTGATAATTTTCGACATTTTTTCAATTTTTTTTACTTAAAATTGCCATAACTTTTTTCAAAATAACCGAATGATTATATATATATTTTTTTTATAGATACCTTAGGTAGTTACCTATCATTTTATATATTTTTGTGAACATTTGACCCTTTACCTGCCCACAGGATAGGTTTCAAAATGGTAACTTTTTTTTACAAAAACTTAACTTTAATTTGAAAAAAAAAAAATTTGACCTCTGGACTTGTCTTCATGATGAAATGACTACCGTATGCAAAAATATGATATTTTTGTGAAAAAATTCTTAATATTATATTTTACATTTTTTAACATTATGATGCTATAACTTTTTAAAAAATGCATGAATCAATTCTATTTTTAATAACTTAAAAACTTTGAAATTTGAACTAGCTTAAATAGCTATTTTTTTCAACCTACGTTAGCGACGTACGGTTTTCGAGTCGGTAAAACTTGTTTTACGCGCTTGGGGTACAAGGTGACAACCCGCATATGGCAATGAATTTTTTTATTTTTTTCTTAAGTTAGAATAAATTTTCAACTGCTTTGATTTATATCTCATTTAGATTCAATAACTTCAATTAAGATCAAGGATCCCATCACTGTAGTCGCCAATTGCGAGAAGAAATTTTTTATTCATATTAAAATTATTTTACTATATTTTAAGTTTTAGCTTCTATGCAAAGCCGAGAAGATATTTTTTTGTGACTATCATTTATTTTCTCTGCTCTAACTTGACCTACTTTTTTCAACAATACGTCAAATGATTACAATTCGTATCTAGTGAAGATATTACCCTCAAAAATTGATAAAAATTCTAATTTATCAATGAAACAGTTACTTATCCCATGTTCTCCATAGAGACCGACAATTAAAATCATTCATTTCTATTGTTTTAAAAATATTTATTGACGAATCATGTTTGATATGATAATTTGATTTGATAGGTTTCAAATACAAAATTAAATCATTTTACTTTGTAATTTAATAATTTTTTTACTCTATTTGTGTGTGCTACTACTAGACTATAATATTCCAAATTTGTTGGTAACATGTTGCTATATGAATCATTTCTAAAAAAAATGATTGTTAGTTTTTCCTGAATTAACAATGGATTTTTACAATTATAATCAAATTTTATAATATGCTCAATTGAGTAAATCTTTTTAACAACTTTGTTCTGACTGGTTCATTTAGTTAAAGTAAATCATTAAAATTAATTAAGTTCTGAATATTTCAATTGCAGAATCTTTTTAAACACCAAAAGTTATTAGGAAATAATTACTATTACTTCTATTTAAGTTATCTATTAAGATAAAAATGCAAAAAAAATATTGAGCTACTCTGATAAATTTACTATAAATAGTAATTATAAAACTTCCTAACTGCATATTAATCTTAACGATACAATTTTTTTAATTTTCATAAAATTTTCTATTTAATGATGTCAATTTCAAACTTGCCAATTGAGCTAAAAGTTATGGTAAAATAAATTAATTTTTTTTCATTATAAACATTCACAAAAACAACTTTAAACTATTCAAAAAATAGGTTAAATATGTCATTTTCCTTATTTTTAACATATTAATAATCAAAATCAGTATAAATTTAAAACAATTTTTTTTTGTTCTTAATTATTTTTTTTTTATATGTAAATACTTATTTTTTATTAATAAGTAAAAATATTACTAATAATAAATTAGTTTTATAATAAAACTTAGAAGTAATAGAAAAAGTTTAATTGCACATTTGAAAGCATCACGAAAAGTTGATTTAGAAAAGTATATTTTTGTTTCTGATGAAAGTTCCTTGTAGTTATTCATAAGTAACTTAATTTTTTTATTAAAAAGTATTGCATCAATCCCTTTAAATTTTTATACACGTTAAAAGTATATGAATATACAACTCCTTTTTATTTTTATAATATCTCCGTAAAAATTTACAATATTATATTATTGAATACCAATTTCATACTAAATTTAATTACTATAATTATTATGTATTCATATATTATAATTATAAATCGGGATAAAATTAAGGAAATAAGAGTTATGGTTGCTTTTGAAATAATCTACCAATCTCTTAAAATTAAACACTATCTACAGATTTGTATCAAAGCGTTTCTTATGATAGTGATTTTAATCACTGTCAGATATCATCTATACTTGTCCCAACTATGCCACGTTCATACTGTGCCGTGACCCCACTGTGCTACTGTTTTTATAAATAGGAACCCCTGTTTTTAACTTGATAATAGAATACAGAAAAAATGATTAAACATTTTGTTCTTATTTTTTTGTTCTATCTGATTAATCTGTTTAATTAAACATCTGTTACAGAATGTTAAAGTTTAGTAATGATATTATATTGTTTAAGATATTTTCTATATATGAAAATTTTATCTTTTATGTCTATTGATAATATTATAATCTTATGCTCAACGCAACTTTACCATCATGAATTATTGGTCACTAATGACCAGGAACAATACTCTAAAAATAAATATTTTAATTGAGACAGAGGATGTTGATATTTTTGTATGCAAAAGATAAAAATGTTATATTTAGTAGTTTGTAAGATCAAATAAGATAAATCTTGTTGAAATAAATTAAAATCAATTAAATATTCCTATATTGTGATACTTTAGGATAGAGTGAATAATTTTTTAAAAAATTAACTTTAACTCAATACAGATGAATATAAAATCAATATCAAAAGCAAAATTTTATAATTTGAGATAATATTGCAATACTATTATTTATTAAAAGATATTTGATAACAATACTTAGTACTATTATATGCTCCTAAACTTATCCTACTTTGCTGGATTTACTTGCAGACACTAATATATAATTAATTTTTATTAGTTATAAAATATATGTATGTGGAATCAATGTCTACTGAATAAATATCTCTAAACTTAATTAATCTCTTAACTTAAGTAATTTAGTTTTAGACTATGCCTCAAAGAAAGGAATAAAAAAAATAATAAAGCTAAAACAATAGTTACTTACATCTACTGATTCAGAAAGATCAATTGCTCCATCAGCATCATCATCAAGCTGACGATGTAGCGATCTGATTGCTTCTAGCCCAATTCTATCTTGAGTAGCCATTGTTAAACATGCAATATCATCATTACATGAATCATTAACATTATCTAAAAATAAAATTTGACAAAAAAATATCAAAATATTGAAAAAAATAGTAAATATTTTATAATTATGCACAGTATGCAATATTTATTAAATTATTTATTAATATCTTTAAGAATTTGGTTTTTATACATTTTTCTTATTTTCAGTTAATTTAAAGCCACACAATAATGTCCAATAAGTAATAATGAGTCAATTATATTACAGAAATATATTATTAAATTAACGAATAACTTTGAACATTTTATCTAAATTTATATTTTTTAAATTATTATTAAAACAAGTAAAAAATTGTAGAGATATTTCTGTTTTTATAAAAAGGTGTACTAAAATATAAAAATTTAATATTTTGTTTGTAGACCTATATTATCATAAAGATATCATTTTTCTTCTTTATTTAAAGAACACTTCAAAAATTAATATATTTAATCTAAAATTCTTCAAAATTTAATTATTTGTGTAAATTTTTTATTTTGTTCTAATTTATTATTTTTTTCTATTTTATTGATTCAGATCTTTTTTGATATAAGATAAAAAGGTATTATTATATAAGATTTAAAGTAAGTTGGTTAATTTTAGAAAATAAATTTTAAATATTAGAATCCTTCTAATATGATCAGTGATTATGTGCACCCTTCACATAGTCACTGATCATGCACTCAGACCTTATAGTCCAACATGTGTACTTCATTACTAAATTAATGATAAGTTAAAAAATATTTCATTTATACAAATCAAAATAATTCTTATCACCTCCTGATTAGGTTACCAAAATTAATAAAATGCCAAAAAAAAAACATTAAAAATATATTTACTTACTAGGATCTACAGATTCTGATGTTTTGCGTATTTTAGATGAACTATAATTGGGATCATTGAGCACATCACAGATACACGGAAGCACCATTGTTGTAATCATACAAAATAAAAATGTAAGCATTTTCATGTTAAAACTCATATTAAGTTTTATAATCTTAAATTTCACTATAATTATGAAATTTTATTCTGCCAAATTGGCTGAGGAAATCGTAAAAGAATGGTTTAAACTAACGTTTATTTACACATAAAAAACACCAGTACTAGGGGGCATTATTTGATCCATATTCATTAATGAGGACCAATTAAAAACTTCTTATTAATTACACTTATACAAAAAAAAATTAGAAGCACTCACACATAAAAATTTGAAAAATATAATTCTTTAAATCCAAGATTATTAAGATACAATTTTGTTGAAATAATTGAGCTTTAAAAATAATTTCAAAGTACTGATTAGGCATGAATTCAGAATGTAATAAGAGTGCATTACGGATAAGTGGTAGTGGGAAATAGTCACTGGCATTAATTGATAAGAGTATTATATTTTCTTTGTGGGTCATAGACAATAAGTACTAAAGTGAATTTATTCATCTAGGTTGTACTGTAGAATAATCATAAATAAGGTAGCTATATCCACCTTGTTACTATGTTTATGAGAATAATGATACTATAAAATGTGGTATGACTATCGTGGTCCATACAACGAACTTATCCTTGTTTATACGAGAAAGATTATTTTTCAAATTAAAACTTTATCAAATATTTGAAAAACCTAAATTTAATATTTGATAATGATAAAATTTCTATAATGATAAGTCTACTCTATATAGGGTTTATTTTTGGTTTCAATTATTACTATTTATATTAATTAGTATGATAGTTAACATACTTATTAAATTATAACATTTTATGCTGTTAACTAATAATTGCTATAATTAGTTATAAACTATTTAGTTATTTAATGTTGTATAACATACAAAGACGAATTATTTATCATTATTTACACAAGTCGAAAAACTAAAAAAGTAAAAAAATGTCGTTGATATCATATTGCAAATCTAATAAAAAAAGTTTGGTAACATATGTTCAATGTATATTGTATCGCTCTAGATCATCTAATGCTAATATACAAGAAACTGAAGATATTGATATTACTACATCTAAAAACATGTCTGATGATAAAGTGAAAGCAATTTGTAATAAATCTCGTTTAAATGACGCACATAGGAACTTAGTTAATGGTAATTTACCATATAATGAACCCAAACATAGAATTCATTATACTGTTAAGTATAAAAGACGTATGTATGGAAGGTATGGAAATATAAGTGGTGTAGATCCTGGACTAGCATGGCCTACAACTGAAGACTTAGAGGACATAAAAGAATATGAGAGTGTTGCATACCCATTAACAATTCAAGAAATGTTCACAAGTGCTACTGAACAATTAAAAAAGGAACAATTAGAAATTGACCAAAGACAGCAACGTATTGATGAAAATTTCCAAAAACTGAATGGATGGCTAAAAGAAGTTAAAGAAAAATCTGCTAAGAAACTACAAGAAGCACAAGAAGCAAAAGATAAAAAAGCCAAACTTATTGAAGAAGTAAGAAAACATTTTGGTTATAAATTGGATCCCAAAGATGAAAGGTTTAAAGAAATGCTAACTAAAAGGGAAAAAGAAGAAAAAAAGAAAATTCGTGATGAAAAGAAAAAAATTCGTGAGGAGAAATTAATTAATTATTTAAAAAACTCTGAACAAAGTTCTTAGCAATTTGTAAAAAATATATAATTTTGTAATTGTTAAATAAGTTAAATTAGTGTTTGCCTCAATTATATACATTTGGGTTTATATCAAGTCACAAGATTTTTAAGTTTTATTATAGATGTCTTTTTGGTTTAACTGAATATATTCTAAATGTAAAGTTGTATAACAACCTTTATTTAATGCAATTTTTTTTATGGAATCCTATGAAATTAGAAAAAAATATAAATGAAACTAAAAAAGAATAAAACATGTTTTAGAAAATGATTCCATAAAATATATTTACTATGTTCTTATTTTATAATTTATTAATTTAATCTATTAAATAAGACAAGAATATATATATATACATATATTAACTGATAATTAAAACTTCTGTTCTCTCATTCTCCGTAAATAGAGAAAATCTCCAAAAAAATTAAAAAATGCCAATTTTCAAAATTTTTTTATGAGAAATAATATTTATATTCCTTTTTCATTTGACATACTTTATCTTAATCAAGATATAAATAAGGAAATAGATCATGTAGCTTTTGGAATAATCAATCAATTTTATAAAATTAAACGCTATCTACAGATTTGCATCGACGTGTTTTTTATGATAATGATTTCACTGTCAGATATCATTATACTTGACTCAACTATGCCACATCCCCACTATGCTGGGTTTTTAAAAAAATTTAACAAACAAAATGCTAAAAACTATTATAATATAAAAATTGTATTTTTATTTAAGTTTACAGTAATTTACAGTAAACAAATTCAACAAAAATTGAATTACAGTCATTTTTTTTTATAAGGACGTGTTAAAAAGTTTAACATAGGTTACAATAGAAATTAGTAATTATTTTTTAAGTGTAAAATCAATCAGATTATTTTCAATCAAGGTGATTCATTCCAAGTAATAGGTTTGCGTTCACTTTGTGTTGAATCAGTCATTCTACTTGGTCCCGCAATAGGAGATTCTTCACAGACAGCTTCACTTTCTTTACTAGGTGAAGAACTAATAGATATAACATCAGGTTCATTATGTGTTTCAGCAATTTCTACTTCTACATCTATAAAATAAAAAATAGATAAACAAAAAAGAATGTGTAAAAAAAGTTGAGTTTTATATCAGCTACCTTGAGTTGATTTAATTTCAATTACATCTCCTTCTTCTTCAGAAGACAAAACTTCAATCGGTTCTTGTTCTATAAATGAAAAAAATTATTTTTTATATAATTTTAGAACCTAACACCTTCATTTTACCTGAATCTAATATATCAGTTTCAGCTAGTATATCTGTTTCAGCTGCTTCAGTAGATTGTGAAACCCCAATTGCATCATTTGTATCACTTGAAGTTCCTTTTAAGAAAAATAATTTTATTTCAGAAACATGATATTAACATAGCTACATACTTTTGCATTAATTTAGAGCTATTAATAACTAATTTAAATAACAATGAAATGTATAAACTAGTATTTGTACAATTAATATGTATTTTAGCTCATTAATTTGTCATACTGCCTAGAAAGTTTAATTTAACTCTTAAAAATTGTATTCATATTATGCCTGAGTGCTATTTGATTTAAGAAAAAAATTTTGTACAAAATACAATCTAATAGAAATATACAAAATAAACAATTCATGAATATCTTAGATACTTTTAAAAACTATCAAAATTTGAATTTAAAAAGGTTAGAGCTTTATAAATTCTGTAATTGAAATGCAACATATTTTAAGGGATTTTTAAAAGTATAATTGTGATAAAGTGGTACTAAAGTCAAAAAGTTGTTGTCAGGGCAAAAAAAATTAAAAAATTAAGAATTGACACATACCCCTTAAGAATGCAATGATATTTTTTTGTTCATTACTAATCAAAAATGATCCTTCTTCAATCCCTCCTCTTAGTTACATAATTCTAAATTAAATTAAATTATTTATTATTTTATTCAAAAAATTATTTAAATTCTTTAAAAAAATGGTCATTTCTTATTTTTTTTTACATAATTTTTATAATAACTTGAAATCTCAATTATGACATACAGACACACATAAAATTTTAAATATCTAGTTAACAAATTATATTGGATAGAAATATAAAAATAAAGTGCATCCACCAAATTCATTTTTCAGACAGTTTTTTTATTAAATTAGAATAAGTATAATATTTCTCCAGATTTTATCATAAGATTGGATTTTATATGTAAACTACTTGTGAAATCTTTAAACAATAAATTCTTTTATAACCACTATAATAAAAAATATTCTTAATATTCCAAATTACTCCTACAAAAATATCGTCTATAAGAGAATTTATCTTGTTATTGAACTATACCTTTCTTCTATTGTTATTATTAAGACTATAATGTTTTTTAAAAACTATATTTTAAACTTTAATAAATTAAGGATCAATTTCTCTACACAAAATTCATGCACATACCAACCCAATAATGAAATTATTAGATTATCAATATTCATTTCTTACCAGACTGTATTTCGGTAGGTGTAAAGTCACTGTCATCTAATCTTGACTCAGCATCAGACGTAACATTGTCACTAATTTTTCTTTCTTCACAACTCTGATTAATTAAACTAATTTAAGACATTTATACTAGCTTATCAAAAATATGATAGTAAAGAATTTTTTTTTTTAATTTTAATAATTAACTAAATAGTGAATTAAAAGGAGGGTATTACTTATTTAAATATTAAGTTTCATAAATTAATTAAAACCATGAACTACTTAGTAGAAGTGTTGGATAATGGTTAAATTTTACACATTGGCATTTAGCATTTTTATTATTTTGATGATGTCATTATTGTTTTACACCCTTAACAATATTTCAAAGAGAAAAGCTTATTTTCAAAATTAAAAGTAGAAAAAAAATGTATATACCACTATTTATTTATTTTATATACTATACAGAATGATCAATTTTGTATAAGTCACTCATTTTCTCAGAAACTATTTAATATTTTGCAAAGGAAAATATTGTTTGCTTCAAAATCTCTAAAATAATATGTAGTTATTTCATTTGTTTCATCATTTCAGGATTAAAAAATCTAAAGTTAAATTTTTTTTTAATGTGAGTTCCTATTTTTAGTTTAATCATGATAGAAAAAAAAAATTCCAAATAATTTTTTTGTTTTATTATTTTTTATTTGATGTCTCAATTTGTTATTAGTTGTTTAAGTTTAGCAAATTTTGACCAATTTTTTATTGATATATTGCTGTATAACATACAGTAGTTATTTGTGTTATTGTAATCAAATCTAACACTTACACAGAAGAAAGAATTAATACTGAAAATAATTTGTGGCTTATTGATTGAAACAGATTATTGTTCCATTTGTAGTATAAAAATCAATTTGATCGATTTCTTTTTAAAATCTAAATTTTTACACAATTTTGTAAGCCAAACAGTTGATTGGACTAAATAAATTACAAGAACAAAATTTATGCAATTTTTTTCTCATATTAATAAATTAAAAATAGGTTACTATTAAAAAAATTGTAAGTTTATGTTTTTAACCCTGAAGAGATTAAAATAAAAATTATATAAGTACATATTATCCTGGAGATTTTTAATCAAATATTATCCTTTAAAAATTGAAATAATTAAATAATTTTTGAGAAAATAAGTACCTCATACTAAATGGATCATTCTATATATAAAAGGTAGAACATATCTAATTGACAACGCTTATAACTGTTGATATAACTAAAATTAGAACATAATAAGTACTTAACCTAAACTTGTTATCAACCCATCAAAATTAATGTAAAAAATCCCTAAAAAATTTTATTTTAGAATTTTAAATGTTAAAAAAAATAGTTTTTTTTATTATTAAATATAAATAATAAAAAAAGTTATTTTAACAAAATCTAAGAATGCAACATTTTTTTAAAAAATTGCAGAAAATTTTCTATTTTATCAACAGAATTGTCAGTTAAATTTGTTCCATCTGTATATATATATAGAGAGAGAGAGGTATTTTTAAGATTACAGTAATAAAGCTGATTTTTTTTTTTATATGTTATATTTTAAATTGCAGGATAATTTTTACCTATATAATTTTAAGGTTGTTAACACTATTACTATTAAATTTTGTAATATTAAAAGTAAATGTGTCGAGTAAGTTATACAAAATATATGGCTTATTGTAAAAATTATTTACAGCAGAAGAAACTGGTGCTGGTTGGTTTTCTTGAAAACTTATATCTTCTGGTACTTCTTCTACTTCTTCATCAACAATTGCCATTGCTGTTGCTTCAGCATTTGATGAAGAATGTTCTGGTGTATTTTCCCCAGTTGTCACTATAAAAATTATAAAATATTATCAATTCAGAATAAATTAAAGAATAAGAATAAACACTTTGTTCTCTTCCATTTTGTGCATCTGAAGTTTCATTCATATTATTTGTATCAGCAGTGCATTCTTGACTAGCTAAATCTACTTCATTATTTTCAAGTGTTGCTTCACTGGTTACCTCCATATCAGTTTCAGCATCAACTTCCTTTCATCATAATTCATATTTTTATATAATTATTCTATATAGTTTTTCATATGTAATACGAATAAAACAGATCTAACTGATAACTCGTATAATATATAACTAATATATTTATATACTGTGTATTTATAATACATACCTTACCTGTATTACTGTCTATGTTTTAAAATACTTTGAACTCAAAAATGTCCCAAAATTATTATTGACACATAACAATTTTTTGTAATAAAGTTGAATATTTAAAAAAACTTATTATTAAAATAAAAATATATATTTTTTTATTATAAAAAAACCCAGATCAGTTGGGACGTAACATAGTTGGACCCAGTATAGATGATATCTGACAGTGATTAAAATCACTATCAAAAAAAATCCTCATTGCAAATCTGTAGATAGTGTTTAATTTTAAAAAATTGGTGGATTATTCCAAGAGCAACATGATTTCTTATTTCCTTATTTATATCCTGATTACAAGTTTTATGATTTATAAGTGTAATATATGAATATATATATAATATAAATATATAAAGGGCAATGGTGAGATTTAAAAAAAAATTTGTCGAATAAAAGAGGTAGAAATAGTATTTTTCATAAAAAAAATTATATTAAATTATTTTATAGCATTTGGTAACTATTTTCACAGTGAAGACAAAATAAAGTCCAAAATTTTTTTTTTCCATAATAAAGTACATTACATTAGCTTTAATTAAAGATATATATAAAAGTGTCAGACTTTCCGGAACACTTTCAAAAGTTAATTTTTTGTGAAAAAGTTGTCATTTTAAATCCCACCCTGTGGGCAGGTTAAGTGTCAGATTTATAAAAAAATATACCAAATGATACGTAAAGATATCATGCATTTATATTGATTTGGTCATTTTTGATAGTTATGATAGTTATAATTAAAATTTTTTTGAAAATTAGCAATTTTAAAATTGTTGAGGGTAATGTCTTCGACTAGATACAATTTGTGATTACAATTTTTGTGAAAAAAAATAATAATAATAATAATAATAAAAAACATCATAGTAAAATTAATACTTTATCAGCTTTGCATCAAGCCAAAAAAAAATTACAATGCAAAATCGAGATTATCAAAAGTTATAGGAGTTAATTAGATCTGTTCTACTGTGTGCATATATTTATAATACATACTTTATTATCTTGTAGATTATTTTCTCCACTTGTATATGAATTGCTCACTTCTGAATCACGTTGAGAAGAAGTAGGAGCTTCATACTCAGTTTCTCTTCTATTTTCTTCACGAGGCATAAATGATTTTGATCTTTTCATCTAAATAATATGCACCATTGAAATAACTTCTGTTAATTTATTTTTAAGAGAAACTTAACTTTTTATTTACTATTTATTATGTAATTTAAATAAGAATTTATAAGTAAATTTACTATGTTTAAATGGATGTATACATTGCAAAATATCTGTTACGTAAGCACTATTTTACTAAAAGGCATCTGAATACTATGAAAACAATGTGTAGCTTGTAAAAGTTGTACTAAGGAGGTGTAAATTATTATGATATATTTAATATCATTACTTATAGAATATCCAAAAAAAATCCTTTTGAATATCTAATTACATTAAAAAACATTTAAATTTAATTAACTTAAGTCTTGCTTTATAAGTAAAAATAAATAATCAAACATTAAATGTATTAATATTATAAAAAATGTATATAAAACTATTCATTAATCATTAACCTTTAAATTGTTCATTTTAAATAGTAAAATATATATGTTGACTTAAAAAAAAAATGAAAATGGTACCCTTGTGAGAGATAAAAAATAGACCAAAAAAATATTTGACCCATTATAAATCAATTTAAGTTATAAAAGTGTTTAATCTCTTTTAAACCAAGAAATATTAATTAAAATAACACATTCAAGATTATTATTTTTGGAGAAATTTAGTAGCCAATAATAAATCAAATATCTTGTTTAATCTATTAAAAATGACAATAATGCTCATTTATAAAAATTATAATAAAGATATTTTTTTTTTTAAATTCATGAATTTAGACTTATATACAGATCTATACTAATTTTCAAAAGTTAAAAATTGAAAGAAATTTTATATTAAATTACTAATTTTTCTTAGAAATATAAATATTTTTTTAGCTATAAATAGATTTATATTTTATTTTACACTATATTTATTCCAGTTTAAACACCCTGCAATTAAAATTCTTATACTAACATATGATGTAACTAATAAATCAGCTTTCCGCTTTCTCTGGCTATTATTACTATGAGTTGTAGTATCTAGAGAGGAACAACTAGGACCACTAGTTCCAGCAGTTATAACTGATGGTTCTGATTCTGTTGATGGGCCAGGTGCCTATGAACTGGCAATATTATTACTGCTGCTGCTGCTGCTTTCCATTGGCTGACTGTTCTCGTTTTGCACACTAAAAAAAAAACAATTTCTTTTAGATAGATAATAGGATAAAGTAAACATCTTCTTCTTTTTCCTCTCCCACATCCTCTACGCTCACATCAGCTGTCTTCATATCGCATTCAATAACATCTCTTCATCTCTTTTTTGGTCTTCCTCTACCTCTTCTTCCTTCAACATTCATTTCTACAACTATTCTTAAGGCTTCCGATTCTTCTCTTCTCATAACATGACCAAAGTCTATTTTTTCTCATCTTATCCACAATTGACGTACACCTATACTCCCTCTTATATGCTCATTTCTTATCCTATCTTCTCTAGTCACTTCAAACATCCACCTAAGCATTCTTATCTCTGCTACATTCATTCTCTGCTCTACTTTCTTATCAACCGCACAACAATCTGAACCATACATCATAGCTGGCCTTATTACAGTCTTATAGAATTTACCTTTCAGCCTCATTGGAATTCTTTTATCGCATAAGACAACAGATGCTTCTCTTCACATCAACCACCCGCACTTAATCCTGTGTCATACATCCTCATCAATACCACCACTCTTTTACACACTAATCTTAAATACTTGAAACTTTCCTCCTCTCCAAACACGTCCTGGACTATTGTCACTGATCTCCATATTTCACCTACCTAGTGTTCTCCTTTATCAAACTCGTACTCTATATACTCTGTTTTACTTCTACTTATTCTTAAACCCTTTTCTTCAAGAGCTGATCTCCACACCTCTAGCCTTTGATTAATTTCCTCCCTATTTTCTCCTATTAACACTAAATCGTCAGCAAACAACATGCACCTCTTCTTGTATTTCTCTAGTAATTTCATCCATCACTATAGAGAATAAGGGCTTAAATCAGAACCTTGATGCACTCCTACTCTTACCGAAAACCTTCTGTTACTCCTCCTACACTTTTTACTCTGGTACAAATGCTATCATACATATCTTCTATTATATTAATGTACCTTTTCAGGACTCCTTTTCTCATTAATGCTCACTTTAAAATGTCTCTCGGTACTTTATCATACGCTTTCTCCAAATCTATAAATACCATACACAGCTTTTTCTTCTTTTCACTAAATTTTTCTATTAGTTGCCTCACACAAAATACTGGATCCATTGTTGACTTACCAGGCATAAATCCAAACTGGTTTTTAGATACTAATGTCTCGTTTCTTATTCTCTTATCTATTACTTTTTCCCAAATTATCATACTATGACACATAAGTTTTATGTCGCTATAATTTCCACACTCCTGTATGTCACCTTTACCTTTAAATATCGACAACACAATACTATTCCTCCATTCATTTGAAATTTTCCCTTCTAATAAGATTTTATTTAAAAGTTCCTTCAACCACCTTATGCCAACACCGCCTAATATTTTCCATACTTCTACTGGCACTTCATCTGGTTCCACTGCTTTATTCTTTTTCTTATAGAACTTATCTTTCAGCCTCATTGGATTTCTTTAAATAAGTAAGAACCTAATGTAGAACCTTGGTGCACTCTTACTTACACTATAAAACCTTCTGTCACTCATTCTAAGCTTATTACCCTGGTACAAGTGCCATTATACGGATCGATAAGATATAAACATCTATTATTTAAAATTAAAAATATTAAAAATCCAACACAGGGGGGTCGCGGCACAGTGGTGACGTAGCATAGATGGATCAAGTATAATGATATCAGACAGTGATTAAAATCACTATAAAAAAAAAACGCTTTAATGCAAATTTTTAGATAGTGTTTAATTTTAAAAAATTGGTGTATTATTCCAAAAGCTACATAATCTGCTAGTTCCTTATTAATATCCTGATTAATATAAAGAATGTTGAATGAAAAAGAGATTATAAAAAAATATTATTTTTCATAAAAAAATTGTGTTGATCCATACACTTTTCAATAAGTTATAGCATTATAAAGTTAAAAATGTAAAAAATAAAATCGAGAATTTTCACACAAAAATAGCATTTGGTAACCACTTTCACCATGAAGACAAAATAAAGTCAGAAATTTTTTTTTCATATAATAAAGTACATTACATTAGCTTTATTTAAAGATATATATAAAAGTGTCAGACTCTCCGGAACACTTCCAAAAGTTAATTTTTTGTGAAAAAGTTGTAATTTTAAATCCCACCCTGTGGGCAGGTTAAGTGTAAGATTTACAAAAAAAATATACCAAATGATAGGTAAAGACATCAAGCATCTATAAAAAAAAAAAATTTACTGATCCATATATTTTCCAAAAAGTTATAGCATTATTAAGTTAAAAATATAAAAAAAAATTATTTTACAAAAATCTTAATTTGTTATTAACTTTGATGTCTATTTTCACCACGAAGACAAGTCCAGAGGTCAAATTTTTTTTTTCCATAATAAAGTACATTACATTAACTTTAATTTAAGACATATATAAAAGTGTCAGACTCTCCGGAACACTTCCAAAAGTTAAGTCGAAAAAGTTCTACTTTCTCTATGCATTTTTGTTTTGAACCCCCCCTGTATTAAGGAATATGGTCCGATTTATAAAACAAGTATGTCGAATTAAAGAGGTATATAAATATTATTTCTCATCAAAAAATTGTATTCATCCATACACTTTTCAATAAGTTATAGCATTATAAAGTTAAAAATGTAAAAAATAAAATCGAGAATTTTCACACAAAAATAGCATTTGGTAACCACTTTCACCATGAAGACAAAATAAAGTCAGAAATTTTTTTTTCATATAATAAAGTACATTACATTAGCTTTATTTAAAGATATATATAAAAGTGTCAGACTCTCCGGAACACTTCCAAAAGTTAATTTTTTGTGAAAAAGTTGTAATTTTAAATCCCACCCTGTGGGCAGGTTAAGTGTAAGATTTACAAAAAAAATATACCAAATGATAGGTAAAGACATCAAGCATCTAAAAAAAAAAAAAATTTACTGATCCATATATTTTCCAAAAAGTTATAGCATTATTAAGTTAAAAATATAAAAAAAAATTATTTTACAAAAATCTTAATTTGTTATTAACTTTGATGTCTATTTTCACCACGAAGACAAGTCCAGAGGTCAAATTTTTTTTTTCCATAATAAAGTACATTACATTAACTTTAATTTAAGACATATATAAAAGTGTCAGACTCTCCGGAACACTTCCAAAAGTTAAGTTGAAAAAGTTCTACTTTCTATATGCATTTTTCAGATTTGAACACCCTCCGTATATAAGGAAAAAATATAAAGAAAAAATTATATTGATATGTTCATTTTTGAAAAAGTTACAGCAGTTTTTAGTAAAAAAAATTGAAAAGTTTCGAAAATTAGCGATTTTTAAATTTGTTATTTTTTTGGAGGTTTTCCCCATTTACAGGGAAGGAGGGAAATTTTTTCAATTTTTTAGGGTAATGTCTTCGACTAGATACGATTTGTGATCTTTTGACGTATCGTTGAATGAAATCCGTTTGGTGAGAGCTGAGAAAAAGTGGTAACAGATACAAAAAAAAAAATAAAAAAAAAACACATCATAGTGAAACCAATACCTTCTCAGCTTCGCATCGAAGCTAAAATATGCTAGTAATACTAGTATGTGTTTAGCGCTAATAATTAAACATTGTTCCCGAAATACATATACAGTAGTATTTTTTGTGGCTTTTTAAGTTAAATATTTTATAGTTTTAAATTAATATTGAAATATATTTTTATTTCTAAAAAATATTAGCCACAAGTAACCAATTCTTATTATATAAACAACTATAACTATGCTATAGATTTAATTTATGCCATTAATTGATTTTCAAAATAAATTACCTATCTATTTGACTTTGTGATGGAGATACAGTTGATACTGATACAGTGGTTTGTTGAGATACCGTAGTTTGAACTTGCTCTCTACCTTGTGGTACTACCAGAGCAATACTTATTGCAGGGCTTGCTTGAGCAGTGGTAACACTTGGACTAGCAGCATTACCTATAACTTGTTGTAGTGGAGATATTATTGGAGGTGTTATGGTTTCATTAGAATCTGACACTGTAGCAGCAGATTCAGAGCCCTAATTAAAGAATTATATCAATTATTAAATTAAGTAGTTAATAAAAAAAAATTTTATGGAGTAGTCATAAATAGCTTCATTAATTCGTCAAGTTAATATTAAAAAGTTTTCACTAAATAATTTTTAACACACTTATATTAGTTTCACATGTATGTTGTGTGTTTGTTGTTTGTAACTTTCCATGCGCACGTGTCTACGGCTTGAGACTATACGGTTGTAACGCATTCACCCCACCCTGTTCACCAGTCGTCGACAACAATATTTCCCAACCCGAAGACACGCGCGTATCATCAATTATATATATATATATATATATATATAAATACATTTTTTTTCTTAATAAGAGCTTAGTTTCTACAATTTTTCTGGTAATTTGCTTACTTCTGCGTGTTGTATTAAAGTACTACTAGTTAAATGTCGACTTTGAGCTGTACTGTTAGCTTCTGATGAATCTAAAGCATTACCACTACTGCTAATATCAATAGATTGAGGTTGTTGTGGGTGAACTGCAATTGTTGTACTACTACTAGTTCCACTTGAACTAAATTGTCAATAATAAAAATAAATAAACTATAATATAATTATTCATTATTGATAAATAATTTTTTAAGTAAGATTTGATTTTTGTAAATTTTTCTATTCCCCTAGAGGACACCTAGTGTTACGGGTATGACGAACCTGGGGCATCGAGCTATTCTCTTCTCAAATTATGGGAAGTTGATCCTAGGGTTAACAACCCTACATCGTAAAAAAAGAAACATGTTAAGAAACCGCAAAATAGACTTTGAAATTGGATAAATGAACAACGACCAGAACTGGAAAATGGAATAAAAATGGGTACATGGAATGTTAGGACCTTAAACAAACTAGTGGAAGACATGAAAATGATGTGGGGTTTGTAGTGAGTGACGACACATTACCACAAGTAAAAGAATTCATGGCAGTAAATGACAGAATATGCTATATTTGATTCACAGGTCACATTTTTGATACAATTATTATAAACGCATGCATATGCACTAATTGAAGAGAAAGAAGAAAATCTTAAGAATGAGTTCTATGATGAACTAGAGCACATACTTGACACAACAACGAACAGCTGTATCAAAATATTAATAGGCAACTTTAATGCAAAAATAGGAAAGGATATGTACAGACATACGATTGGACCGAATAGCTTACATGACGTAAGTAATGATAATGGAACCAGGTTGATCAACTTGTGTTTAACAAAAGGGCTTTACCCTTAGTAGTACATACTTCCCAAGGAAGGACATACAAAAACAAACTTGGATAACACCTAATGGAATAACTAAAAACCAGATTGATTAGTAATGATACAGAATAAGCATAAAGGATGCATAAAAAGTGTCAGGAGCTATAGAGGTGCACACGACGACTCGGACCATTACCTTGTAATTACTAAACTTAAAGTTAGATCATCTGAAAGATGGAAAAAGGTAAAAAATAAGGAATCCGTAAAATACTGTATAGGAAAACTGTCAGAAAGAGATGTATTAGAGGAATACATCTGTAAAACACAGCAAGAACTATAAAAGACCAACAAAAATGCAGATGAAGATGTTGAACAGATATGGGATAGATTTAGAATAGCAGTAGTTAATAGTGCTAATAATTGTTTAGAAATAAAAAGAAATAGAAAAAAGAAAGGAATAGTTTAATGTTAGATGCAAGGAAGCAATAGAGAGAAAAAGCTATCAAAGACCCGAGTGACATACATATAGAAAAGTATAAAAACATTAAAAAAGAAACCAGTTAAGTAGTAAGATGTGGCACAAGATTGGCAGAAATAGAAAGATTGAGGAAATTGAAGAAAATAAAAATAACCCAAAAGTTTCTTCAGCAGACTGCCAACATTAAACTGGGATATAAACCGCAGACTAGGATTTTAAGGAATGAATTAGATGAGTTAGTGACAAAAGAGGAATCAGTAGTAGAAAAATTAAAAAAACATTTTGAATTTCTTCTTAATAAAACACCAACATCAATACACAAAGAAATAGAAATGCACAATATAGTACGGCGGAACCATATATTGAAACCCCAACAAAACAGGAAATCTATAACATCATAAAAAAAATTAAAAACAACAAATCACCTGGAAAAAACAACGTAGTAGTGGTATTACTAAAAAATGGAGGAGAAACAATTAAAAGTGAAATTTGGAAAATTTTGGAAAGAATAACGCCATACGCAGAGGACATTATAGGAAGATACCAATGTGACTATATAAAGGGGAAATCCACCATCCAACCACATATTTACCTTAAAACAAACATGAGAAATACTATAAGTTTGATAAAGACCTATATATGATATTTGTTGACACAAACAAGCTTATGATAGTGTGAATAGACAAGAACTATGGAAAGTAATGATACATTTTGAAATCCCACAAAAATATGTAAATTTAGTAAAAATGTATAATGACAAAACCAGATATACTCACATATATAAGATGTAAACGTCTAGAGTTGCTGGGACATGTATGAAAAATAAATAAAAAAACGTCCACTTGAAGACCAAGAACAAGATGGAACGACACCGTAAAAAAGGATATGAGACTGATAGATGAGTATGCAACATTAGACTGGACTTTGAACAGAGAAAAATGGAGAGGCTTACTAGTGGCAGCACAAGTCCTTAATGGACTGTTAAGCTATTGAAGAAGAAGTTTTTCTATCCTCTCTAACACAAGAAATAGCTTTTAAGAAAGGACAATAAGCAAATATAAATAAAATTGAAGTTTCATAAATAAGAATAACACAAATGTATATAATAACTATTGGAAAAGTAAAAAATTTTTAATAGAAATCAATATTTTACAGACCTTTGAATGGATGTTGAAGATGTTTGACTAGTGGGTAATACTACAATACTTCTGGATTGCATTGTCATTGGTTTTATACTTGCTAATGGAGTTTCTGTAGCAGCTGATCGCCAAGGATTAACAGTCACAGAATGGTGGGCCTTCAAACATTCACAAATAACTTCATTAATTTTTTTTTAAGTATAAAGACATTATAGATTTAAATATAATCTCAATACTAAAAAAATGTAATATTTGTCAAAAAATGGCTGAATTCAAATATTCTTACAGGTTGTGTTTTATTAACAGCTGGTCCTAAAGGTTTAATATTTGCTGTTGGTGGTTCAACTACTTGTTTTTCAGAACCTGAACTAGTAGATGGTTTTACCTGTATAAGTAAAATATAATTTTAATTAATGATTGAAACTATTAATTTAAAAATACTCATTATATTTATGAATATAATTAATTATATTATTTATAAAAATATAGGTTAATAACACTATATAAAGAAAGAAAATATGTTATTTTATTAACAACTTAGTCAAAATACATTTAACATACTTGTTGATTAGAGAATTGTCTCATTAAAGCATTTACTCTATGGTTTAATGTTTGTATATCATGAGATAAACGGTCTTTCTCAGCTGTTATTTGATCCTTTTCCAACATTAGTTTACTATTTTCAAGTTCAAGTTTTGTAATATGACTTTGATATCCTTGTATTTTGCCTCCTAATATTAATAATAAAATTGTTTACAACACAAACATAATATTAAGTATAACTAAATACTTCATATACAGTAATTGAATCAATGATTATTTCCAAACCTATTAAATACAAAATTCCACATTTTAAGAATTTAAAAAACTACAAATCCTTTTAAATTAAATAGTACTTTATATTTTTGTTTTTGTTTTATATATTTTTAGTGTAATGCTTAGTAATGGATACGTTTCATTTATTTTTTACTCTAACTATTAGTATATAAAAAAATGATATGTATTTCGTAGTTTTGCAATAAATTATCATTATTGTCATACTTTATCTTTTAAAAAATTATTACTTCATGATAAACAGGATGTTGTTAAATAATAAAAATGTTCAATAAAATATTTATTTTATTAACAATAAAAAGAAAATGTAGAACAAATATTGTGCATTTTAATAATTATTTTTGTTACAAACTAAAACCTACAGTTTTTAAAAGTTTATTATCTCATTATTTTTATCTATTATTGAGTGGTATATTTACGGAGAAATCTTTCAGGTTTGAACCCCTTCCATAGACATAAAATAATTGTTGTAGGGATAGTAAAGGGGCAAAACTCTTCACTACTCTTCATTTTAAATGGTATCTGGACCCTACCTCACATATAATTTTTAAACATGCCACTCATATATATATAGTAAAGTTTTATCTTATTTAATTAAATAATTGCACTCATCAATCAAAATAATAATTTTTATCTCAGATTGTTATAGAAATACAAGAGTATCTAAGACATGCATTTATGTAAAATTAAATTTTAAACAATTTATCTTGAAATAAGCAAAAATTTAAATTTTGAATTATGAATTTAAAACAACGCTTAGTTTTGTACAACTATGCTTGAAAAGTTGCATGAAGTTGCCAAAAACTAATTATTTAAAGATTTTCACATTTACACCATTAATATATATTATTTTCTTTATTTAAATTACTTTGTAAAAACTTCATGAAAACCTTGATAAAAAATAATTTGGAACTCATTATTTCATAAAGTTAAATCAATTGAAAAAAAATTTTTCAAAAAAGTATTCTTAACCAGAATTTAAAAACAAATATTTAATTTATAGTTTAAAAAAATCAGTTGTGAAACCTCTTTCAGCTTCATCCAGTCGGGATATCAAACCATCACGATGTTTTTTAGTTGTATCCAGTTCTTTAGAAAGATTTAACATTCTACTCCGAACTTGTTGTAAGAGTTGTTTAGCACGCATTTCTTTTTCTTGACTGTTGTTTTTAGTAGTTTCTATTTCAGATTTAGCAGTATTTAAGTTAGATTCGGCTTCAGCAACCTTTAAAAATAAATTAAGATCATTATTTATTATACAAATATAATTAATAAGAACTAAATATTTCTAACTTTATAAATATAATAAAATAATAAAAATCTTCTATTTTAGAAGTAGATATTAACCTTAGCTGTAAGTTCATTAATAATTGATTCACTTTCTTTCTTTTGTTCTCGTTTTCCTTGGTCAATGAGTTTTTCACGTTCATCAAGATCAATAGGAATTCTACTACCACCTTGTTGTAGAACATCAAATTTAGCTTGCCAAGAACTTCTCTCTGTACTTAAAGTTTTATTTAATTCTTCACTTAGTTGTTTATAACGCCTTGCTAATATTTTTACCTAATTGTTAATTTAAATACATATTTAAAAAAAAAAGATAAAAATTTAAAAAATAATTTTATTCTATGGATAATAATTTTAGTGCAAATAGTAAGCTAACTTAGGAAAAATTGTAATTTAAAGGAAGGTTTTTATTTTTTAATTCATTAGCCTGATAATGAAACTACTGGTTTTGATATTTCAATACTAGAAAACCAGACCATTATTTTCTGTATAAATTAAAAGTGTTAAATTTCAGAATTTATTTGTCAAATAAATTACTATTTAGTAAATAAAGTGCTATACAAGTTGTGTGGGTTAATAATTCATTAAAAATAAAACTTATTATTTAAATTAAAAATCATAAAATAACAATTTTTCTTTTTCTTCAATAACTCAAAATATCCCAAAGATACTTTTAATTTATACTTGATTAATAATAGATAATTTAAGTTATCCTATTAAAAGTAGGATAGCTAGACTTAAATGAAATTATAAATAATACCTTTGACATCTCTGAAGAAACATCTGCAATTTTTTGTTTGCACGCTTTAATAATATTTTTAAATGTTTCCATAATTTTTGTATTTGAAGATATTTTTGTTTTTAATTTCACCATTTCCTGCTTAATAGAATTCACTTCTTCTGAATGATCATTTTCTTGTTTTTTTAACTAAAGTATAAACACTTCCATAGTAAATTATCAAAAAATAAATAAATAATGATACTAAATGTAAGAACTACTTAAATACTTATTAGAATATGGAAGGTATGTGATTAAAATAGCCAACTTAAAAGTAACATTATTCATTACATTATTAATATACTTATATTTATATTTATAATTTTGAAAATTATCAATTATTTATACAAAATATAATATATAATAAAATATTATTTATTTATTTTGTAAATACATCTTTTGGGGACAAGTTGACAACATTGTGATAGCGTACTACACAATGTACTCCACAGACTGAGGATTATTTTTCATACGCCCTCAAAACTTGTTGCATCATTTTTAAAAACTGCTCTTTGTAAATAATAACAGCAATAAAAAGATCAATCTATAATAATACTATGTATTAAAAAAACTATTTTTAGCTTTGTTGTGTAATTGAGAAGCTATTAATTTTACTCTGCCACATCTGTTTACATCCATTCATACTGGACCGACTTTACTCAATGAACGTTAAAAGATCACAAGACATATCTAGCTGAAGCTTTCAGCACTATAATTTAAAAACATTGCCTTATACATCAGTAATATAAAAAAATATAACAGATGTCATAAAATATTCAATGTTAATATTTTTTAGTTTTTATTTTATACTAAAATAATTTTAGAAAACTATACAGATTATTGCGAAATTTTTATTGATGACACATCAAATATTTGCCATGTATACAATATGCTTTTTTAAAAATTCAAGCTAAAATTAACATACTATGGAGGCTTAGTTTTTATTGAAATAGGTAAGAACTGCCCATTCATTCATACCTATAAGTACATTGTGTGCAACTATGTAAGCTTAAAAATCATATAAATATTTATTTGTTTAATTTTTTATAATTTTCCAGAAAATCTGACCTTTATAAACATACATTAAATTTATGTTAATACAAGCAATATATTTCATGATGAAAAAAAAAATCTTGATTTATAGGAGTTCTTGTGGACTAAAGCTAAAAATTATACAATTTTATAAAAATTTGCATAACAAAGGAATACTTGTAACATTCTAAATTATTTTAAATTAAAACTTGTTTGGTGTAATATATGATTAAAAAAAAAAGTTCCAACCACTTGTTTTTATTCATACAAGAATGCTTCTCCACCACTTTACTAGATCCCTACTGTACTTTTCTCTTTTATTTATTATAAAATTTCTTTTTAAATGTTCAAATTTAAACAAAATATACTTACACGGGTAGTTTTATCACTAGCTATAATTTTTAAAAGAATTAACAAAAAGTAAATTAATATTACCAATT
Organism: Daktulosphaira vitifoliae; assembly: GCF_025091365.1. Classification (NCBI taxonomy): domain Eukaryota; kingdom Metazoa; phylum Arthropoda; class Insecta; order Hemiptera; family Phylloxeridae; genus Daktulosphaira; species Daktulosphaira vitifoliae. The sequence continues at coordinate 63,718,991 of NW_026099572.1, read as the reverse complement.
CTTCTAGAGACGATTTATCTGACTTCATAGATTTCAGTTGTTCAAGTGCAGTGGTCATTTTACCCTTTTCTCTCTCAAGTGTATTCAAAATTTGTTTATACTCGGTATCAGAGTGTGACCCTGTTGATCGTTCTTTCCACCTAGCAATTGTTTTTTGAGCTGACAAAATCTAGCAACAGTAAATATTATGAATAAAAAAAATAAATTTGTATATCTGGATGACCTCATCTATCAAATTCTTATTTAAAAAATATGTAATACAACTTATATATTGCATTACAATTTGTTTTTAATTTTGTAATAAAATACCATTTAATAATCTAAAACATAGTTTTTTATATATATATATATATAACATTAAGAATTTCTATTTTAATTGATTAATTAGAAAGCTAAGAAAAGAGTTTAACTACCCTAAAATATATGTATCACATTATTCATCTAGTTTTCAAGAAAGTATTTATTACTTAGAATTTTTAAATATGTATACATACTTCAGCAGTTTTCTGATCAATTAAACTTTGCATTCCAGACATATCAACTTTTAATTCAGCAAGCTCATTATTCTTTAATTCTTGTAATTCTTGTAATGCTTTTAACTGAGTTGTGATAGTTTGGTTTTCTTCTTCGAGGATTTTATTTCTTTTAACAACTTGATTGCAAAATTCAATCTAAATAACATAAAAAGTAACATAATGACTGTACTTATATTCATTTTTTTTTTTTTTTTTTGGCCTGTGAAAATGACTGATTATTTAAAATTAATAATAATAATACTTAAATTAAAAACCACTGACTACATTCAAGTAAATAATTTAATTACTAAAAAATAACTTGACTAATTTTTCAAAAAAATTCTTGTTATTTATTGGGACTTTTATTAATATCATTCATTAAACTTTTTAATTAATTTTTCAAGCAATAATATGACAATCAAATTATAAAAAAAACTATCTAACTCATTAGAGCCCATTATTTTCTTTGAAGTTTTTAATACAATAGATGTAAATTTATAATTATAACATAATATGAAACCTTTAATCACTTATTTCAATTCTCAAACTTAAATAATATGATATCTATAAAATCACGAAGTTCTTAAAATTATATTAATAAAATATAAGCATTGTCAATAAAATTTATATTAAAATGTTTTTCAAAAATTATCCAGAATATATTTTTATGAATAGTGAATATAATAAACTACCTACCTTTTCTAATATTTGAGAATGATTATAATCAATAATTGGCCCCGTAGAATGTAAGCCTTGTATTTCTTTCATTTGTGCTTGCATATCATTCATAACTTTAGTTTTATACTCCAATTCAGACTTTAATCTAAAAATAATGTTCTAACATAATTTTTTATACTTATTAACTAATTGAATATTATAAATTACCTATTACACTTAGTGACAGTTTCATTTAACTCCAAAATTGTAGAATTTTTTTCATCTTTTAGAATATTTATTAACTTTGTCATTTTAGAAAACTGTACATCACTAATTATAGATTCGGTTAAACTACAATTTAAACTTTCATCTTTGTTTTTATTGGTGTTCTATACATTTTTTTTTTAATTAAATGAATTAATGGTTTAGTGTATAGAATATTTTAGAAACATTGTAATACAAACCATATTAGATAATTCATTTGTAATCAATTTATACTGCTCAGATAAAAGATTATTTTCAAACTCCCAACGTTTCAAAGTATCTTTTAAAGTATTTATTTCATTATTTAAATCATTAAGTTGTTTTTCATGAATTTCTTTAACTTCTGTAATAGTATTTTCCATAGCAGACTTTTGATTTTTTAAATCTTCAATTTCCGCCGATTTAGTTCTATTAAATAACTCTAATGCATCTAATCTCTGAAATAATGTTATAAGTATAAAGAATGAATAATATAATATATTGATAAACATTTTATTATTAATTTATAAATGTTTACAAGTTATTATAAATATTAATTATTCTTTAAATAATTAAAAAATAATTATTACTTATTGATATTTTTCAATTTATATTAAAAAAAAATTGTAGTCATTAAAAAATTTGAAATATAAAAGTTAACAGGTTATATATAATAATTCAATTCCAAAAATTTTTCCTTGTATAAGAAAACAGTGGAATTATTTAAACCAGTATTTTAGAAATAAACTATAACACTTTAGAGAAAAAACATTTGAAGTATATTTAGAAGTTCTTTAGAATATTTTTGAAGTATAATTATATTTTAGTGCACACTCATGAGCTGCTATCTAGAGACCTGCTTATAAGAAATAAATATTGATGTTAAATAATTGGTTTTAATATATTTTTTTTAATTATATTATTGAATTTAATGTTATTAAATATTTAAAAATTAGTAGTTTTGAAGTAATTATTAAGGTATCGGGTGACAAAAAGTTAAGAAAAATGAACTATTCTTCTTATACTTCTATCATCATTTGATTCGTGAGTGAAAATTTTTCATTTAATCAACACTTTCTAAGCCAGAGATTGACAATAGGGGACCCGTGGTTCAAGTCTTCCTTATGGTAAAAAATTAGCTATGCCTAACAATACATTTTTGAAAACATAAAAGCTAATCATTCTTTTATTATTTTTTTCTTTTTTGCAACAATTATGATGATTTGTTGAAGTATTCTATGAAAAAAATTCATTTTCTATTGAAATTTGATGATAGTAATTTTAACATTATTAACTTCTCAAGTACAATTATGAATTTAAAAATATAACTACCTCTAACTTGTTTTTATAATAAGCTATTTTATGGCTTAATCCTTTTTCCATACGCTCTTTATTGTTATTTGCTGTGTTTAATTCATCTTCTAGTTTTTTAATAACTATATTTAGATTTGAAATATCTTTTGATAATTTATCATTATTTTCTTTAGTTGCTTCAAGTTCTTCCATCATTTTACAATAGCTTTTCTCATAATCTGACAATTGATTTTGTAACTTAATAATATTATTTTTTTGAAATGAGTTGAATTCACTGAGTTCTTGTCGCCTTTAAAAAAATATAAAATATAATGGAAGACATATAACTAAAAATGATTAATATAAGTTTAAATTTTTTAAGTTTGATGCGAATTTGAGAAGGTGTTAATTTTACTATAATGTGTTTTTTACGTATTTGTCATTAATTTAATTCAGTTCTCACTGGACCAATTTTTTATTTTTTTCTGTTTTATTTTAAAATAATGTTTATGTTAAGAAAATCACTCTTGATATTTTTTAATAACATAATATTTCTCAATTCATGAACTATAATAATTTTTAATCTAATTAAGAAAATGATTGGTCGACGACAACTTTCGACCCATTAATTTGGAAGTGATAACTATTTAAAATTTAAAGTAAAGGTAAAGTATGTGTTATTATTATCATTATGAAAGACTATTTCAAAAGTTGTTATTGACCAGTAATTTTCTTATTTAGATAATTATTTATTTTATTAGCTAGTTAAAATTACAATACAAAATATTGAATAATTTCATACTAAATTTCATTTTTATAGTATGTATTTATTAATTTATTGTAATTATAAATCATAAAACTTGTAATCAGAATGTAAATAAGAAAATTGAGTTGATGTTGCTTTTGGAATAATTCCTCCTAAAAATTAAACACTGTCTACAGATTTGTATTGAGGGGTTTTTAAGATAGTGATTTTAATCACTGTCAGATATTATCTACAGAGTAATTCCCTTATTATGGACCACTTAATTAATTGAAAAATTAAAATAATATTAATAATTTTTTTATTTGTTTCTTTTAGTTCAATTTTTACCCATACTTTTATTTAATGGACCTTCCTAAATTAAGGTCTTGTAAAATGTAAATAAAAATGATAATTTAAACTTTTTTTTAATTAAAAATGAACCATGCTACACTGGGTAAAAAATTTCTGATAGGGTGGATTTAAAGCTCTTAAATACTTAGCTAGAGTAACAAATATTTTTTGATTAAATTTTTTCATTATATGTGGATGTACTTAAATTCAAGAATACAATTTATCTATTGAAGTTGGGGGACATGGTGTACATTATTGTTAAGTAACCCATCTAGGAACCTATATTAACAGTGTAACTGAACATTAGTGTAAAGGCAGCAACTAAGTGGTCTACTTCACCACCACCATTTACAATAAACTCGTTATTAACACATGTTGCTAAAAAAAAGGGTAATACTAAGGTTACGTTTACTACTATGTTTACTATTACTTACGCTTTAAATAGCAATTGATCTTTTTCCATAAATTTTTTTTTGGTATTTTCTAGTTCTTTCTCTAATTTTGATGAATAGTCACTCATTTTTTTCAAATTCTCTTCTAATGATTTGTATAATTCTTTAGTAACATTCAGCTCTGATTTTAATTGATTATTTAGCTGACCTATATTTTAAACTTTATTTAATAAAAATGACATAAATTAAAAATCAATATTCAATTTTCACCTGATTCATTTAATTTTAATCGCATGTTCTTAACTTCATGCTCCAACTTGTTAACAACACTTTGGAAGTTTGTCCTTTCATCTAAGCATACACTAAATGAATTCGTTCGAGATCTGGATAATGATGCTTCTCTATGAGAACTTAGATCATCAAATAATTCTAATTTTGAAAGTAAATTATCTCGAACATTCTATAGAGAATTATTCAAAAATGTTTAATTGTTGAAGTTTGTAAAAAAAATATTGGCAAGATGAAATAAATAAGTTTTTTTTATTATTATTAAAAATAACTATAAACAGCATGTATAGCATGACTACAAGTATATCAATAATTGACAAAAGTTTCACTCTTTATTTTAAAAAATTATTTTAATTATTATTTAAATTTAAAACAAAACTCATTTAATTTTTGAAACGTACTTTAAAAATAATATCTATTATTAATATTAATCAACTGAAGCCTGAAAATTAAAATTAAAATAATCTAATGATATATTAAATAAATATTTGATTGAGATTATATAAAAATGTGATAATAAATAGTATAAGAAACTGCCAGAAAAAATATCTTATTAAATTTTTTTTTAAATATCAGTTAATACCTTTATCTTTATCCACACACTAACATATATAAATATTATTTTTTACTCTGACAAATAAAAGAAATTAAAAGATTTTTATATAATATAAAGATAAATTAATTACTTGTAATGTTACTGTTAATTGCTTATAGTCATCTTTGAATTTTCCATTATCATTATCATTTTCCATAATATAAGTCAAAGTTGAATCCCAGCTTACAATTAATGAATCTAGTTGGGATACTAAATATTTTTCAAAGTCTTTTTGCAATTCAGTTTTTTGTCTTAATTCACGTGAATAATTTAAATTGGAAACATAGAGACCATCATTTTCTTTTTTAATACTGTTATACTCAGTTTTCATTTTTTCTAAATCAAGTTTTAATTCGTGGTTTTTCTAAAAATATAAATATTAAGATAAATAATAGTATTTCATAAATTTTCATTACAATAATCTAATTATGACAATTTTTCAAAAAAATAAAATAAACATACGTGTTCTAGTGATATTATAGTATTTTGTAATGCATCTACTTTTTTAGCATATTCAGAATTTCTAATATTAGATGCTTTAATTTTTTTTAATAATTCATCAATTTGTTGATTTAACCCTTGAACATGTTCTTCCAAAAGTGAATAAGCATTATTATTAGTATCAAGTTTTTCATTTAGTTGTTTAATTGTCAAATTTGCTAATGATAACTGATTTTCTACATCTTCCAAACTATTTTTTAATTTTAAATTATCTCCTAAATTATTTTCTAAATTTTTATCCATCTAATAAACAAAATTATAATAGCAATAATAGTATAAAAAATTAAGTATGAAAATCTAGACATTCAACTTACATTATTACAATCTTGATTTTCCTGGGCATCAGGTAATATATTTTTGAAGTTAGATTTTAAGTCAAGAGATTGCGATTTTAATAATTTTTCCTGAAATAGAGCATAAATATTATTTAGATTAGTCCACAATGTTTTAGCAAATCCAATAATTTATAATCTACTAAATATTTTACATTACTTTTTTTAAAAATAATTTATGCATTTTTTGACTATATTAAAATTATATTTTGTATTATTTACTCTAATAATACAAAAAAAAATGTTATTCTTTTAAATTTGAAAATAGCTGTTTTTTTTTAAATTGACCCTATTGTAAAATTTACATACATATACGAATAAAAGTTAATAAATACAATAATATTGAATTTTAAAATCTTTATTTAAATCTATAATTATCATTGTATGTCTGAGCAGTGGGAAAGTTTATTTTATTTACACACTTCAACGTACATTATTAATTGACCACTATCACTAATGTTTATCTTAGAATTTAGATATTATTTTTGTGCTTATTTACCCCTAGCTACTGTCATTAATGTCTTTAAAAAATTATTATCTAGTCATTAAAATAACAATTGTAGTACCCCATTATCAAACACAGAAATATTTGTTTTAATTAGTCACTACGTTATTCTATTTTTGGCTCTCTCTTTTCACTATGTGCAGTAGTATGTACCAATCTATTTGACTTTTATATAGAAGTTTCTGAAGTTTAGGCAAATAAATTTACGCATTATACATTTACATATTATAATTTACATCTATAACCTATTTAAATAACTTCAGCTAATGTTATTATTTATTTATAATTATTATGGATAGTCAAAATGTACAACTAATACAGTCTGCATCAGATAAATTGGCATGATCAGATGATTGGAGTTGCGATTTAGAAAAACCAGGTGCCAAAACACAAAATATATACTATATATTTTAATATAGTGATACAGTCAAATTATAAATGAGTTGTATTTGTATAACATTAAATTATAATTAAATAAACTTTTTTTGAACAAAAAAAAAAGAAGTCTGGAATTGTTTTTCTAAAGGATAAGGTAAATGCTTTGTTAGATCTAGGATACAGTCATGTGGGTCCCTAGATTCTATTATTCCCATACCAGTCAGATCATGCCTATTCACCCCAACCTGTGTTTCATACCTACTATATGTATGAAAATACTTATAACTTAATAAGTATTTGTCTTAAAATTGTTTTTAATCCATTAAAATTGTTTTTAAGAAAAGTGTTATTTTAGAATTAAAAGAAGAAGTTTTTTTTAGACTTTGATATGGATTCAATTATTCTAGTTATTTATCGCAAAATAAAAAAATATCTGTATAATTATGTGCAGATTTTTTATACAATTGAGTAAAAAATGTGCATTGTTTATACTTACATCAAGTTGAACATTGATTTTAATTTGATCTTCTAATTTATTTTCTAATTTTTTTATTTTATCCTAAACAAATAAAGACATATTTAATAAAGAGTTAAGTTTTTAAAAATTTAATCTAAAAAAAATATAATACTCTTAAATCTGAAATCAGCTTTACTTCTTGTTCATCATTGGCATTTGATAAAGATCTAAGTGCTTCTAAAAGTTTTTTATTTTGATTTTGCAAGGATTGAATATTTTCAAATGTAACATAGTTTTTCGATATTAACTGCAACATGTTTATTGTTATAATAATTACATTTATTATATAATACCTGAAGTAAACAAAACTGTGCAAGGGTATTAATTTTTATTTATTAAGCCTTAATATCAAATTTCTTGATAAGTTTTTTGACTTACTAATAATAAATCAGATTTTTTTTTAATTATTAAGATAGTTAAATAAAGATATATTAATGATGATTTTTTTAAAATTATAAGCAAATTCAAAACTTGAAATGATGTGTTAAGATTTTATCAAAAAACCTCTCATACTAAATTAATTAAAAACTATTGTAGTAAAAAATCATATATAATTTCATAACATAACCCCTATATCTAAATTATAGATTTAAATTCATTTAAAACAGAAAAAAATACACAATTTAATACAATGCTTGGGTTAATTTTCATCTTTCAACCCTATTCTGACTTAAATGTCTCGCTGAAAAATGACACTTTTTTTAGTTAATTTTCATTGATATTCATGATAGAATAATGCTGTCATATTAGAACAATGTTACTTAAAAATTCATGTAATCACAGATATCTATCATCATAATTGTTTAAGATATAGGCTACAATTGAACACAAATTATATTTGATTTTTAATTTTCTTAACTAACGAATGTCCGAATAATCAAATCAAAAAAGTTAACTTATACTTCTTTCTTTTATTATTAAATTCATACTTAAATTTGAATAGATGTTTGCTATAAAGGTAATGGAATATACAACTAATTTATAACTTATTATAATTTCTCCATACTCCATACTAAATTATTGAATATTAATTTCATACTAACTAATTTCATTTTTACAGTATGTATTTATTCATTTATTGTAATTATAAAACTTGTAATTAGGATGTAAATAAGAAAATATGAGTTTATGTTTACTTGAATAAGTCAATAATTCCTTCTAAAAATTAAACACTATCTATAGATATGCATTGAGGTGTTTTTAATCACTATCAGATATCTATTCATGAAAAAAAACATGATTATTTTAGTTGTAAAAATATAATTTATACTTTATAATATTGCTATATTATACGAAATAGGTTTTAAACATATAGCACTTCCAAAGTCTTAAATTATTCAGCACAATATATTTATTATTGTTTGACTTCACTACATCAAAGATTGTTTGGTTTTATTCATAGCGCACATTCACAATATTTTCTGTAATATCATTTTCTATAATTTTAATATTATTTTAGTTTTGTGCCTTTTTATTTGATTGTGATGATACTTTTTTAAATTCCTACAGAATACCAGTAAACCCTATTTGACATTTTATAATCAGTTTTTAATTGTTAAATTGTGTTACATAAATGTACTATAAAAAAATATGCATAATCTAGAAAATTTCATTATTTTAGCACACATTTTGTTACTTTTTAGAATTTAAAGTACCAAGTCATGTTTATAAATATATATATTTAAAATTATTCTTTACCCTTATACAATTCTTAATATAATTGGTAACTCTAAAGCTTATATGAACTAAGAATAATAAGTAAAGTAACTTTTTAGATAACTCTCATTGTAGAGATATTACATATAAAGTTTTACGGGTCTATAATATTAACTAGATATTATCTGCTTAAAATAATATAATTTCTTAAGTACAATTACAATAATTTATATTATTGTAAATTATTATTGTATTAAAATCATATTCCTTATTTAGTTAACAAATATATTTAAATTAATCTTACCGATTGTGGGCTCATATCAGTGCCAATGTTACGATTTTCATGACGTTCTTGACATTGTTTGTTACGCAATAAGAAACAAATCTAAAATTAAAAATTTTTTTTTTTAATTTTTGCTCCACATCATTAAATATAAAGCTAGTATTAATCTTAGAAGGGGTCCAATACTCCCATCAACTATTAACAGAATGTCTAAAACTAATAACTACAATGACTTTTACTTGTTTGCTTAGATCATCTTCAGTGGATTGAAGTCTTTTATTTTCATTTAATAACTGTTTATAATCTTCCTCGGCAGATTTTAATTTAGAAGTTATGTTATCCAATTCTGATTCAAGTTTGATAACAGTTTCACATAACGTTTTTACTTTATTATTAGATTCTTGCAAATCTTTTTCTAATTTATCTACATCAGGAGCTTCATCTAATATTTGCTATAATATGACATAAATTAATTATTAATTTTTATTTTGAATATTTTCATCTTTATATTATTTAAGTTAATATTTTTTATTTTTATTATAAAAAAAAAAGAAAAAAAGTTATTTTCTTTAAATACACTAATGAGAAAAATCAGATGCTTATTAGTTAATCCATTTATTTTATAAAATTTTAAAAATACTTGTTTTAAGAGCTTGAAGTTGAAATCACTAAGTTCTAGTTTTTCAATAGTATCTTGTAACTGTTTATATGTTTCTTTGTATATAGCATACACATCGGTAATTGTAGTACCCTTTTTAATAATGAAATTTGTATTATCTGAATGAACTAAAATAAAATAGATTAACACAATCAATGATTTAATTTTTTTGGTTCATATAAAGAACAACATTTTTAAAAAAATGTACAAAATATTTTAAATATAACATGTATGATATTTAGTAGGTAAGAAAAGGGGTTTTTATTGTTTCCATTGTTTATACCAGTTGACTGTTTTTTTGCTTATTGAATACCAATATATCTCTTAATATATTTATGAGACAAATTTTAGAAAAAATTTGAATAAATGAAAAAAAACCCAGCACAGGGGGGTCGCGGCACAGTGGTGACGTGGCATAGTTGGATCAAGTATAATGATATCTGACAGTGATTAAAATCACTATCAAAAAAAAACGCTTCGATGCAAATCTTTAGATAGTGTTTAATTTTAAAAAATTGGTGGATTATTCCAAAAGCTTCATAAACTGCTAGTTCCTTATTAATATCCTGATTAAGACAAAGTATGTCGAATGAAAAAGGGATTATTAAAAAATAGTATTTCCCATAAAAAAATTATATTGATCAATACACTTTTCAATAAGTTATAGCATTATAATGTTAAAAATGTAAAAAATAAAATTGAGAATTTTCACACAATAATAGCATTTGGTAGCCATTTTCACCTTGAAGATAAAATAAAGTCCGAAATTTTTTTTTTCCATGATAAAGTATATTACATTAGCTTTAATTTAAGATATATATAAAAGTGTCAGACTTTCCGGAACACTTTCAAAATTTAAGTTGAAAAAGTCAATTTTTTGTGAAAAAGTTGT
>NW_026099572.1:63659318-63707920 GCF_025091365.1 Daktulosphaira vitifoliae | reverse complement strand
AAAAAAAAAAAAAAAAAAAAAAAAAAAAAAAAAAAAAAAAAAAAAAAAACACATCTTAGTAAAACCAATTCGCATCGAAGCTAAAAAAACATTTGAAATAATATAGGTTATATTTATATAATTCACTTTATAATGTATTTTCCACCTATGAAGTTAAATAAGATAACCATAACATCAAACTCATCTACAACTATTAAAAAAAATCATAAAATATTTTTATTCTCAAACTTTATCTTATTATTAGAGGTATAATATATGTAATATTTGATTAGCAATATTGTTTACTTTGACAAATACTTTTATTTTAACTGAATATAACTCGTACACTTATATTTTCAATATATCTTTAAATACCTGGAAGTAACTGTTTAACAATATCTTCTGCAGCATCTAATTTATTAATAAGTGCATTTGTAGTACTTTTAGTATCAAACTTATACTGTTCATACTCATCTAGAAGTTTAGAATATTTCAATTCAAATTCATCCAATGAAGCTGTCAATGTATTTACATAATCCTTAGTTTTAACTGTATCAGTTGTTAGTTTTTTAGTTTGTTGCAATTCATTTTCATAACATTCTGAAAATATAGATATTTTGTAATTAATAAAATACTTGTAGTTTAAATAAATGTTCAAAATTACCTTTATAGTGGTTCATTAAACTTTGACTAGAATGCAACTCCTTTTTTATTTTATCAATTTCATTTATATGATTTTGATTTAAATCATCAAGTTCTTGTTTTAGAATAGTAATTATATCATTTTGATTATTGCACTTAATTTGTAATAAATGAAGTTCATTTTTCTGTTTTAAAATCTGTAAAATATATGTTTTGCATTTTATTATATTTAACGTATTTTGGATACTAGTAAACAAAGTAAATCTAATATGATAACATTAACTGAATAAAAATATTCAAAAATTTTTTTTCTTCTTAATATTTTAAATATAATATAATCTCACATCAGCATCTTTTTGATCTAATTCTGGTTTTAACTCCATTATGTCTTTATAGTACTTAGACTCAAGATCTGATAAACTTTGTGTACACTTCATTAAATTTTCACTTAATGTATTTATTTTAAGTTGCAATATACCATCATCCATTTTAGTCATCCTTTCCCTATCAAATATAAAATAAAATTTATTAAATTTCAATCAAAATATATGTTTACCTTTAAAGATTTTATAAAATTTGAAATCATGAAATAAGCTATAATTCAATAAATAAGAAAGCTGATTATTATTAAGTAATATTATTATAAAAATATACCTAGTTTCAGCTTCACGTAAACTTTTAAATAAAGATTCATTGTTTAACATGAGCTCATGTTTTTGTGTCAATGCATTTTTGAATTGATTATTAATTATTTCAACTTCTTTCTGTAGTTCCCGGAATTTGGTTTCTCTTATAGTTGTACTATTATTGAGAGAATCGAAATCAATTTCTTGATTGGCTATAACTGAAACATTTTGGAAACAATTTCACTAATATAAATATACTACTAATTAATAACTTTAAGTAGAATTATAATATCAATACATTTTTAATTTTAACTATTCATTATTAACCCTTACCATCAGTTGTGTTAATACCGATTTCGTTACGAGTTACAGGTGACGCTTTATGCAAATATTGTTCAAATTTACTCTTTGTATCTTCAGAAAGAGCATTATAGCCATCATCAGCTAAAATTGAATTAATTAAACTAGCAATGTCCATTTCTCAAGTTTTCATTAAAATATTGGAATATTAATTAAAATTTACTGCATTATAACCATAAATATCATGATAGCTTAAAAATTCATAGACAAAACATCCAGTTAAATGACAACGATCACAATAACTGTGTATTAACGTGTAAAGAATCAGAATTATCATTAGGGATGCAGCACGTTATGGAAAAAAAAATAAAGGTTTATCAGAATTATCATTTATGCGCACAAATTGATGTCAGCCATATTGCACTTTATGACGTAGCAGTAACTTAAAACAAAAAATATAGTTTAAAAAAACTAAAACACACGCTTTTAAAGCACATCGAACTAAAAAGTTAGAAATAATTTTTATAATAAGCTTAAAACAATAATGTACGAAAAGTACTAGTATTATTGTCATAAAAGCGTCGGGCGCTTAATATACAAAAAATATGACACAAAACACCAACGCTTTTATCCAACTGTGATGGGTTTTTTTTTAATTATTTTAAACTTTTTAGTTCGATGTGCTTTAAAAGCGTGTTTTTTAGTTTTTAAACTATGTTTTTTAATCATTTATTTTTATTTAGATGTCAATTGTGAATTGAAAGATGATTCAGTCGAACTAATAGAATATCCTAAGGGTATGGAACCTTTTAATAAGTACCTTTAAATTAATTTTCATGTGCTAAATTTTTCTCATATTTGCATTACTATACATAATAACTGTGTTAATTTTATTTATATGTATGATTTAAATATTTAATAAAACACACAATTAATTATTACTAACATTATATTTTATTAGTATATTCAAATATGTGTTACTTATATTTTCACATTAATAATAATAAAAATATAGTTAAAAAAAACTAAAAAAACACGCTTTTAAATCACATCGAACACTAAAACGTTCAAAATAATTTTAAAAATAAGCTTAAAACAATAATGAACGAAAAATATTAGTATTATTGTGATAAAAGCGTCGGGCGCTCAATATACGAAAAATATGGCACAAAACACCCACGCTTTTATCACAATAATACTAGTACTTTTCGTACATTATTGTTTTAAGCTTATTATAAAAATTATTTTTAACTTTTTAGTTCGATGTGCTTTAAAAGCGTGTGTTTTAGTTTTTTTAAACTATATTTNCGATGTTCTTTAAAAGCGTGTTTTTTAGTTTTTTTAAACTATATTTATTTTTCACTTTTTAGTTACATGTTATGATAGTAGTTACTATCAATATCATGGTTGTGACGGGTAACGGTAAATCAGGGTTCGATTCCGGGGAGGGAGTCTGAGAAACGGCTCCCACATCCAAGGAAAGCAGCAGGCGTGTAAATTACCCACTCCCGGAACATGGAGGTAATGACGAAAAATGACGATTCCGAAATCATCCTTTGTAATCGGAATGAATGAGTTCTATATGTTTAAATAAGAATAAAGTGTGTTAATATATAATTTTTAATAGTAATTAGAATATATATATATATATACATGTAAAGCGACTTAAGTACATAAACGTATCATGCATTAGGTATAGCCGTGTTTTGTGGGCGGGCGGGTCGGACTAACGTTAAACCTGAGGTATAAACGGCGGTAGGAATATATACGTAAGCCGTATGCACGCGGATGATAATGGTCAGTCTAAGTAAAAATTTGTTTATATATATATATAATATTGATGACAAGCACGCGCGTACGGGTACAATAACCAAAAATAAATTTATACAGGAATAGTATTGCCGGCGTGTAATGAGCTAGGCGTGGGGTGGGATGAATGCGTTATGACAATCTAGTCTAGACGACGGAATATGCGATAACGCGTGGCGTTTGGAGAGTTACAAACATACATACATACATACATACATACATACAGGTGAAACTAATATAAACGTGTAAAATAAATATAGTTTAAAAAAACTAAAAAAACACGCTTTTAAAGCACATCGAACTAAAAAGTTAAAAATAATTTTTAAAATAAGCTTAAAACAATAATGAACGAAAAATACTAGTATTATTGTGATAGAAGCGTCGGGCGCTCAATATACGAAAAATATGGCACAAAGCACCCACGCTTTTATTACAATAATACTAGTATTTTTCGTTCATTATTGTTTTAAGCTTATTTTAAAAATTATTTTTAACTTTTTAGTTCGATGTGCTTTAAAAGCGTGTTTTTTTAGTTTTTTTAAACTATATTTTTTTAACACGTTTATATTAGTTTCACCTGTATGTATGTATGTATGTTTGTAACGGGTAACGAGAAATGAGGGTTCGATTCCGGAGAGGGAGTCTGAGAAACGGCTACCACATCCAAGGAAAGCAGCAGGCGTGTAAATTACCCACTCCCGGAACATGGAGGTAGTGACGAAAAATGACGATACGGGAATCATCCCTCGTAATCGGAATGAATACTTTATATCTCTTAATTAGAATAAAGCGTGTTAATATATACATTTTAATAGTAATTAGATTATATTTATAAGTAAAGCGACTTACGTACGTAAACGTATCATGCACTAGGTATAACCGTATTTTGTAGGCGGGCGGGTCGGACTAACGTTATACCTTAGGTATAAACGGTGGTAAGAATATATAAATATATATACGTAAGGCGCATTAGACGCGGGCGGTATTGGTCAGTCAAAATAAAAATTTGTTTATATATATATAATATTGATGACAAGCACGCGTGTACGGGTACGATAACTAAAAATAAATTTTTATAGGAATAGTGTGCCGTCTTTTGGTGAGCGTGGCGTGGGGAGGGGTGAATGCGTTATGACAGTCTAGTCTAGACGACGGAATATGCGATAACGCATGGCGTTTGGAGAGTTACAAACATACATACATACATACATGCATACATACAGGTGAAACTAATATAAGCGTGTTAAAAAAATCCAGCACAGTGGGGTCGTGGCATAGTTGGGTCCAGCATAGATGATATCTGACAGTGATTAAAATCACTATCATAAAAAACGCTTCGATGCAATACTGTAGATAGTGTTTAATTTTTAGGAGGAATTATTCCAAAAGCAACATCAACTCAATTTTCTTATTTACATTCTGATTACAAGTTTTATGATTTATAATTACAATAAATGAATAAATACATACTATAAAAATGAAATTTAGTATGAAAATGATATTCAATATTTTGTATTGTGATTTTAACTAGCTAATAAAATAAATAATTATCTAATATAAAATGGATTATTCCAAAAGCTATAGGATCTTCTATTTCATTATTTATATTCTGATTACGAAGTATAATATATGAATGAATAAGAATGAACGAAGACAAGTCCAGAGGTCAAATTTTTTTTTTTCCATAATAAAGTACATTACATTAACTTTAATTTAATATATATATAAAAATGTCAGACCTTCCGGAACACTTTCAAAAGTTAAGTTGAAAAAGTTCTACTTTCTATATGCATTTTTCAGATTTGAGCACCCCCCGTATATAAGGAAATAGTCTGATTTAAAAAAAAAGTATGTCGAATGAAAGATGTATATAAATACTACTTCTCATTGAAAAATTGTATTAATCCATACATTTTTCAAAAAGTTATAGCATTTTAAAGTTAAAAATGTAATATATAATATCGAGAATTTTAACACAGAAATAGCATTCAGTAGCCATTTTCACCGTGAGAACAAAATAAAGTCCAACATTTTTTTTTCCATAATAAAGTATATTACATAAGCTTTAAATAATCATCATATGACTATAAATTATTAAATTTGGTGATGAAAATTTATTAACTAGTTATTTAATTTTTTTTTGCTTAGCATTTTTTTTTACGAGGTCATCTAAACTATAAGGCCTCGACAAATGCCTAGACTATGTGATGATAATTATGGCCATTTTATATCGGGCACGATTGTAATCTGCACTTTATTTATCATTTTATATGTTAACTACAACTTAAAATTTGTGTGGAACAAAAAAGGTATGTGTAATCTGTGACCCTATTTTCATGTATGTCAATAATAAACAATTAACATACATTCGATAATTATATAAAAGAATTATTAATTTACTAATTATTTTATAGACGCAACTAGAAAAAATTTCTTGAGGGTGCTAATTGTATAACAACATATATATTGAATTATTATGTTTAGTTCTTAAGTAAAATATATTGTAATTGTCGAAACAAGTTGTATAAAACAAAGTTTATAAAAANCTGTCCAGAAACGTCCACGTGCAAAGTTTTTTGTAAGATATGATATCAGTTTGGACATGTTAATTTTAGCTTCGATGCGAAGCTAAGAAGGTATTAATTTTACTATGATGGGTTTTTTTTTTTTTTTGTGTGTCTGTTACCACTTTTTCTCAGCTCTCACCGAACCGATTTCTTTCAATGATACGTCAGAAGAACATAAATCGTATCTAGTCAAAGACATTACCCTCTAAAATTGAAAAAAATTGCCTCGTTCCTCGTAAATGGGGGAAACCTCCAAAAAAATTACAAATTTAAAAATCGCTGGTTTTTGAAATTTTTTCTACTAAAAACTGCCATAACTTTTTTTAAAGTTTTAATGTATTTTTTTTATAAATCTGTCCCTTTACCTGTCCAAAGGGGGGATTGAAAATGATAACTTTTTCAAAAAAAATTAATTTTTTCAACTTAACTTTTGAAAGTGTTTCGGTCTGACACTTTTATATATATCTTAAATTAAAACTAATATAATATACTTTATTATGGAAAAAAAAAAAAATTTCTGACTTTATTTTGTCTTCATGGTGAAAGTGGTTACCAAATGCTATTTTTGTGTGAAAATTCTCGATTTTATTTTTTACATTTTTAACTTTATAATGCTATAACTTATTGAAAAGTGTATGGATGAATACAATTTTTTGATGAGAAATAATATTTATATACCTCTTTAATTCGACATACTTGTTTTATAAATCGGACCATATCCCTTAATACAGGGGGGGTTCAAAACAAAAATGCATAGAGAAAGTAGAACTTTTTCGACTTAACTTTTGGAAGTGTTCCGGAGAGTCTGACACTTTTATATATGTCTTAAATTAAAGTTAATGTAATGTACTTTATTATGGAAAAAAAAAATTTGACCTCTGGACTTGTCTTCGTGGTGAAAATAGACATCAAAGTTAATAACAAATTAAGATTTTTGTAAAATAATTTTTTTTTATATTTTTAACTTAATAATGCTATAACTTTTTGGAAAATATATGGATCAGTAAATTTTTTTTTTTATAGATGCTTGATGTCTTTACCTATCATTTGGTATATTTTTTTTGTAAATCTTACACTTAACCTGCCCACAGGGTGGGATTTAAAATGACAACTTTTTCACAAAAAATTAACTTTTGGAAGTGTTCCGGAGAGTCTGACACTTTTATATATGTCTTAAATTAAAGATAATGTAATGTACTTTATTATATGAAAAAAAAATTTCGGACTTTATTTTGTCTTCATGGTGAAAGTGGCTACCAAATGCTATTTTTGTGTGAAAATTATCGATTTTATTTTTTACATTTTTAACTTTATAATGCTATAACTTATTGAAAAGTGTATGGATCAACACAATTTTTTTATGAAAAATAATATTTTTTTATAATCTCTTTTTCATTCAACATTCTTTATATTAATCAGGATATTAATAAGGAACTAGCAGATTATGTAGCTTTTGGAATAATACACCAATTTTTTAAAATTAAACACTATCTAAAAATTTGCATTAAAGCGTTTTTTTTTTTATAGTGATTTTAATCACTGTCTGATATCATTATACTTGATCCATCTATGCTACGTCACCACTGTGCCGCGACCTCCCTGTGTTGGATTTTTAATATTTTTAATTTTAAATAATAGATGTTTATATCTTATCGATCAGTATAATGGCACTTGTACCAGGGTAATAAGCTTAGAATGAGTGACAGAAGGTTTTATAGTGTAAGTAAGAGTGCACCAAGGTTCTACATTAGGTTCTTACTTATTTAAAGAAATCCAATGAGGCTGAAAGATAAGTTCTATAAGAAAAAGAATAAAGCAGTGGAACCAGATGAAGTGCCAGTAGAAGTATGGAAAATATTAGGCGGTGTTGGCATAAGGTGGTTGAAGGAACTTTTAAATAAAATCTTATTAGAAGGGAAAATTTCAAATGAATGGAGGAATAGTATTGTGTTGTCGATATTTAAAGGTAAAGGTGACATACAGGAGTGTGGAAATTATAGCGACATAAAACTTATGTGTCATAGTATGATAATTTGGGAAAAAGTAATAGATAAGAGAATAAGAAACGAGACATTAGTATCTAAAAACCAGTTTGAATTTATGCCTGGTAAGTCAACAATGGATCCAGTATTTTGTGTGAGGCAACTAATAGAAAAATTTAGTGAAAAGAAGAAAAAGCTGTGTATGGTATTTATAGATTTGGAGAAAGCGTATGATAAAGTACCGAGAGACATTTTAAAGTGAGCATTAATGAGAAAAGGAGTCCTGAAAAGGTACATTAATATAATAGAAGATATGTATGATAGCATTTGTACCAGAGTAAAAAGTGTAGGAGGAGTAACAGAAGGTTTTCGGTAAGAGTAGGAGTGCATCAAGGTTCTGATTTAAGCCCTTATTCTCTATAGTGATGGATGAAATTACTAGAGAAATACAAGAAGAGGTGCATGTTGTTTGCTGACGATTTAGTGTTAATAGGAGAAAATAGGGAGGAAATTAATCAAAGGCTAGAGGTGTGGAGATCAGCTCTTGAAGAAAAGGGTTTAAGAATAAGTAGAAGTAAAACAGAGTATACAGGATGATTTTTTTATCATAACCCACTCAATTACTTGCAGAATAATAATAATTTAAACATTTTTTTTTTTTATTATCTTTAGTTACACATTATTCTTGAATTTTTAACTATGTAATACTTTTTAAGTTCATCCCTTATGCCTTGGAGGGGGGTCAACTTTGTTTTTTTAAATGGTAACACATATTTTTAATTTAATAAAATGTTTGAGTTTTTAATTTAATAGTAAATGGCATTTGAATTTTTAATATAACTTTATTAGCTTATTAGATATAAACATTTAAAGTTTCAAAATTTTGAGTTAATATACATGTGTAATACACATGAGATTGTAAATACAGGTAGCTAATTGGTTTTTTATGATATTGTTATCACAGTAACAGATTGTTTATTATCAATTATGACTATCAATAGATATACTTTTTATATTGTCAGTTAGTGTATTTATAAACTCACAACAATGTACCTTACTATCATTGATAATAACAATGCTGTGTACCTGCTAATATCGATGTCATAAAAAATCAATTAGCTACCTGTATTTGTAATCCCTTGTGTATTATACCTATATATTAACTCAAAAATTTGAAACTTTAAATGTTTATATCTAATAAACAAATTAAGTTTTATTAAAAATTCAAATGCCATTTACTATTGAATTAAAAACTCAAACATTTTATTAAATTAAAAATATGTGTTACCATTTAAAAAAACAAAGTTGACACCCTTACCAGGCATAAGGGATGAACTTAAAAAGTATTACATAGTTAATAATTCAAGAATAATGTGTAACTAAAGATAATAATAAAAAAAAATGTTTAAATTATTATTATTCTGCAAGTAATTGAGTGGGTTATGATAAAATAATCACTCTGTATAGAGTACGAGTTTGATAAAGGAGAACACTAGGTAGGTGAAATATGGAGATCAGTGACAATAGTCCAGGACGTGTTTGGAGAGGAGGAAAGTTTCAAGTATTTAAGATTAGTGTGTAAAAGAGCGATGGTATTGATGAGGATGTATGACACAGTATTAAGTGCGGGTGGTTGATGTGAAGAGAAGCATCTGTTGTCTTATGCGATAAAAGAATTCCAATGAGGCTGAAAGGTAAATTCTATAAGACTGTAATAAGGCCAGCTATGATGTATGGTTCAGATTGTTGTGCGGTTGATAAGAAAGTAGAGCAGAGAATGAATGTTTCTCTATCTAAGGATTTGCATCGAAGCGTTTTTTTTGATAGTGATTTTAATTACTGTCAGATATCATACTTGATCCAACTAAGCACGTCACCACTGTGCCGCTACCCCCCTGTGCTGGGTTTTTTTTTTAATTTATTAACCAGAGGTTAAGCATTTTCCAGTTGCGCCTGTGGATATTTTGTTAGTCACTAAATTGTGATATTTCAATAAGTATTCTATTAATAATATTAAAATTCGGATAAGACTTTTATGTTAATATAGATTAACTAAGTACTTAAAACCAAGATATTTTTGGTGTATGAAGCTGTGGTGTTCTCAGGGTTGTTGTCGGGGGATATGTATAATACATTTTTTCTAGTTCCTCCTAATATATATTAATGATAAATTTATTCTTATCGCAAAATCTTTTATCCCCCGTCACCATGTGAGCGGAATTAAACAATAATTTAAGACATCAAGAAAAACAATAAGTAAGAAGGAATCATCTAATAGAAAAATTGATTTTAAGAAAATAGAGCTGGATTAGGATTGAGTGCCTCTAGTTCAGATTCAGGAGGTTTAAGTGTTATATACCTCCTGAATCTGAACTAGAGACAAGAAAAAAATGTCTACAGTTTACATTATTTATACGAATCCTAAATGGAATTTTGCTGCTGATTCCAAATTAATCCTATCAAATTTAGATTCTGAGATAATTACTAATTACTAATTAAATATTATTATATACTTAAAATTTCATAAAAATATAAAACAAATTTTTTCATTTTGAAATTCCTAATATGTTTTAATTACGACATAAAAGAATTGTGAAAATTTTGAGACTATTGAAATAAATTTAACCTGTTTTTTGAACAATCAAACTTGAGTATAGCATTTATTATTTCTTCAGAAGATTTTTTTAGACATTTTTTAAAAAATTACACTTAACTTTTCATTATAACTTTTTTTGGTTTAAGTCCCAATTTGACTTTATTACCATTAAATAGATAATTGCATAAGAATTTTAAAAATATTATTTTTTTGCTTGATGCTGCATAATCAAAAACTTTCTGTACTATGTTTTGATTCCATGGGATTTTAATTAAAAAATGAAAAATGTTATAACATAAAAGTATAATTCTTTTTGTCTGAATTTTATTTAAACATAACATTAAAAAATTTAACAAAACCTCATTTTTATTGGTTCTCATAATTATTTTAAGTAAAAATTCAAATTTATTTATTAATTCAAATTTAATAAATAAATTTTAAGCAGAAATGACTACATATCATTCAATTTTTTAAACACCAGTTATAAGCATTGAAAAACATTTGCATCCATGGAGCAAAGTTATCTTTTTTTGAACAATCTAAGCCATATGTATATGGCCATTGCCACTTAAAAATACTTCTTTCTGGGTGAGGCATGATAGCTAAGTGTCTTCCGTCCTTGGAACATATACTAGCTATACCATCTGAAATAAGATTAATATTTATAAATTAAAGAATGCAAATAATAATATAATACAAATAAACACATATATGTTAATTTTATATCCAACTAATGAGCAGGATTTAGAAATTTTCTACAATGTTTGCTATAATATTTGTAATAATTTATCTCTTTGACCAAAACAAAAAGTTATTAAAATATTTACCATAGTATATTTTCTAAAGCCAAAACAGATCATTTTTAGAATAATAAAATAATTGACTATTATTATGGTTAGAAATTTGTAGCATCTGCATATTCTTTTCTTATTATTCTTTGTATAGCTCATTAAGTATGAAATTAGATTCATATGTTATATAGTTAAAGTATAAAATTTTTAATGTTTTTTTGCATTTTTATACAAGTTCTATACAGAGTTATTGTTTAACTATAACTCACATAATATCTTTAATAATGTAAATATAATTTTTCCTTTTTAGAAGTTAATGGTATCGCAATATTTACAATTTTTAGACAACAATTTGATTCTATACATCTCTTTTCCATTAAAATTTTATCATTTTAAGTTTTCAAATGACAAAATATATATTTAACTAACTTACAAACAAAAAAATCTAAGAAAATGTGACTGGTTAATAACAATTTTTGGACTAGTATTTCAAAAGATATTATCATTTTTATAACAAATAGGGAGAAATTGTACAATTATTTAATGCTTTGAGATAAAAATGAAAAGAACCATGCTTCACCTTCAGTATTTAAATTAAAGAGTTAATAACTTTCAAAATACTAGACCAAAAGTTATTATTGACCAGTAATTTTCTTAAATAGGTCATTTTCTAGTTTTCAATTTGGCTAAATATAAGATTCTATTAAAAAAAAATTAAAGTGATAAAATTTTAAGGGGGATAAAAGAGACAGGAATAAATTTTTGTTTGAAAATTGTAATTAAACAATCACTTATGTTTCTATTATTTTTGGAAATATTAAAAAAAACTTTACCATTGCTCTTAATGATAATTTTTTTAGAAAATGGCTTCTTTTGAAAACTAACTATAGTGAACTGACTTAGTTATTGCACTGAACCTTTAATTATTTACTATTTGCTTTACACATATTTATTTATATATGTCTCCATAAGTATTTTTTGATAAATTAAAATTATCTCTTTATAAATGAAATTATAACTCAAATTATTTAGGTTGCATTCAACTTAAATCTCCTAAAATTTTATAAAAGACAGTCGAGTAAAGATGCTCTACTAAAGAATGCGTTAGAACATTTATTGAGCAATATTTTGAAACAAGTGAAATATTTATTTTTTCACATGGATATAAATTTTCATTTAGATGTACTCAGAGTTAATATTTATACTTGAATATTTGTAAATGATTATATTGTTTTTCAAGTTCTAAAAAATTATTTTCAGATAAATTTAAAATTTTAAAATAATATTTAAATATTTTTATATTATAAAGTAACTTTTGTAAAGCAATAATAATAATTCTATAATTCGTTAAGTGTATTTTTTCAATCTTGACAAAAACTATTTTACTCCTCAATAATAAAATTGTATGCATCACATAATTTATCATAATCAAAAAGTATTATCTAAAAGACTATATCCTAAGTTCTGAAATCTTTAATAACTTGTAATATAGAGAATATTTTGTATTACTTTTTTTATAAATAATTTTTAGAGTTTTGAACTATATTAAAAGCATATTTTTTTATTAATTTTTAATAATAAAAAGAACAATTTTTTCAGAATTTTAAAATAGGTCTTTTCTATAAAAAATTTTGATTTATCTATAATAATATAAGGATAAATACTTATTAATTTACAAATATTTTAATACATAGAGTGGTAATGTAGCAATGGTGGGTACAGCTATTATAGGAGTATGTGCATTCCGCCCATGCTATATAGTTATTAAAGATATCAGAACATAGTGAAACACCCTCTATAAGTGATGACACTAGATTATTCTAAATTTATTTAGAGCAAATTAAAAAATCAAAAGAAAAATTATGGTTAGTATTTAAAAAAATGATAATATTAGTTTTTTGATGTCTTATAGATTATATTAATTATATATATATATATATATATAATGGGCAATAACAAAACTCAACATTTTTCATTTTTCTGATTTTTTTTTTCACACATGTTAGACACATAGTTTAATAGATAATAAAGTAAAACTTAGTTTAATGTATAAGCTAAGTTTAAAAACTAGCTTTAATAGTTTTTAGAGTGTTATAAAAAAATGCTTTTTCTGTAAAATGTTTTGTTTTTAAGTAATGTTGCTATTATTTTGAGGATAAGCAATACTTGAAATAAAATTACCAGATGTTCCATTAGGATTCATTGGATAATTTTCAGTTGGTAATTTTTGATCATCAACATATTTTAAAGGAATACAATTATTTTTTATTAAGGACCTTTTAACATTCTCATTTTTAAATTCAAACCGTCCTAAAAAATAATAATTATTATTATTGGTATAAACTTTTCTGATAAGAAAATAAATTATTTGCCCATGTTTTTTAAAATAATAATTACCTTCAGCATGAGCAACCCAAACACCAAGGATACTTTCTTCCATATTTTTGAACATTAAAGAATTGGAAGGATTGATTTTGACAGTACTAAAGCGACTCTCAAATTTCCCAGATTTATTATGAGCTAAAACTACAGATGGAGATTCAATATTGAAAGAATTATTGCTTTTTATATCACCTAGTAAAAACAAATAAATTATTTTTGTTAATATTTTACTAAATATTTACTGCAAGAAGCTAAAATTAGCTGTCTAATCAAAATTGATTTTGTATCAATTTTATTTTAGGAGTTATGTTAACTCAATTTAATTTGCCTTATATACCAACTTTTATTTAAGAGGTAATTCATATTATTTAATGGAATAATTTTTTGTTAATTTATATATCAAAAGTACCTAAATATAATCTAGTTGAACCTATTAACACTGAAAATTTGAAAAGCTTTTTATGTAAACTACAATGATAATGAAAAATTTCCTTTGACAATTGTTCTACTATGAGGAAATGACAATCTAAGTAAAACAATTACTTGAATAATTACAAATAGAAACATCTTTCACTAAGGAGAAAATGATTTCTGAAGCAATAGTTTCAATAAAAAATGTCTATTAATTATTTATTAGTATCACTTTGGTTGTAGTATTCATAAAGCCTAATTTTAAAAAGTATCTTGTGTAATTAGTATTTTTTATGATAGTGATGTTAATCACTGTAAGACACACCATCTATACATGTTCAAATAATGCTGTGTCCTCACTGTGCTGAATTTTTATTATAACTCATTTTGATAAAAAAAATTTGAAAATAACTGAACAATATGAAAAAAAATTAAAGTAATACTAATTTGAAAAAATTAAAACATTAAATATTTTTTCTTAAATTTATATTTATCCTAATATATAAATAGGAAGTTAATTTCATCATACAACTAAATTTAAATAATAGTGATCAATTATTACTTCATAAAATTAAAATACAAAGTATGACAATATACATTTATATATGTATCATGTAAAACTTGTGTAAAACAAGATATTCAAGTCCAAGAAAATGAAAAACAAAACCCAGAACAGTGGGAACATGGCATAGTTGGGTCAAGTATAATATCTGATAGTGATTAAAATCACTATCATAAAAAACACCTCATTGCAAATCTATAGATAGTGTTTAATAAAAAATTGATGGGTTAGTCCAAAAGCTACATGATCTCCTATTTTCTTATTTGTATCCTGATTACAAGTTTTATGATTTATAAGTGTAATGTATGAATATTTATATATATATAAATGTGTGTATAATATAAACATATATAGAGGGAAGTGGTATTATTTAAAAAAAAAAGTATGTTGAATGAAAGAGAGATACAAATTATTTTTTATAAAAAAATTATAATGATCCATACATTTTTCAAAAAATTATAGCATTTTTAAGTTAAAAATGTAAGATATGAAATGGAGAATTTTCATACAAAAATAGCATTTGGTAGCCATTTTCACCGTGAACACAAAATAAAGTCCGAAATTTTTTTTTTTCATAATAAAGTACATTATATTAGCTTTAATTTAAGATATATATAAAAATGTCAGACTTTCCGTTACAATTTCAAAAATTAAGCTGAAAAAGTTCTACTTTCTATATGCATTTTTCAAATTTGAACCCCCCCCCATTATAGTGAAATTGTCCGATTTAAAAAAAAAGTATGTCGAATGAAAGATGTATATAAATACTACTTCTCATGGAAAAATTATATTGATCCATACACTTTTCAAAAAGTAATAGCATTTTAAAGTTAAAAATGTAATATATAAGATCGAGAATTTTAAGACAAAATAAAGTCCGAATTTTTTTTTTTTCATAATAAAGTACATTAAATTAGCTTTAATTTAAGATATATATAAAAGTGTCATACTTTCCGGAACACTTTCAAAGGTTAAGTTGAAAAAGTTGTCATTTTAAATTCCCCCCTGTGGGCAAGTTAAGTGTCAAATTTATAAAAAAAATACGTCAAATGATAAATAAAAACATCATGCATCTATAAAAAAAATTATATTGATTTGTTCATTTTTTAAAAAGTTATGGCAGGTTTAATTAAAAAAATTTTCAAAAATTAGCGATTTTTAAATTTATAATTTTTTTGGAGATTTCCCCCATTTACGGGGAACAAGGGAAATTTTTTCAATTTTTGAGGGTAATGTCTTCGACTAAATACGATTTGTGATCTTTTAACGTATTGTTGAAAGAAATTGGTTCGATGAGAGCTGAGAAAAAGTGGTAACAGATACAAAAACAAAAAAAAAAACCAATCATAGTTAAATAATACCTTCTCAGCTTTGCATTGAAGTTAAAAATTGTTTATTAAATTAGAAAATTCTTATAAAAGTTCGAAAGATACACATTGGTTAACATGTGAAATTCAGATACCACAAAATTTTCAATCTTTTAAATGAGAATTATACTGACCAACTAATCTGCAAAAAATTGTCTACAGATTAAGGCATAAATATGCTTATTTAATTAAAAAAATAGTAAGAAGAACCAATTTAAAAGAACCATAAACTCGATTACACATTTTCACTATATCTACATGGAATGGCAAAATTAAAATTTTTTTTTTTTTGATAAATTATTTTTAATAGAATTAATATCTATACCAACTAAGCCAAGACAGCACATTAGTTGACACCCATTACAAATCCCAAGACTGAATGTATTGTCTTTAGCCATAAAATATTCTAAACTTTTTTTAACTTCTGGATGAAAAGCCAAACTTGCAGCCCATCCTTTAGCTGAACCCAAAACATCTAAAAATTATATAATAATAATTTGAAATTCTTTAAGATTCAATGAATTTAACTACCTCCATAACTAAAACCTCCTGGGAATATCAAGCCTCTAAATTGCTCGATATTAACATGGTTATATAAGAGATCTTGAACAGTTATATCCCAAACATCAAAACCAGAAATAAACAATGCAACACTCATTTCACGATCACCATTAGTTCCTTCTTCACGAAGAACTGCCACTTTTGGACGATTATCACCTAAAAAAAAGTTTTTAAATTGGATACTTAAGGCAAATATTCTAAAAATAACATACTAAGTATAGGATTTGTAACAATAAAATCAGCAGAATAAACTGGTCCCGATCTATATGAAAGTATTTCATACTCTTGAGAAGCAGTATTTTTATTTGATTGAATTTTTTCTATCTCATAACTAGTTTTTTCCCATATTTTAAATAAATCTATCATTTTATGATCAATAATAATATTTCCATTATTTTCTATTATTATCTAAATTAAAAATTAATTAACTTAAAATAACTATTATTTAATAGTTTATAGTATATTATTTTTTCATACACGAGATTCATTTCCATACATAATTGTTCTCCCAATTATAAATGTAGGTGCTCTAATAATTGAAAGAACATCTTCAACATATATTTCTTCAACTTCTAATACCCAACCACATTCCTCAGCAAATAAAATTTCAATATCACTTGCACAATTAGGATTTGGTATCTTATTTAAATCAACATGGAATCCACTATATCCAGCAAAAGCCATTTCCAAAATACATGTTATTAAGCCTCCATCACTTATATCATGACCTGATAGTAATTTTTTATCTAAAAAACAAGTACAATAAAATAACAAAAAATGCAATCATCATTTTAGGATATCTTTTAAACAAACTTAAAAAAAAAAATTTCATATTATTTTTTCTTATAATTCTTTCTTAATTATTTTTAAGTTACCCTTCACTAATGTTTGAACATCTTCAAAAGCTTTCTTTAATAAATGAGGATCATCTAAATCTGGTGAAATGTCACCAAGCTGTCCATAACACTGAGCTAAAGCTGATCCACCAAGACGTTTATTACCATTAGATAAGTCAATCAACAAAAGGTAACTTTCAGTTTTTTTTATAAAATTTTGTCTAGGTCCTTTTAAATCAGGAGTAACTATAATACTCACATCAATACACGGAGCATATGTTGATATTACAATTGATCCTATTTATTTAATTAATACTATTCAAATAGTTATTATACTCATATTTTAACAAATATTATGTTGATTACCAGGTCCTTTCACATTTTCATTGTCGACCTTTGCAGCCATACTTAAAGAATCTTTTCCGCCATCAATTGCAATACCTAATACTTTCATTACATCACACATAGCTTTACAAGCATAAAATAGTTCAGTGCCTTCACCAATTAATTTAGCGGGCCACATCCAGTTACCACTACATTTAACATCCTAAAAATAAGTTTCAAGACATATTTACGTATAATCAACAAAATATTGGATATTTAACTAAAAAATCACATAATTAAAAAACCATCATTTTTAAGAAGCATATATAGATCTTTAAACACTGAGAAACAGAAATATATATGACAACTTCAACTACTAAACTGATTTCTCGCTCAGCAAATAAAGCAACTTTTGACCAAGTATCATACTAGTAGTAGTATACAATAAAAACAGCTTCTTCTCTGAGATACCCAAACCATCTTAATTATTATTATTGTAATAAATTTAAATATAGTTTTTAGTAAAATACCTCTAATGATGATATAGGAGCAAATACTAGATTAGTTACTGATTCAGCTACTGCCATTCTTGCTCCAACAGCAGAATTTAATAATCCTTTGATAGGTTGTTCGCCTATTGACGTAGCTATACCAACCTTTTAAATTACAAAAACAAAACAAAATTAATATCAATTTAAAAAGCAATAAGTTTTTATTTACTGTATCTAGTAGAGAAACAACAGTAACAGCCACATCACTAAGAGGAGTATGTAGAGGACCAACACATTGTTGTTGAGCTATTTGACCAGTTACTGATCGATCAACTTTGTTAGTCAAGTATCTTTTACTAGACACAGAAGGTAATCTTAAAACTTTATCTAATGCTTCAAAAAGTATAATACCGGATAAATTAACACATGTTAACTTTTTTGACTTTGAAGTTAAGTCAAACACTTTTTGGGGGACTTTATTCAACACAACATCAAGATCCAAATTTACAGGATGTTTCCTATTTTTACAATCAATATAATCATCTTCCGCAAGAATTACCTAAAAATATATATTAAAATAAAAAAAGTATATACATATATATATATATAAACATACTCACACAATTATTATTTTATTATGAAACTCTTAATTAATCAAAAAATAAAATTATTGAGAATTGTTTTTTTTTTTTTTTTTTTAAATACATGTTTTGTGCTCTTCCCTTAATTCTTATAAGGGTTTTAACATAATTTTTTTTAAATGGCTACATACATAATTAACTATTTTATTTAATAGATAATAATCTAATTAAGAAAATAACTTTGGGACCAGTATTTTGAAAATTTTGGGACATATTTTCATCTAGGATGGAGGAAGTATGTGGCCAAGAAATAGCTAGTGATAAAAAAACAATACTCGTAGTTTAACTACAGTCTTCATTATAACATATTAACTTCTAAAATACAGGTCCAAAAGTTGTTATCAACCAGTCTTTTTTAAATTACATTATTATCTATTAAATAAAATAATTAATTGTATGTCACTTTTTAAAAAATAAATTTTATATCTTTATAANTATCAGCATGTCACTTTTTAAAAAATAAATTTTATATCTTTATAAGGTATAAGAAATGAGCATAAAGAATACTTAATGAAACATAAATTGAAAAAAATTTAACATAAAATAAAATAAAAAATAAATTCTCAATATTAATTTTATTTTCTGATCAATTAGTGGTTCACTCTATAAGTTTAAACATCATATAATTCTATATACTCTAATTACTAATAATAATATTTTACTTTTCCATCTCCCGTAACAACTCCCACAGGTAAAACTGGACATTTTTCACGTAAAGAAATTTTATTTAAAAATTTCAAATCTTTTTCTTCGCATAGTATTGCATTANAATTATTATACTATTTTTATATGAAATCTAAATTAAAAGATCTCAAAAATATGGTTTTACACCTTTAAATAAAATATTATCATTTAATTTCAATTTTTCAATTAGTGGTTTTTAAGTTCAAAAACTACATTAAAAGTACTAAATGATTTTAAACCATTAAATAACATAATAAATTTTTATTGTTTTAGAACGAATTGAGAAAAATATAATTTCATATACAAAATTCACGAAATAAAATCTATACTTTTATATAACATTTTTACAATTTCAAAATTGTTCATATTTTAAGTTAATAGTTCTGAAAAATGATGACACAGTTATGAAAAAGGACATTTTTTTAAGTTATTAAAATCTATAAATACAATATAATTATATTTATTAATAAAAAATCATAATATAAATTCTTAATCTTACACTGCAACATTAACATATAATAATCGTCTCACTGTTATTCCAAAAAAGTACTTAAATTTATTTTTAAAGTGTTACTTTTTTATGTAGTACGTCGGTAGTACTTCGATATAGACACAAAAGTAGTACACAAAATAATTAATATTATTTGGTAACGAGTTCGTCATTTTTAGCTTTTCTCGAGTCCTCCCGTTGGATACACTGGTCAGCCCCCATCCTTCAATTAGTGAACTACTAAAGGGGTAGAGTTTAGACCCGTCAGAACAATCTAGCTCAAAAGTAGCAGACTGTAGGGCAGCTTTTCGTCAGGCACCAGCACAACTACCTTCTCACTATACCTACTAAAGGATGGTTAAGCCCAAAAAGTAGTTAGCATGCATACTAATTATGATGATCAACTAAAGGACCAGCAGTCCAACCTCGACTCTTGCCGCACACAATTTTAACAGTACGGTGAATATAAAGTATTTATGCTAAGTGCAGGTTTTACATAGTTATTTTATTTACATATGTAATAAGTACAAAAACAAAATACTACATAACAATCGAATACAATATCAGTTTTACACGACAAAAGTCCTGACACATAACCCAAAATTTCTTTGTCAAAACGTTAATCCCCCTTTTTTTTCATGTTTTCCTTTACATATTATTTTTTTCACCATTATTAATTTGCTTACCCTAC
Source organism: Daktulosphaira vitifoliae (assembly GCF_025091365.1). Lineage (NCBI taxonomy): Eukaryota > Metazoa > Arthropoda > Insecta > Hemiptera > Phylloxeridae > Daktulosphaira > Daktulosphaira vitifoliae. The sequence goes on along the minus strand of NW_026099572.1, from coordinate 63,687,188 downwards.
ATTTTCCCTTAATATTATATTGCTTAAGAATTTAAAAATGGCTTACTAATGTGGTAAAACTTATATTATACTAATATCGTTGTTATTTAATACTTCCTCAGCTATTTACCACAATTATTATAAAAATAAAAACATAATTTTTAATACCATTTCCACCAGCTCCTTGATCATGAATACTGAGTATTGGATTATGTTTTGAGCTTTCTATACAAGCTCTAATTACTCGATTCATCTTTTGTTCCATTTCTGGATCTCCTCTTTGAACAGCCTCAAATTCTAAGCTAGATTTATTAACACCTTGTACTTGAAATGAACTTGCTGAACTTCCTCCTAATCCAATTCTATAAACTGGACCACCTATTTTTACAACTTGCAACCCTTTTTCAGGCCTTTTTTTTTCAGTATATTTTTCTAGCATAGTACCAAGTCCTCCAGTAAACATTATAGGTTTAATCCATTCACGGCGTTCATCATTAAAAACCATACCAAATGACCTAACAAACCCACAAATTATAGGTTCACCAAATTTATTTCCATAATCAGAAGCCCCATTGGATGCTTCTATTAGTACTTTGAGAGGTTTTGCAAAATTTGAGGGATATTTCATAGATGGATCTTCCCAAGGCAAATCATATCCTAGATATAAAGTAAAATAATAATATTTAAAAATATGAACTAATAACGTCACTTGTTAAAACAAGTGACATAAAATAGTTGGGACAAGTTTAAATGATATCTGACAGTGATTAAAATTAGTATCACAAAAAATACTTCAGAGCAAATGTATAAATTGTTTTTCATTTTAAGAAATTAGTGGATTATTCTAGAAACAAAATAAACTCATATTTATTAAATTATATCCTGTTTAATAGTTCTTTGATTTATAAGTATAATATATAAATAAATAATTAGTAATTTATAGTTTTAATTATAGTAATTAATCATAGTAGGACATTGATATTCAACAATTTAATATTGTAAAATTTACAGAGAAACTATAAAAAATTATAAAGTAGTTTTATGGTATTTATCCAAAAAATCTAAATATTCCTAAGTTTTGAAAACCGAGTATTTTTTATCAATGATTAATATAGTGTGACAACTGCAATTGAGATAGTTGTAACAACTGAACTTTCAGTTGACCTAATTATTTATTTAGTTATCCCCACTGCTGTTTTTAGAGTTATCACAATATTAATTATTTATTTTTTCATAAGGGTATAAAAATATTCATAACTAATAAAGAAAGATCTAAAAAACATTTTTATTAAAAAATTGAGAAATAAATAAGCTAATGAAAAACTTCTCTATATTATTACTATTTTAGAAGAATTTAGTGGCCAATGATAAATCAATCAAATGTAATAATGATTAAAACAGTTTAATGAAGTTTATAAATCCAAGTTTGAAGTTCAAATTACAGAATTAATTTATATATTTAGTTTCTTCATAAAATATGGTTTTGTCGTTAAATCTGAATTTTTTACACTGAAATTTGAATTAAAAATAAACCAGATTTATTCCCCGCCACTATTAATTACACAAAACTCAAGGATCATAGTTAAAATTAAGGGTCAGGATTAGGAAATTTTTATTAATTCATGAAGAATGTTAGTTAATTTATACTATATTTCTTTTAGTACTTGTTGGAATAATTATAGAAACTGAAAATATTATGAGATTGACTTTAAAAATTTAATTGAACTTAAAATTTTACTTTAAAAACCAAAATTAACTGATAAAATGTATTGATTAATTTCGGGGTTTTATCTTTATGTTATATTTAAGTTTATTTAAGACTTTAAATATCTCATAATACTTTCAGTTTCTGTAATCAAATTCTAACAAGATTTGAAAAAATATTTATAGATCATTTACTAGATGTAATAAAAATATATGAGAAACTGAAATAATTTCTGCTCCTAGTCTTACTGTTAGTGGCAATACTCATATTCGTGATCAGAGAGATCCTTAAATTTTAGTCTACTTTTTATTTAATACAAACAAAAACAAAAAATTTAATGGATCTTAAACAATATCATACATTTGATTACTATGCTCTTTTAAGAGAAATCTTGTAGGGCTCCAGTTATTTTATGAGAAATTCACTATAAGTATTATTAAATTATAGTCAAATAAAATTACCTGGAATGAATAGATTTCCAACACAGTATGCTGCAGTTCCAGCAATACAATGTCCTCCTCTGCCAACAGCTTGCACATCTCTAATTCTTCCTCCAGTCCCAGTTGAAGCACCACTTAAAAAAATTTTAATTTTAAATTAAAAAAAAAAGTCATATTTATAATGAAAATAATCTACCTGAAAGGTTCAACTCCAGTAGGAAAATTATGTGTTTCAGCAGTAAATACTAAATTAAAATTTGACTGTAGAGGAATGTATTTACTAGGACTAGAAGAATCATTTGGTATTATATGTTTTACAGTAAATCCTTTTATAGCACTAAATTTATAAAAAAAAATGTCAATATGACTCTTAGTTTCAACTATAAAAATATTAACCTGCTATTATCACAAAATTTAATTACATTATTTGCATTAGAAAAATTTTGAGTTTCCATAATCATATCAAAAAGAGACATTTTTATAGGTTCTCCATTAATCCTTAGATGACCCTAAAATGATAAAAAATAATAGTGTTTTAAGTATTTAAAGATTACTATTAAATATTAAAGTACCTTGAAAAACCAATGACGACTATGTTCAGAATTAGATTGAGCTAAATCAAAACATTCAACATTTGTTGGATTTCGTTTTAATTTTAAAAACATATTAGTATAGTTTTCTATATCCCATTTATCAAATGCTAAACCTAATTGTAAAATAAATTCATAATTACTTCAAGAATTAGAATGTAAAAATTTTATGTACATAATTTAAATATATTAAGATATAAGGATGGAATTAAATAATCTTCTTCAGTATATAAGTTTAAGTATAAAAGTTAAGTAAAAAATTTTCAGCAGGTATAACAAAAAAAAGTTTATTACGAATATTTTTTAATTGCAAAAACTTGATCACTGTTACAACATAACTAAAATTAAAGACATCAATAATTTGAGAAAAGTTAAGAAACTAATTTAATTTAAAAATCTACCAAATAAAGAATTTATGGATATAATCTATACAAAAAAAATTTTATATGTACCATAAAAAATATTTTTGATAAATGGGTTTCTATTGTTTTCATTATTTGTAACAATTGATCTGTTTCTTTATTTATTGAACACTATATATTAGGCCTTAGACAATTATAGAATGCAAAATCAAAATATGGGATGAACTTTCATAAACTACATTTCACATGAAACCCTAGGCAAGCCCCTAGTTGCCTTCCCTTAATATCAGCATAAGGTATTTATAGTCAGTGATAATTGTTTTTACCAACCTAGTTTTTCATTGACATCAATCATAGCATCCATTCCTTTATTCAATATATCTACTTCATACCAATTATCTTTAGATTTTTTAATTTCAAACGATTCTAATGGTGTTGAATAAATAGTTTCAACCATTTGATCATGAAGAATATTTTTAATCTAAAATTAAAAATAATTGTAATTTTAGAGTAACATCGGCATTATCCATAATTACAAACCTGATCAATAAATTCAGAAGTAACAATTCCTTCTTTAGAAAAAGATAGTAAATAACGAGTTGACTTCTCAAACCTTTTTATAAAATTTAAATCTATTGTTTTACAAATGGATATAACATTACTAGAAAAGGGTGTTGAAAAATTCAACCTAGACATATATTATTAATATAAGTAAATTTAATGATAATTGACATTTTCAACAATAAAAATACCTTGGACCCACTTCTATCAAATAATCATTTAATTTTTCATCTAGAAAACTTAAGGTACTTAATCCAGTTTTATGATAAGGGTCAGCCAACAACCATTCTAGCTTCTTTAATGAATCAACAGATAAATTATCTTGGTTTCCAGCATCAATGTAAAAACAATTTTCAATTTGAATATCAATTAAGTCAGATGATATTGACTTAAGCTGTAGAATTTTGAAGTACTCAGAATTTGGTAAATATTCTGTTTTTCGATAAAAGCGAATAATTGCCATTCTGTAGCTATAAATTATTTAAAAAATAAATCAATGAATAAATATTTTCAAAAATAAATTTTTTGTTTTATATTTACTTTATATTATAATATTTTTAAAAATTGATGGGAAGATAAATTCAATATAATCTAAAAGTCACCAACTTGTACACAGACTACAAAAAGTTTTATCACTAGAATAGACATCATAATAATCATGTAAGGTATAATTTTTAGCCTTAACAAAGTGTAATAGAGGGCCATAGGTCTCCTCATGCATCTTGATAATTTTAATTGGCGGGAACCGGTCTTTTAATGTTATTCATACATTTGATCAAAGTCCAAGGTTCATGTATCAAAAATTGAATTCACAAATTTAATAAACTAGGGGTTTAACTTCTTTTTTTAAGAAAAGACAATATTTTTATTTTTGCAGTTTACTAACAAAGATAACTTAATTCTATAACTTTTTATCAGTTATTAAATGTTCAAATAATTTTTTTGAAAACTATTATTTTTATATTTTCTCTAGTCCTCAAAAAAATGTCTATTAATTTTATAAACTGAAATTAAATAAGATAAGTATTTCTATTGTTAACAATTAAAGTGCCTATACTATAGTGGATTAAAACAAGACTTAAAATAATATATATCCTGAATAGTAATGTGTAACTAAGTGTCCTACATAAATTCTCGTTTTAAATGTAAAAATAGCGATTTAATTAAAAAGATTTCTTTTGGTTCAAACAAAACTATTATTCAGCCAATAAATATTACTTATAAGCTGTATATAATCAATAAATTTGTTGATTTTAACCTCAACTAGGTCTAAGTTTTCCTTATCCCTCCTCTAAAGTTTCCTTCTGACAACATACAACACTATGTCTATATTTTTAACACTATGTCTATATTTTTAATATAGACATAGTGTTCCCTAATTTTACACTACAAGTGAATGTTATTTTCGTCATTTATTATAGGATTTCGAAACAATATAAAAATTTTAATTATCCAAAAATACTTGATTATTTGCGAATTTATATCTATGTGAAACAGAATTTTAGTAATTTTATTGTAACAGCCGTATTGAAATTCAAGTATTGGTCTTAACTTGATGTAGAAAAATGAATGTGGTTATCAGCTGTTTTCAAAAAGGCCTCTTTTTAAAAAGTATAATAAGCCAATAATAGATATTTATTACATAGATTATTATTGTTATACCAAAATAACTATTTCAGCGAATTTATTCGAAAGGTATAATGCAACAGGTACGATTGCGTTTGGGGAGGTTGTGTAAGAATGGGGAATCGAGTTGATAGAAAATTAAGTATTTTCTAAATACATCACTCTTTAACTTGTGAAGATTTTTAACACAACAATTATTTTATTACGAGTAAACGGAGAATTGCACACATTTATTAGTTTTGTTCTTACATATAAAGATTTATTTATACTTTTTAAGGCGTCTGGGTACTGACCTTTTTTCAGGGATNATTTATTTATACTTTTTAAGGCGTCTGGGTACCGACCTTTTTTCAGGGGTCGAATATAGGCAATTTTGTGGTTTTTACATGTTACGCAGTGTCGTTGTGTGAGAAATAAATGATTATTAGTGTGAGTGTCCAATATTGGGAGTATTTTCGTCGTGTTATAGTCGATAACAAAACCGGTTGTGTACCTGCCTTACTTTTTGTTGCAATACGATTATATTGATAACGACACACGTTTATTTTATGTAGTATAAAAACTATAATTAAGCACCAGCCTCACTGTAAATACTAATAGACGTGTCACGATTTCACAAATTTTAATTGATTATAAAAATAATTAAACTATTTATTTTCGACGATTAAGAAAAACTAAATATTTATAGAAAACAAGTTAAATCATATGACATCCACATCGATTATTTTGAAGTTATAAAACTAATTTTAATTATAAGAATTCAATTTACAAAATTACATTATTTACACACTAAAATATTTAAGTTTTATAAGCCTGTTCTTATGGGAAGTCCTTTGTCATTCACTTATCCATTTTCAATAGCAAACCTAGTTTCTTCTTTCCCCGCTAACTCTATCGAATCCCATGTAGGTTTTTCAATTTGCTTAGCAATATAATCATGATATTTTTTATACGTCTTATTACTCATACAAGGCATATTTAGTACAGCAGAAAACTGTTCTAAATTTGTAAACCCCTTACAAGTATTCAAAGTAGCAGTAACAACTGCAGTATTTATATTAAGAGAATCATTTAATTTGGGATCCTCTGAATAAATATTTTCTTTTTTTTTGCTAAAATTATATTGAAAGTGAAATTCTGAAAAAAAAACCCTTTGAACTTCAGTTTTAAATACAAAATTTGAAAAATTACAGGCAAATAACTCGTGTTTAATTGATTTCAAACTATTAAAAAAATGTTCAATATTTATTATTCTACGATTGTTTAAATTATACCTAAAATAGTTTAATATGTGTATTAATTTCATTGTAAAATAATATTATAAAAAATAAACTAACTCTTTCAATAATTGGTTAACTTCTGAAGAAATTTTTTTACAAGTATCAAGAGTTAGTGCACTACGTGACAATGGTAAAAAATCATAAAAACTATCATCTCCAATTTTTCTAAAGAAAAAAAAGTGTTTGTTTCTAATAAATTATATTTTAACCTTGCCCTTTTTTAAAAATTTTTCTTCGTGAAAAAATTACTCTCTCATTTATTAAATTCTCCTCGTTACTTGTTTGAGGTATGTCAAGTAAAATGTTAGTTTGAGAATTGAAAACATTCTACCAAAATAATATATATTGTATTTATTTTTTAATTTTCATGTGTAGCTGAAGTGGTATCTTGATTTTACAATAATGTGTTTTTTATTTACAAATTTTTTCTACTAATAAGAACTATTATTTTCAGTCTGATGTATGCACTTTATGTATGTGTACATTTCCAAAGTGTTGAAATAAAAAGCTCATAACATCAGTTACTTAGTGTTAGATCTAGTTTGATAACATAGTGTGCGACTGAGAAAAACACGTTATTGTGTCAGATTTAAAGAGAAATTATTAAAATATAATGCCCAATACATAAACAAGATATATTTTTTGGGGTATCGTTGAGCAATAAATGTCCAGTAGGTACAGAAATGGATAGACACAAGCAAAAAATACATCATAGTAAAACTAATACCTTCTCAGTTTTCTATCGAAACTAAGAAAGTGTATGTAAATTATTTTTATATATTCGTACCTGACCAAATATTTTTTTATGACTCTCCATTTTTTTAGCGACACTTATATAGGAATACAACAAAAAAAATTGTTTCTTACTATGTAATGACAGCTTTGCAAATAAGATAAAAGCAAATAATCTAATATCATATTTACAGGTATAATATCAAGTATGCATTGTAACTATTTTTAGGCAGTCGGTATTGCCCTATGCAACCTATGCACCCAAAGAAAAATCTCAATCAATTTTAATAGAGAAATTTTATCAAGGGTTTATGATAATGTTTTATTAATACGAACAAAATAATTATTCTTATGAATAATTATTGTTCAAGACAAGAAAAAAAATCATCATATTGATAAATATATCATAGATTCAATAGTAACGATATATTTATCAAATTGAACGATGAATTTATTATATAGATCGAGGTTTTTCTCTGGGTGTGGGCAATAAAATAGCTGCTGCGGATAACGCACATACGTGTACGAGCATGTCACATATAACAGCTACTGTTTGAAAACCATTAGTTTGAGCGTACAAAACAACCCGTTTTTGTTCCATCAGTACGATAAAACTACTGATGCGATAAGAATTCTGAAAACAAATTTGAATTCATTATCATGTCACTTAGGTATCGGTCAGGCCACTTTTTTGAAATTGTGATTCCTTCAACGTAAAAAATTATTTTGAAAATTTAAAAATTATTAGAAAATGAAAACTGTAATAAAGGGTTAAAAACATCAAAATTTCAAAAATATGGCCTGACCGATACCTAAGTGACATGATACTGAATTCAGATATGTTTTCAGAATTCTTATCGCATCAGTAGTTTCGTCGTACTCATGGAACAAAAACGAGTTGTTTTTGACTAAAAAGCGGTCGGTACCCAGACGCCTTAAGTAAATCAACAATAGTTTTAATTGTTAAACAATGAACAATAAGAACAATAATTAGAAGGAATTAGCAGGAATCATAAATTCTTATAATTAATTAAGAGTTAAATGAGACTTTAAATAAAATAGTAATATATGTTTTTATAATCCTTTATTTATCATATATTTAGATATATAATATATATCAATTAAACCGTAATTTATAATTACTATTTTAATAGTAGAATATTATATTATAATGGTATTCTGTAGTGTTTTATAACCATAATAACTCCGGAAAAGTATTTTCAAAGGAATGTATTCCATTCGTACCCGATCGGTTGGCAGATGGGTGTACCGGACTCACGGTGAGATGACTTATCGTCTCACGCAAGTGATTTCTGGGCACGGCTGCTTTAACGAGTACCTTCACCGTATTTGTAAAGCAGCTGTGCCGACGTGCGACCACTATTCGGATTGCCCGAAAGAGGCAGACAGTGTTTTGCACACCCTCTTCCGGTACGAGGCGTGGGCCAAGGAGTCCGCGTTCCGAGTCGGGTCCATGGTGATGTTGGTCAACTGGGAGGCGTAGAAGCTCTTCCAGATATTCGCTGAATCTGTCTTGAAAAAGAAGCAGGAAGCGCGGAACGCCTGAAACAGAGGCAGCCACGCCGCCTGGCTCAAGAGGACCTGGGGCATTTGTTTAGGCCGGCGCCTTGGGTTCTTGTTTTTACGTTATCTGTGTTTTATGTTGTGAGTCATTTTGCCAACCCTCCTACATGGTTCCCACTCTGGGATCCGGCTAACAGGAGGTTGTGAAAAAAAAAGGATGTATTCCATGATGATATTACACGGGAAATTACTTTTCCAGAAAATTGTATTCCATAATAGTATGATACGTGATAATACTTTTCCTAATATTTTCTTCAGTAATACAGTCTGACATTAATTAATTTCCATGTAATGTTGTCTCAAGTAATCTAATTTATCGAAATTACGTTTCCTAATTTTTTCATTCCTATAAATATTTCTATACTGATTAATATTTTACTAAAAAAAAAGTTTTTCCTATATAATATATTAACAATTCGTACGTGCACCCCATTAAATCATACAAAGGTTTATAACACTTTCTTTTCTAACATAATGTCTTTTGCTATCACTATTAGATCTTACAAGTGTATGTTATTATGAAGGTATGAATCTCATGAACTTAATAATACTGAAATAACATCTATTTTCTCGTTTATTTCTGTAAGCAAATTATTTTTTACGACCAAGTATCAGGGACGTACTTAGAACTAATTTTAGGGGGACTTATTTTTTTTACTTCAACAAGTTTGCTAGAAAATTAAAAATTTTTTACTAAAAAGCAAAGCAATGATCATAAAAGAGGTCTTTAAGAGGCAAAATTTTGAAATATCGACTTTAATATTGATATATTTAAATATCGATAGCATTGATACAGAAAGGGCGATCACCCCCCTTAAATACTTAAAATTATTAACTTATAAAGAATCTAAATTTGGCAATCTTCTTAAAACAACTTAGTTTTTTCCATCGTTTACATTTATTCCTTTATTTACTTTTATGAGCTTGTATATTGCATGTATGACTTTCTCTTTAGTTTTTCCCATTACCACAATGTCATCTGCATATGCTAATAAAACTTGATTATTACTTATCATTATCCTACGATTGTACTTTTTGTCACTTATTATTTTTTGAGAGTCAAAGGTAATTACCAATGTACTTAACAGTTTCTTCGATACTATTTTGTTTTTTCTAGTATCAGTGAATTTAACTTTTGTGTCCAGTTTTATAACTATAGATTCCTCTATAGTTGTTTTAGTGAGATTTTTTTTCAAAAATATTTGATGTACGGTTGCATTTTCCCATTATATTAGTTTCACTTGTATGTGAGTTGTGTGTAACTCTCCACACGCCACGTGTTATTATTCTCGCGAATCCCGTCGTCTATGACCTTGAGACTAGACTGTCGTAACGCATTCACCCCACCTCACTCCTCGCTCACCACACAACGGCAACACTAATTCTGATAATTTTATATTTTTGGTTTTCGTGCCCGTCATCAATTATATGTATAAACAAATTCTTATTTTGACTGACCAATATCACCCGCGTCTAATGCGCCTTACGTATATATATTTATATATTCCTACCGCCGCTGCCACCGTTTGCACCTTAGGTATAACGTTTCTCCCGCCCAATAAACAAGGCTATACCTAGTGCATGATACGTTTATGTACTTATGTCACCTTATTATATATATGTATGTATGTATGTATATATATATATATATATTCCTACAGCCGCCGGATACGCCTCGCGTACAACGTTCCCCCGCGCACCGCCCGTCCACAATATACAGCTATACCTCGTGCATGATACGTTTACGTACTTAAGTCGCTTTTCATGTATATATATATATATTTTAATTCCTATTGAAAAAATATATTAACACGCTTTATTCTCATTAAGAGATATAGAGTGTATTCATTCCGATTACAAAGGATGATTTCCGTATCGTCATTTTTCGTCACTACCTCCATGTTCCGGGAGTGGCTAATTTACGCGTCTGCTGCTTTCCTTGGATGTGAGAGCCGTTTCTCCGGAATCGAACCCTGATTTCCCGTTACAACCATGATATTGATAGTAACTACTATCATAACATGAAACTAAAAAGTAAAAATAAATATAGTTTATAAAAACTAAAAATAATTTTTAGTTTTTTAGTTCGATGTGCTTTAAAAGCGTGTTTTTTGATTTTTTAAACTATATTTATTCTGAGATATTCTCGGTTTCCGTATTTTTGTAATAACCATTCCAATTGTACTTGCTAACATTGAACTACCTTTTATTAGTAGTTCTGTCACTATACTGTGTCCTTTTCTGGGGCTTTGTTGTTTTTTAGCTTCTTAATAAATGTATTTCTTAGTTTCACTTATATTTAATTTCTTTTCAAAATTTTGGCATATAAAAGAAGTAAAGAAAATATAAAGAGGATATAATAAGGCCGATTATTCTCCTTTATTATGCGAAAATTACTAAAATGGTTCGGGCAAAAAAGAAGAGCGGATGAGTAGCTGATTCTCAAAGATTTATTAATATTAAACCAGATCATAACCTTACAGACAGCTTCTCAGAGAGATACACGAAGAGAAATTTTGATGACAGTCATGCTCCTGGTTGACCGTTAGGTTGATGAAAAAGAATGTAATATAAAAATATTTTTAAGGGAGAATTAAATTTAGTACTCCGAATTTTTTTTTAACTGTGTCTTTTTTATTAATTTTATATTGCATTTTTAACTAGATAAAAATACTTTGATACTTATTATTTTCTATATTAAATTATTTTGATTCTCCATAAGATTTCCTTTCAGTATTTAATTTGCTGAATTTAAATAATAGCATTAATAATAGAAACACTTAAATATTTACTTAAACATTTATTAGTAGATAAATTAATCAATATAGAATTATAATATATTTATTATATCGATTTTTAAAAGACAAGGCTAGCTTAAAATAATAAGTTACATAATAATAGTAAAATCTACCTAAAACACTTATATAAAGAATATGAAAAAATAATAAATAGAATAAAAATTACTTAATACTATATTTTTTAAGCTCATTGGTGATCTAAAAAATTATTTTTAAGTTTTTAAAATTTAATTAAGTTAACTTTTTAATCTTATGATTAAAACTAAAACTATTTTGTATTTACAATATTTCCAATGTTAAAGAAAAGTAAAAAAAGAAAAATTAAGTAGTAAGAAAATAACAGACGATTAGAAATTAATCATAAAAGATTAATTTTCTTTGATAAGAAATAACTAACAAATATAACACTTGAATGTTAAAATAATTATGTAAATTTGTTCCTCTTAAATAAAATAATAATAATATTTGGTGTTCAAATGTAACATTTCTGGTGATAAGTATATTGATTTGATCATTGTATTTATTACTTATTTTTATTTAATACTAAATTAAGTGCAAAATACTTATTAAATGGTTTAAAAAAAACATTAATAATATATTTAACTCTAAATAACTTAAAATAAAACTAGGTTATGACTAGTTTTGCCAGGTTTTTTTTTAATATATTAGAGATCTGGATCTATAAAAATTAACTGTATTTACAACTTGTATTGTAAAATTGAATTTAGTAACTTTACAATTAATATTGTAACTAAAACAAATTTCTATTAATGTTTTTATAAGTTGCAGATATAATATATAAGATAAGCAAATTTTACTTATCTATTACTAAAATCATAAAAGAGAAAAAATGTGAATTTAAGTATATCAGTATACATTAGTTTATGTTTTTATGTAAATAACTGGAGTTATTGCAGATAAATAACACAATTTAACTGAGAACTAACTTATACAATAACACTAACAAATTTGTATTAGCACTAATTAACAAATAAAAATAGGTGCCTTTTATAAATACAATTTTTACTTAAAAATTTGGAAAAAAATGCTCTCAAGATGACAACTTTTTAAGCCATGTGGTATCTAGCTAATATGATGTATACTTAGTAATGGCAAGATAGTCTTTCCCTCCCATTTATCAGATCCAGTTAAATGAACACATTAACTTTACAATTATACAGTAACAAGAGGTTTAACTTCTTTGTGCACAACATAAAATTTGTACTTGTTACCAAAAAGTCCCCATACTACTGCAACATTTTCAATTATAACATTAAAAGGTATTGTACATAAAGCGCCAATGATACACAATGTAAATTTAATTAAGCCAAAGCGATACAAAGAAAATGATTTCATAACTCCAAATATGTACATGTATATGTTTACTCCTGCTATAAAAGCACAAACAAAGTCCATTATAGCTGGACATGGAATAGGAAAGTATCTCGCTAATATTAAATTTGATGTCGATAACGGCAAAGTTACCCATGAGTAACATGATAATGCTAACCATATTTTAGTTTTTGCTGGTAAAGCAACAGAATGTACTACCAATAAGATGCCTTGAAGCCAACGTTTACGTTGCTGTATAAAATCCCAAAGAGAAAACGGGGACTTCTCCCACATTTCCCCTTCAATAAAGTTAAATGTGTATCCTTCCTTTGTTGCTCTCATAGCAAAGAAACAGTCTTCTGCAATTGATCCATCTAATCCGTTATCAAATGAAATATGTCGTTCAGCCCCTAGCTAATCAATCAACATTATGTTCATTTTAATAGTTGCATTTATAACATATTATAAACATTCACACAGTGGCGCAATTACGGAGGCGCTGAAGCACCCCCAAGTTCCACATCTTTGTAATTTCAAATATGTATACTTTTAACAATGTATTTTTATTTTTTAAGATTTTACTATCATATATATATAATATATTTTTTCTTATCTTACATACTGATAAATAAATGGTATATCATCAAGGTTGTATATATTCTAAATGGTATATTATATTATATTATCAATATTATAGCGATTTATAAAAAAATTTTTTAAGTATCAAAACAAAAAAGAAGCAAACCAAATAATTTGAAAAATTTTCATTTGGAAACAGAGCTAATTATGAAGAACAAAAAGAATCAGTTCAAACCTATTGGAGGCAAACAATTTATCTCTCAATTATTGATACTATTATTAAAAATTTAGAGTTCAGGTTTTCAAATGAAAATCTTAAGATGGCTAAAAGCCATTGATAATTTTATAAACATGGACTATGAAAATAGTCAATATTTTATTCTACAATATAAGGTGCATATTAAATAAGTTATTAAGTATCAAATGTAATAAAATCATTACATTTTAGAAAGTTAAAAAATGTTCTATGATTTTAGGACATAATAAATTCAAACACCGAATGCTTAAAATCAGAAATGCTGGTAGCAAAGAAACAGTAAAGATGAAATAAAAGAAATTCTAGATAAAGAAAAATTTCTGATTGTATACAAGTTAATTCAGGTTACTTTAACTATACCGTTTAGTTTTGCAACATGTGAACAAAGTTTTTCCTCCATGAGGAAGTTGAAAAACTGGTTACAAAGCAGCTTGTTGCAGCAACGTTTTACAAATTTAAGTATTTTGAATATTGAAAGGGATCTTGCTAATTGCATTCCTTCCGAAGAAATTTTAAGCACATTTGCAAATGTTGACCGAAAATTATTCTTAACACTTTAAAATTACTCTTTTGGTATAAAATAAAAAAAAATGTAATATATTCAAATACTGTAGTAAATAAATTTAATGTACTATATTAATTTTTCCAAAAATGATATTGCGAATATAATAATAGTATTATAATTTAAATATTGAGATTATGTTATGGAGATGGTGTGGGGGGCGGAGCCCCCCCACGATTTTATAAGCGATTCATAATTGTAGCACCTCCAAGATTTGAACTCTAGTTGCGCCACTGCATTCACATAGCCATAATTTCATTTTGGGAGGTGGTTTAAACAAAATATTCTTTCCCTCTATGTAATAATAAAAAACTAGAAAAAAAAATTTGGGGTAGGGGATTGAAGTCTTATGAACTTCTCCTAACTTCTTACATGCCCAACTATAAACATATTGATATAATAAAATATCTGTTCGGTGAGGTCTTCTTTCTAAATACATAAATGTATTTAAAATAAACAGTATATCACCGATTAAGACCTTATATCTCACTTTATAGCCAAATTGAGTTGGCGCCACTAGCTTGTTTTAAATTTCGCGAGAAATCAATTGGTCGTCTGATAAAAACAATCAGAAAAACAGTTATTTGTCAAAAACGTGAAAATGATAGCAGCTACTAACTAAAATATATCAGTAATAAATCAGTTTTTTGCTCTCCTGAAAAGTTGAAAAAGTGAGATATAAGGTGTTGCATCTTAAATGGCAATATTACTTTTATGTTTTTTTTAAAAAAAACTTAATTATATTTTATTACTTTTAACAAATATAGATCATATTTTAATTACCTGTGTGACTACAAAAGATCCTTTCCAGCTTAAAAGTGGCTTGTGGAACATTGACAACTGTATTCTAAGTTTACCCATATCATCTGCAACTCTAAAGCTATCAGCTAAAGTTGTAAACCAATTTACAACTTCTTCGTTAGCATAGGTAATAAGACCTTGACCAAATTGATGTTTGCCATCAATAACAAAATTTAAAATGCCTTTAATAGAATTTTCTGTTAAGAGTGTCTCTTCATCTAAATGAACAACCCAATCACAATCAGCCAACATATTTACATTATCTTCAAGACAATATTGAAGAGCTCTAGATTTGAATAAAGCGCCAGTTCTAGTTTTATAAGACTTTGGTACAACAACTTCTCTAATTCTCCTATGAACAGGTAATCCAACATACTTATCTGTTACTACTTCGATGATAAAATTTTCAAGACCTATAAAACAAAATGATTATAAAATTATATATTATTTTGCTTTTATCTGATACAAATATAAATTATACAATATTTTTTAATTTTTAATTATTATTTAATTTACCAGTTTCCAAGCATCTAGCCATATTGCGAGCAACATTAGCTTTGACAAGTTGAGGATAATCACCTCTTGTTACTATACGAATGCAAATAAACGGAGCTAATAAAGGTGATCCCTTTAACATGACTTTATCTTGAAATGCATTGTATAGTGTTAGGCCACCAAAGTTTAATATTACTTGAGGTAGAGGTAAAAATGTTAAAAATCGTAGTAAATACAGCATAAAGCACCACATGAATCCATAACGTTCCCATGGGTTAAAATTAAAAGTATTTTGAACGTCTTTTGAAAGTTTTACTCCTCCAGACCAAATTTCAAATGTAGCTATTACAAGTACTAATAGAATACAATGAAGTGAATGTTTGGTCCAGCTGCTTAACATAGCTAAAAAAAATTGTTTATATCTTAATAAATTGAGAATTACTCATGTGAAGAGAGAAAAATATTCATAGTAAATGTCAAAAAAATTTGGCTTACCTATGTTTTATCAAATGATAAGTTTTACAATTTAATTAATACTCTAAATATGATCTATTGTAAATAAATTCGATAAAAAAGACTGCATAAATTTTAAAAATCACATATAATTTCAGTCCCAAACATAATGTGTCCGTAATTGTACAAAATCTATGTTTTAAAAACTTATTTTAACTAACACCACTATTTAGGATTAAGTAAAAAAATTAAAAATAAGTAGTATTTATACAGTTATAATGAATTGTTTTACACATAAGTTACTCGCCATGAAATTATAAAAATACAATTAAAAGTTAAACATATTAATTGCTAAAACCTAATACCTAATATATAACATTAAACATGTACTAAAAAAAGTAATTATGTAAATTATAATGGAAAATTCCTAATTTGATTATTTGGATGATTCCGCCCATCAACCAATAACAACATTTCAGTATAAAATGTTAAACCACAGTATGAGATATGTGGTAAATAGACTATATAACCATGGTTTATAACTTAGATGAGAAATTGTATAAATATTCCATATTACATTTATATATGGGGATGACAACGATATGAAAAAATATCGATATTTGTGATTGATATATCTGTAACATCATTCGATGTATCAGTATTACCTATTATAAATAAATTAAATTAAACATTTTTTATAATGACTATAATTTATAGTCATTATTAAAAATTTTTAATTTAACCGAACAGAAATTCGGCGCTATTCAATTTATTTTCAAATCGCTTTAAACTTAGTTTTCTATGCAATATATTAGATTTTATGCATTAATGATAGTAGCAATAACAAAGCTATAATAAAAATACACAAACGAATAAAATAATTTAAATGTTTTAAGAAACTTAGTACACTTTTGTTATAATTAATAGAAAGCTAATAAAATTTCATAAAAAAAAATAACATTCTGAACATTAATTACTTAAAATAATTGTCGAATAAGTTGAGTATTATTATCATTATCTTTTCATTTTCCATAAGTTAATGTTTGGAAATTTGTTGATAAAATAAATTACTACTATAAATTTAATAGTAAATATATAAATAGTATTTAATTGTAAAACGTACAATCATGCAGCACATTATTACATATTACATCACCTAAGAAGAGGAAATAATAAAGGTGTACAATATTTAAGATAGTTATAAATACAAAGTAAAATTCAAATGAAAGTCTCAATTCAAATAAGTTTTGTTCAATTCGTTTTAAACGACAACATTTTTTAACATCTATAGGCGTGCCATATTAAAATTTTATATATTTAGATACTTTGACTTGGACAGTTTTTCCTAAGGACTATCGATGTGTGTGGTAGTGAGACCATCTATGATGTATGGTTCAGATTGTTGGGCGGTTGACAAGAAAGTAGAGCAGAGAATTAGTGTAGCGGAGATGAAAATGCTTAGATGGATGAATGGAGTCACTAGAGAAGATAGGATAAGAAATGAGTATATAAGAAGGAGTATAGGTGTAGCGTCAATCGTGGATAAGATGAGAGAAAATAGACTTAGATGGTTTGGTCATGTTATAAGAAGAGAATAATCGGAAGCCGTAAGAACAGTTGTAGAAATGAATGTTGAATGAAGAAGAGGTAGAGGAAGACCAAAACAGAGATGGAGAGATGTTATTGAATGCGATATGAGGACAGCTGATGTGAGCTTAGAGGATGTGGGAGATCGTGTCAAGTGGAAGATTAGGATAAGGGTGGCTGACCCCAAGTAGTAGGAATTAAGGCGACGAAAAAAAAGTAGATATTTATTAATAGATGCACAATTTTAAAATAATCAATTTTTTAATCTCATTCCTCGGAAGTACAGTATAATTTTTTCATTCTTATCAAATACTGTTCCTATCAATATTTTTGTAGTGAAAAATATTTTACAAAAAAACAATTATTATCTAATATAATCTTAATTTATACACGTACTCATTGATACATATAAAAAAAAAATTATAGTTCTTACCAAAAATAATTTTTTTTTCAGGTTCTTTGATATGATTGAATTAATATAAATTGTCACATTAAAATTTTTATTCAATATCATTATTTAAGTGATAATTTAAAAGAATAATCTTGATACATATTTATTTGAATAATAATGTATTATTATTAAAATAAATCTGAATTGAATATGTGTTATAAAATAAAATTTATACGAGTCCAAAACTCATAGAAAAATAGGGGTCACTCAATTTTTTCCCAAAAGATTAATGATATCTGGATAGCAATCGATTGGTTGTTTGGTTTAACCCAATCAAAGCTAACTTTCGTAATACTTCCGATTGGGTTTGTACAGTTTATTTTTCATGGTAACGCTTCTAAAGAAGTTCACTTTAAAAATAAAACATATAAACCTTATTTAATAGACGATTCTCAAATTCAATAAAATTAGTTGTATTAATATGGGTTTAGGTGGATCATTTAATTTTTATTTTATAACAGGCAAAATTTTAACTAAGCCAATTCGCATCTAAATTTTTTATGAATATAACTAAAAAGTTAGATAATTTTTGTTGTAGGTTATTTTTATATTTTGGAGAATAACCAATAACTTACCGTTTACATAAAATTACGTTTAAAATTATTATTTTAGGATAAATTTAATGATCCATATTAAATCAATCACTTTGTATACTACTATCTCATCTGAGGTTAATCACTAAACGTTTAGTTTATAAAAATAAAACCCTAATTTCTTATCATATTTTATATTTTTATCATACACAACAAAATAATATTATTTTAAAGTTAAATATTAACTCATTAAAGGAAAAATTAATGTTATAGACTTAAAGAAGTATAATAACTTATGATGAGTTTTAAATAATTAAAATTACAATTTGAAAAAAAAAATGTAATAACGTACTTATTGTAAAATAAGAATATTATAATTGTCAAAGTATCCGTATTTGAAAATAAATTATATACTGAATATTTATAGTTCAATTCAACTTTTTGAAATGGCAACTTTTTATCTAAGTAAGATATTATATTTTATATTTGCGAAATATTTACTTATAAAAAATAATTCTTACTAATTTGAAAATCTAATTAAATGGTTATTTTATTTATAAATTTATGATGTATCACATTGTTAGAGTATATTTAAAATTTAAAACTTAAAAATTGGTTTAAATGTTGAACTTGAAACAATAATTATTTGAAATATATTCAAAGTTTTATTATTTGTATTTTACTCAAGTCCTTAAGATTTGCGGACCATAGTCAAAAATAAATATTTTTTTCACAAGCGTCAGGTTTTAGTTTAACATATAAAAGTGCAATGACCTATTGTCTCCCCTTTAAAACGGTTTTAATTTTTTCCTCATTGACTATTAAATTAGTAAAGAATTCAAATGTTCAATACTTATACAATAATTTCTAATTAACAAACTATTTTTGTTTTACTTTATGATTAGCCTAAACTGTAATAATTTTTCATATTGTGGTATACATTTAGACTTGTCCTTTGGTACATCCACTCATTATCTATTATGATAATCAAGCTTTTTATTAAGTTATATTATTTAATAATATTTTAATATAATGCTTTTATATTTATTCTGTCATTTTTCAGAACAGTTCTTTCAAAAGAAGCTATTATTAACAATTAATAGTAGAGTGTACTCAACAGCTTTTTTAACTGAATCAAAACCACAAATTAAAGAATTTCAGTCTTCTAATCATGGTATGTTGAGTCATTCTTTCAAACCCAACTATTTTGATAGAAAAATGTAGCAAAACAAAATATTAAAATCACATAATTTAGAATATTTATACAATAGTTATGGCAATCTTATAAGGGGTACCATTTAAATATTTTTATTAATATGCATAAATATTATAGAAGCCATATGTAATCATAGTGTGTATATGGTCCAAGAGACTAATACATCATAGTAGGTATGCCTATACTTATTATTCTGTAAATGTATATCCTGCTTAGTTGTAAATGTTTAAATATAATTATTTACTTGTAATTTCGATTTAGAATTGAAAATAAAACTATCAGATCCTGATGCTTTTGGTATAAACAATATGGTAAAAATCAAACATCTTTTTGAAGCTGGTGTGCAATATGGTCATACTATAGGAACATTAGATAACCGAATGAAACAATATGTATATGGAAATAGACTTGGACACCTTATTATAGATTTAAATCAGACTAAATATTTATTACAAAAAGCTTTAAATGTGGCTGCTCACATTACTTACCGGTATATTTTATTTTTTTAAATTATTTCTTAGTTGAACATATCAATCAGTTATTTTCTATTTAAATGACTCATTTATATGAATGACGACTTAAATTTTTTAGCAAGAAAAATCATCCCAAAATTAGCAGTAGGCAATGAAAATACACTATTTATCTTTCACATGTATATAGAATAAACCAAATTTAATTACAATGGGACTTCTGTCAAACTAATCTTGTTATTAAAAAAAAAAAATTCTAAATTAACTTAAAGTTTAATTACAAATAAATACAGAAAGTTTTTAATATTTTTTTAGATCATGAAATTTATTATATTATATATATATTTCAGAGGAGGAGTTATCTTATTTTTGTGTCAGTCACCATTAAATTGTTTGACAGTAGAAAATTGTGCTAAGGAATGTGGCGAGTTTGCGCACACAAGGTATTGGCGAAGTGGTATGTTTACTAATTCATCAAGAATATTTAAAGCAGAAACACGTTTGCCAGATCTTTGTATAGTATTAAATACTTTAAGCAGTACTTCTAAAGAAAATAGTGGACAGCACAATGTTCTTACTGATGCTGCAAAAATGTTAATTCCTACTATTGCAATTGTAGATACAGATGCAAATCCAAACATAGTTACATACCCAGTGCCAGGAAATGATGACACACCTAGTGCAGTACAATTATATTGCAACTTATTTAAAAATGTAATACTCAAAGCTAAATCAATTAGAAAAAAAGTATTGAATACTAATATAAATCAGGTCTAATTTTTTTATATAAAGAATACTTTTGTTCGATAATTTATAATAAAAAATTTAAATAATAAATATGTTTTCTTGATGTTTTTTCCAATATTATAATATTAAACTGCAGGTTGGTTGTCTCGTATTTTTTGTATTATTTTATAACCATAAAGCTCATACAACCTGCAAAAAGAAATTAAATTAATATTATTTTAACTTTTAGTATAAAGGATGAACAGTTCATCTATCATTCATTTATTACCACTCAATTACTCTTAAAATAAATACAATATTCAAACAATTTTTTTTTAATTTTGCATATATTTCTTGATTTATCAGCTACTAATTACTTTTTAGAATCATTCCTTATAACTTACAAAGCTGTCAGTTTTATTTTTTTTAACGGCTACATACATATTTAATTAGCTCATAAAATAGATAATAATGTAGTTAAGTCAACTTTTGGACCAATACTTTTGAAATTATTCTTATTTTTATACCTAAGCGTGACAAAGAATATAGTCTGGAAGTGACTAGTGATAAAAATAATAGCACCCTGCCTCACCTCCAGTCATTACTTTAAATTGTTAATAACTTCTAAAATACTGGTCCAAAATTTGTTTTTGGTCAGTCAATTTCTCAATTTGATAATTTTCTATCTTATAAGCTAGTTTATTATGTATGTTGTTATTTGAAAAAATAAAGATGACAGCCTATAAGTTATAAGGGATGATTCTAAAAAGTAATTATTAGCTGATAAATCAATAATTATAAGCAACCAAATGAAATCAACAATTTTTTTCCTAAGTTGTATTTGTTTTTCTATTAATCAAGTGGTTTCTGTTAAACTGATCACCGTGTACATATCTTCAAATTAGGGGTTGCGATTGTGAACGGGTATTACACGGAGCCCGGGTACACGGCCAAAACATATATTAAAGCCCGTGTATTTAATATCCGTGTATAATACCCGCGTAACTTAATACCCATGCATTCATGGTATATATATATATATATTATTATTTATTATTATTATTTATTATTAATTTACGGGATAAACCCTTTTTTAAATACATATATGTTGGTTTTACATTAACTACATTTAATACGTATTACATAAAATCACTAAACAAAAATACAAAATATCAATTTATAACATATGAAATAACGTGGTATATATATACAATAACAAAAAACAATCAAAATATAAATAGAAAAAAACAAAATATTATTATACATAATTACAACATAAAATTAGGATCACTATTGGCATACCTTAGTAATCGGCGAAGTGGTTCGTTCAGAAGGTAGTTTGTAGGGGCTTGCGTGATACTATATATGCGTTTATATTAAATATATGACTATTTAAGGTCATGGGTATTTAAATGCCCGGGTTACACGGATATTTTTACTACACGGACTTTAACCCCGTCATAGATAAAAACACGGGTACCCGTGTAGTTCATTACACGTGTAATGGCGACCTCTACTTCAAATGTTATAATAAAAGTAATTATTTAAGGACTTAAATAATTACTGATTAACTTAAGAGATTTTCTGAGTACCTGGCTTTCAGGTAAAAGTTAGGTACCCAGTCTTTTAGCTTCGATGCAAAACTGAGAAGGTATTAGTTTTACCATGGTGTGTTTCCTTATTTATATTCTGATTAAGTTTTATGATCTATAAGTGTAATATATGAATAAATATATAAAGGGAAATGGTCCGATTTAAAAAAAAAGTATGTCGAATGATAGATGTATAAAAATACTACTTTGCATGAAAAAATTGTATTAATCCATACATATTTCAAACATTTATAGCATAATAAAGTTAAAAATGTAAAATATAAAATCAAGAATTTTCATACAAAAATAGTATTTTCACCATGAAGATTAAATAAACTCTGAAATTTTTTTTTGCATAATAAAGAACATTACATTAGCTTCAATTTAAGATATATATAAAAGTGTCAGACTTTCCGGAACAGTTTCAAAATTTAAGTTGAAAAAGTAAATTTTTTGTGAAAAAGTTGTCATTTTAAATCCCCCCCTGTGGGCAGGTAAAGGGTCAGATTTATAAAAAAAATATACCAAATGATAAGTAGACATCATGCATCTATAAAAAAAAAAATTATATTGATTCATACATTTTTCAAAAAGTTATAGCATTATAAAGTTCAAAATATAAAATAGAGTTTTGCGAAAAAATTCTTTTTAAATTCAGGATATAAATAAGGAAATATGAGATAATGTAGCTTTTGGAATAATTCATCAATTTTTTAAAATTAAACACTATCTACAGATTTGCATCAAAACGGCTTTTATGATAGTGATTTAAATTATTGTCAGATATCATTATACTTGACCCAACTATGCCACATCACCACTGTGCCGCGACCCCCTGTGCTGGGAATTTTTAATATTTATCTTTATTATTCTTCATTAGATACTTTTTATTTCAACTTACTTGTTTGAAAGTATTGGGTAATAAACACTCAAGTAAAGTAAAGGTATGATTGGAAATTTCCCTATCCAAGATTCTTTTAATTTGTTGGCAATAGCTATACAAGATAAACGTGCACACCGTTCAGCACTCATTCTATTATCAGTTGGTGAATGAGACAACCCAAATTTCTAAAATATGGTTGTGTATGTTAATTTTAAATTATGTTTATAGATATTCCTAAGAAAAAAAAATTTTTCAAGTAACAATAGTTTATACTGTGTAACACGCATATAGTAATTTATTTATGATGATACATTCCATTTTATTATTAAATTATATATAAATTTATTTTATTTTTAATAACTATTAATTGTATATTTTTCTGTTTAATATAAATATTTTAAGCACCTCTTAAGAAAATTTTGAAATTATTCCTATGATAATTATTATACAAAAATCAAATCACAAAAAAATTTCCTTTTTGCTTGTTACATATAATTAGTGTAAATTCATTGACTACAACTAGTAGTACTTAAAAATGTTTTTTTATATAAAATACTACCCCAAGGGCACTTAAATAATAATTAATATTTTTCCAAATAATATTAAATTGGTAAATAAATCCAAAAAGTTAAAATTTTTAACATAGATAAAATTAAAAAAAAATCATTAAATTTAACTCTAGATAAATACATCTACTAGTTGTAATCAATAATTAACAACTTAAATATTTGTGTATGTCAAATACTTCTCCGGGATGAGCTGTAAAACTTTCTTTAAGAAAATTTGAAAAAACAGGTCCTGGACATAAAAGTGTAACATAAATATTACTGTGAACCTTTTCTCGTTGTAAAGCTCCAAAATATCCCTAAAAAATAATCCATTAGTTAATTATATATAAATTCTATAATCAGTTTTGAATTAAATTAGCTTGGTAATTAACTGTCTTCAGATAATTTTTCCCTAGGGAAAAATGTAAATAAAGGATTACGGCTATCGTGTTTTATTTACATTTTTAAGTCTTATTGAATCAAATGTAACTTATTTACATGTAATGCATGTTTGGTAGCATTATAAGTAGCAGAAAATGGAGGAGGTACAATTCCAGCAACACTAGAAGTTGCAACAAGTTGACCACTACCAATTTGATTAAAATATCTTACAGCAATTCTTGATAAATTAATAGCAGCAAAAACATTAAGATCAAATGCTTCACGATCAACACTAAGTTCTATATCTTCCCATTTAGCCCTTTGAGAGCGTCCAGCATTATTAATTAGAATATCAAGCTTTAAAAAAATGATAAATTAATAATTATTAAATGACATTAGTCAAAATTATTATTTGTATCAAAATTTTTCTTTAATATTGCATGAATTCTTTTTTATTGTAATTAAAATGTGATAACAGTTTTTGTTTTGAATAAGAAAAATAAATATGATATGTAAATTATTAAATACTAATTAAATTAGTTAACACATAATGCAACTTGGTTTAATACAACTTATTTTAATAATAAATATTGATGTAAGTCTTATGTATGTCAATAAAATGTTATATGATATACATGTTTTAAATAATAGTTAATTTGAGTTTTGAATTTGGTTCAATTTTATTACCTTGTGAGCTATTTCCAACTATATTTAAATAAGGTTATATATTTCAAATTTTAAACTGCAATAATTTTAGCTTCGATACAAAGCTGAGAAGGTATTAAATTTACTATGTGTTTTTTTTGTGTCCATTACCACTTTTTCTCAGATCTCACCAGACCAATTTCTTTCTACAATACGTTAAAAGATCACAAATCCTACTTAGATGAAGACATTACAATTAAAAATTGAAAAAATTTCCTTCGCTTACCATAAATGGGGGAAATCTCCAAAAAAATTACAATTTAAAAAATCAGTAATTATCGACATTTTTTCCTTAAAAATACCATATTGTTTGCAAAAATAAACAAATCAAAATAATTTTTTTTTAAATAGAAACTAGGTATTTCCTTATATTTGATATCATTTTTTTGAAATTCTGACCCTTTATGTACCCACAAGGAAGGATTCAAAATAGAAACTTTTTTAAAAAGTCAACTTATCAACTTAACTTTTGAAAATGTTCCAAAAATACTGCATTCTTTAAATATATGTTAAATTAATGTTATGTACTAGAATTTTCAAAAATAAAAAATTTGTACCAGCATTTTATCTCCTTTGTGCAAATGGTTGCCGAAATTCAACAAAAAATAGGAATTAATTTTGCTTTTGGAATAATACACTAATTTCTTAAAATTAAACACTATCTAGAGATTTAAATCGAAGTGTTTCTTATGATAGTGATTTTCTATTATCAAGTTATAATTAATTTTTAAAAATAATCCGTGCTAAATTTCATTTTTTACATATTTTTTTAATCCTTTAAGCCTAAAGTTTAAGGTTTATTTTTATGAAAATTTATAATTTAAAAGTGTTGTACTTCTAAACACTATTTTAGCTCCACTTGTAAGTTTTATATCGTTAAATAGAAAATTTTATGAGGCATAAAAATTATATTTTTTAATTGATATGAAGGCAGGAACTAATATAATTACTATTAACAGTAAATTTATAAGGAAAATTCAAAATTTCATTCAAAATTACTATTTTAACACGCTTTTATTAGTTTCACGTGTATGTTTGTTGTTGTTTGTTGTTTGTTGTTTGTAAGTTTGTAACTCTCCAAACGCCACGCGTTATCGCATATTCCGTTGTCTAGACTAGACTGTTATACGCATTCACCCCTCCCCACGCCTCGCTCACAATACGACGGTACACTATTCCTATAAAAATTTATTTTTAGTTATCGTACCCGTACACGCGTGCTTGTCATCAATATTATATATATGTAAACAAATTTTTATTTTGACTGACCAATAACGCCCGCGTCTAATGCGCCTTACGTATATATATATATATTCCTACCGCCGTTTATACCTCGGGTATAACGTTAGTCCGACCCGCCCGGCCATAAAACACAGCTATACTTAGTGCATGATACTTTTACGTAGTTAAGTCGCATTATTTGTATAAATATATATATTCTAATTACTATTAAAATTAATATATTAACACGATTTATTCTAATTAAGAGATATAAAGTATTCATTCCGATTACGAGGGATGATTTCCGTATCGTCATTTTTCGTCACTACCTCCACGTTCCGGGAGTGAGTAATTTACGCGCCTGCTGCTTTCCTTGGATGTGGTAGCCGTTTCTCAGACTCCCTCCCCAGAATCGAACCCTGATTTCCCGTTACCCGTAACAACCATGATATTGATAGTAACTACTATCATAACATGAAACTAAAAAGTAAAAAATAAATATAGTTTAAAAAACTAAAAAAACACGCTTTTAAAGTACATCGAACTAAAAAGTTAAAAATAATTTTTAAAATAATTATGAACAAAAAATACTAGTATTATTGTGATAAAAGCGTGGGTGCTTTGTGCCATATTTTTCGTATATTGAGCGCCCGACGCTTTTATCACAATAATACTAGTATTTTTT
Source organism: Daktulosphaira vitifoliae (assembly GCF_025091365.1). NCBI lineage: Eukaryota > Metazoa > Arthropoda > Insecta > Hemiptera > Phylloxeridae > Daktulosphaira > Daktulosphaira vitifoliae. The sequence continues at coordinate 63,660,055 of NW_026099572.1, read as the reverse complement.
GTTCATAATTATTTTAAAAATTATTTTTAACTTTTTAGTTCGATGTACTTTAAAAGCGTGTTTTTTTAGTTTTTTAAACTATATTTATTTTTTACTTTTTAGTTTCATGTTATGATAGTAGTTACTATCAATATCATGGTTGTTACGGGTAACGGGAAATCAGGGTTCGATTCTGGGGAGGGAGTCTGAGAAACGGCTACCACATCCAAGGAAAGCAGCAGGCGCGTAAATTACTCACTCCCGGAACGTGGAGGTAGTGACGAAAAATGACGATACGGAAATCATCCCTCGTAATCGGAATGAATACTTTATATCTCTTAATTAGAATAAATCGTGTTAATATATTAATTTTAATAGTAATTAGAATATATATATTTATACAAATAATGCGACTTAACTACGTAAAAGTATCATGCACTAAGTATAGCTGTGTTTTATGGCCGGGCGGGTCGGACTAACGTTATACCCGAGGTATAAACGGCGGTAGGAATATATATATATATACGTAAGGCGCATTAGACGCGGGCGTTATTGGTCAGTCAAAATAAAAATTTGTTTACATATATATAATATTGATGACAAGCACGCGTGTACGGGTACGATAACTAAAAATAAATTTTTATAGGAATAGTGTACCGTCGTATTGTGAGCGAGGCGTGGGGAGGGGTGAATGCGTATAACAGTCTAGTCTAGACAACGGAATATGCGATAACGCGTGGCGTTTGGAGAGTTACAAA
>NW_026099572.1:63656781-63657347 GCF_025091365.1 Daktulosphaira vitifoliae | reverse complement strand
CTATTTTTGTGTTAAAATTCTGGGTTTTGTATTTTATTTTATTTTAAAATACCTGACAAGGGGAGTACAGATTTTCATTAATATTATATAAATTAAAATTGATATAGTATAGATAGTTAAACTTATTTAAATTTGTTTGCTTTTTTAAGTCGAGAAAAATAACTTTGAAATTTGAACTAGCTTAAATAGCCAATTTTTTAACCGACGGAAGGAACGTACGGTTGTCGAGTTGGTTAAATTCATGTTGTACACGCTTGGGGTACGAGGTTCCAACCCGCGAATGACAATAAATTTTTTGAATTTTTTTTAAAATTCTTTTTAAGTTAGTATAAATTTTTAACTCATATACATTCAATAACTTCAATAAAGATCAAGGATCCCATCACTTTAGTCGCCCCTTGCAAGAAGAAATTTCTTATTCGTATTAAAATTATTTTACTATATTTTAAGTTTTCGCTTCGATGCAAAGCCGAGAAGATATTTTTTTGTGACTATCATTTATTTTCTCTGCTCTAACTTGACCTACTTTTTTCAACAATACGTCAAATTACTACAATTCGTATCTA
>NW_026099572.1:63656437-63656723 GCF_025091365.1 Daktulosphaira vitifoliae | reverse complement strand
AGTCAACAAAGGAAAAATTGCGGAAAAAATTTTGTTTTTTTAAAATTTGAATTAAAATATGTATAATGACATACTAATAGTCCTCAAGATTGGATTTGAGCTTTTTTTTTACAGCCTCGCAAAAGTCCAAAATATGTGCATTTTTAACTTTCTCAAAAAATATTTAACTTACAAAAAAAAGTTTCGTACAAAAGTTGTTTAAAAGACAATTATAAACAAAAAAATTATCTTATATTTTTTCATTTAAACAAATATTTTTCGAGTTACATTACATTTAATATGAGTA
>NW_026099572.1:63619967-63653896 GCF_025091365.1 Daktulosphaira vitifoliae | reverse complement strand
CACAATTTCATACTAAATTTAAAAACTATAATTAGTATTTATTCATATATTATATTTTAAAATCAAAGAACTACTAATCAGGATATAATTAAAGAAATAAGAGTTCATGTTGCTTTTAAAATATTTCACCAATTTCTCTAAAGGAAACACTATCTACAGATTTGCATCGAAGCGTTTCTTATGATAGTGATTTTAATCACTGTCAGATATCATCTATACTTATCTCATCTATGCCACGTCTATACTGTGCCTCGACCCCACTGTGCTACCGTTTTTTTTTTTGGTTTTTTTTTATATGTTAATACTTGTTTTTAATTAATTATTAATAATACCAAAATGCTGATGGAATAATGTAATTGCAGATTGGAAATCAGCAAGGAAAATGGGTTTTGGAAAGTATATTTTTGACTCATATGAAAATTCCTTGTAAACCCTTCAATTTTTATAACGCATTTGCCATAAAAGTAACAACCACTTTATAATTTATACTACTTATAAATCATAGATCAACTAATTAGGAATAATGAATGAAATAGGAGTTAAATTTGCTTTTGGAATAATCCACCAATTTCTTAAAATTAAACACCTTATACAGATTGATATCAAAGCGTTTTTTTAAGATAGTGATTTGAATCATTTTCGGATATCATCTATACTTGTCCCAACTATACCACGTCCCACTGTGCTGCAACACCACTGCGCTACAGTTTTTTTAAGTGGTTATGATTAAATGATAATACATAGCATATATTTAATTTATTATAATTATAAATGGGTGTAAACCCTTTAACAAAAATATAATAAATTTAAATTAATTAGAGTATATTAATAAATATATTTAAAAAAAAGTGAGTAGTTGTCGAATGCCTAGCAAATTTGATATACTGAAACTATTTGAATATAAAATATTAAAGGAAAATAAATATTTTTAAATATTGAGAAATCTGAATTCTTTTGATTAGTTATTATTATAATATTAATATTCGATGTTGCCTTAGATAGTAATACATTTTTTTGTGACAATTTTTCAACGATTTTCACTAAATTTATATGTTTCTAATCTACATTATAAATAAAAAATCACACATATTTGGAATATTTTGGCAATGCACTCTATAAAGTAGAGAAAAATGATTTATAATATTTAAACTAATTTTATCTTCCATTAGGTAAAGCAGACTATTGCCTTAATTATAAGGGAGGTAATAGAAATTTTTTAATAATAAGAACAATTTAATTAATTGAGATCTGAAAAATTCATTATTAAACTTCTGTAAACTGACAAAATGTGATAATATTACCTAGTGATACGGTCATTAGGGGTATATAAGGAATTTTTTTTTCAATAAAGGTGTCAGTATATATTTAGCATTGATAATAATAACATTGTTCCAAAAATAAGTATCTGCAATTATTTTGTGATTCTTTTGGTTAAATATTGTTTATATTTATTTTAGTTTTATATTAATATTTTTAATGTAATTTTTATTTTAAACATAAAATAAATTTAGCTCTCTCGTACACAATTGCCTAAAATCCAATCATTAAAGGTATTAGTATTATTATTTACCACATCAATCACACAGTGGTGTGGTAAACAAAAAATTATTACGGAAAGGGAAATAATTTATTTTTTACTTTCAAAAAATGCTTTACATCGCTATTTAAAAAAACTCCAATAAACAAAAAAAAAAGCAACAAGATTATAAAATCAAACATCACTAATTATTTTATAAAATATTTATTTATATTTTGCATATAATAAATCCAATTTGAGAAGAATTTTAAAAACACTTTGTATATTATACACAGAATTTCCCACTATGTTTCAAAATCTTTAATAATTTTTGAGCTAACTGATATTTTTCATTACTTTGTTTAAAAATAATTTAAAAAATAGAACTATGTTAAAAGCATATTTTTTATTATTTTAATCTAACAAGAAAAATAAATTTTATTTTTATTTTTTTTAAATTTCTAAATAGCCTTTGTTATAAAAAAATTTTGATAGGTTGCAAACTTTAGGATAAGTACTTAATGAGTTACAAGCACTTAATTACATAAAATGGGTATGTAATATAGATGGAATACACAGTAACAATATACACCAATATGATCTGTACTCAATCATGTAACTGAATAAATACTTATCCTTTTTATTTTAGTCATTTGTTTCATAAAATATAATGAAAATTAATTTATACTTTTCCAAAATGATTTATGACACTATCAAACCAAGAAACATGTTTTGAAACATTGGTGACATCCATTGGTAATACAAGTATGTCATTAGCACTTAATTTTCCACCACTGATTTCTAATAAAAATATAAATAATTCTAAAATTTGTTAGAAAGCTAAAAAATAATAAATATATCACCTAAACAATGATTTTTTACTTGAAGTAATTTTTCTTTATTTCTAGCAGATAATATGAGTTTAGATCCAGATTTAGATAATTGAAGTGCAATATGTTCTCCAATACCACTTGAAGCACCAGTTATCCAAACCACTTTACCTTTTAATGTATCTATCAACATATAACATTTATGTATCTAACTCAATTGGTATGATACTATGCGTTGGTGCATAGATACCATTGTGATAAACTATGTAGATTTTCCCATCATCTCTTGTGTAAGCATGAGCTTTTAAAAAGGATGTTAATCATGATCAAGACAAAACATAAAAAAGGTAACTCAAGATTGAAGTCATCAAATTATAAAACAAAATCAACAAAATTTCAAAAAAACAAATTATAAGAACACTAATAATAAATCAAAAATTATAAATATTTTTTTTGCTCATTTTTATGATTCTTTTTTAATTAACCGTAATTAATGCTATTTTTGATTTTTGAGTAATCTGGTTTGACTTCTTTATTAATTATGTACTAACTATTTCCTAATATTAAAAAAAAATTATTAATAAAAATAGATTTATCTTTTTTCTGCTATTAGTAATACATGTAAAAACTATGAAATATATACTTCTTTAATACATAGTATCATATGGTAAAAAACCATTGAACTTAATTTCCTTGAAATTTAAAAAATAGTAACTTATAGCTCTTGCATTGTAATATGATGATTCATGTCAAAAATTTCATAAATACCTTTTTATATATAAAAAAACACAGTAATAATCTTCAAAGCCTATTTCACAACTTTTGTTGTTATAAGTATTTTCAAAATTCAATGATTGAACTTTCAACTTTTTTACAGCAAAAATCAAATTTTTTACAGATTTTGTTCAAATGAGACGTTTGAGTATTGATATAATAATATTGATGAGAAATTTAAGAAACTAGCTAATCACAAACACATTAATAAAATATAGGTATAAAATTCTTACCGAGCTTATTGCTAAACATGTTGTACCACCACAGTTCAAAATCAGAGTCACCAGTAAAAAATAAAATGAAATACATAAAAAATTTTATCACAAAAAAAAATCCTATCAAACTTAAGAAACTCATAGTGTTGTATTTAAATAAAAAGTCGAAATAAAAATGTTTTATAGGCAATACATTAATATAATTTATATTATAAAAAACTCTAGCAAACGATAAACTATAAACTGAATTAAAATAACTTATGTTATAAGAAAATTAAGAATGATTTCATACATAGAATATTATATATTATTTATTAATATATATTGTCACAGCAAAAATGTGGATGGTTTTTATATTATCAATATCACTACATGTTAGGCATTTCAAGGTAATTTAGGAAGACCTGATAAATAAATAATTAACGCCCATCCATTAGTAATTTTACACAAATGGATCAAAGAATGTGATTGGACAAATCTTAGATGACAGCTATCATATAATTTCATTCAAGATAAAAACACCAGTTTAAGTGGACGTTCTAGTGAAAACGATACGCATACAACGCTCCAGAGATGGCGTTGTGTTCCATATCGGCGGTAAGGTCACACCGTCAGCCCCACTACCACCTGTAGCATCAATGTCTTATGAATCGTTGTAAATTGGTCCAGTGTTGTTGCAATCATGGTAAAGTGCATAAGAAGTATACTCTATTATAGTCCGCATTTTTATCGTATTACACGCATATTAATCGCCTTGTGTTTTTATCCATATGGATACAATCGACAAAACACGATTACTGTCGAATGCACTTTAAAATTACGTTTTTTTCAAATTGAAAACTCTGATATGACATGATAATAATTCATTATTTTAAAATTGTGCATCTATTAATAAATATCTACTTTTTTTTCGTCGCCTTAATTCCTACTACTTGGGGTCAGCCACCCTTATCCTAATCTTCCACTTGACACGATCTCCCACATCCTCTAAGCTCACATCAGCTGTCCTCATATCGCATTCAATAACATCTCTCCATCTCTGTTTTGGTCTTCCTCTACCTCTTCTTCATTCAACATTCATTTCTACAACTGTTCTTACGGCTTCCGATTATTCTCTTCTTATAACATGACCAAACCATCTAAGTCTATTTTCTCTCATCTTATCCACGATTGACGCTACACCTATACTCCTTCTTATATACTCATTTCTTATCCTATCTTCTCTAGTGACTCCATTCATCCATCTAAGCATTTTCATCTCCGCTACACTAATTCTCTGCTCTACTTTCTTGTCAACCGCCCAACAATCTGAACCATACATCATAGATGGTCTCACTACCACACACATCGATAGTCCTTAGGAAAAACTGTCCAAGTCAAAGTATCTAAATATATAAAATTTTAATATGGCACGCCTATAGATGTTAAAAAATGTTGTCGTTTAAAACGAATTGAACAAAACTTATTTGAATTGAGACTTTCATTTGAATTTTACTTTGTATTTATAACTATCTCAAATATTGTACACCTTTATTATTTTCCTTTTCTCATTAATGCCCACTTTAGAACCTCTCTTGGTACTCTATTATATGCTTTTGTAGCGACTATGGAATGATCGAGAATCTTCGCGACGGATAGGCAACACAAAATGCATATACGCGCGAATGTTCTCGATCGCTCCGTAAGAGAATCTTCTAGAACTCAACACAATATAAAACGACGCGACGTAACAATAACGTCAATCAGTTAGTTAGCCAGTCGTCAGTTAATCGATTAAATAGTTAAGTACACGTAGTGCTTTAATATAATTTTTATATAAATTTTCTTAGTGTTTTAAACAATAAACCGTCTACATTTTTTCTGTTATATAAATTAGTGTTTTTATTTATTTTAAATCAATAAGTGAAGCACTAAAAATTAGTGACCTCGACAAAGGAAAAATGGTAGACAAAACAACACCAGAAAAAGCAGATAATATCAATATAGTTGATTATATAAGTACAAGATTTCAAGAACTCAGAGAAATGTTAGGAATTAGATATATAATAATTAGATTTATAATTTTTATTAATTAACTATGTACGGGTGTATTGTTTAAGGGGAAGTGTTGATACTATTAAATAAAACACTGGGTACAGTATTATTATTTAAGATAACAATTTAATGCATTTTTACTTATGATAATATAGTACAAGGTCAAAGGGACAAATTCCTTTCTCGATTATGTTGTTTTTTTCAATGCAGCCTATTGTAACATGTTTACAGTTTAGTCGTAGTTCTGAGGGGGGGGGGTTGAATCCCCCCCTCGGAACCTTTTAATAGTTAATAAACTGAACTTTAAAGTTTAATAATTTACATAATAATACAGATAACTCTCTAAACATATTTATATTGTAAAATATTATATTATTTTATAATCCAGAAATTGTGTAGATACGAATTCTAATGGCGTATACGTCATTAGCGATTAATTGTAAACGATTGACAGACGACGATAACATGTTGAAATTTGGAATTATTATCTGTATTACCGTTTTTCAAAGAACGTTATCGGTATTCAGTATCTCCAATAATAATATTATTAATAACTTTATTTTATACAACAAAATCGTTTATTTTTTTTTTTTTTTTTCATAGTTGTATGTACATGTTATCTTGTACCGCCTGCTTGAGCATTGCTCAATTGAGCAATGCGAATTTTACTATGTAAGGTGTAACTCTGTGTTGAGACGTCCTATGAACAAAGTTATTAACTATTAAGTGGTGATATTTCTATTGGAAATTAATATAATACTCGTATTTATTATAATTTATTTATATTTTCTATAAAATGTCAACTCGTAAGAGCAAATGTGCTAATACTTTAACAAACTATTTTAATAAAAAAATAAAAACAACCCATGACGGAAATGAAGTCTGTACTTCAAGTCCAATATTGACTGCAATCACACCAGGTACAACAGAAAAATCTAAGAGTGATGTAGCTGATATTGGTTGCTGCTTTGATCAAAAGGTTAGTGATGAATTAAAATATAAGTTACTTTCTAATGTTTGGATTCCTGATGAAAAGTTTAAATTTCCTATATCAGGAAATAGAAAGTTAAAATTTCAATTAAATTGGATTAATCGATTCCCTTGGTTATGTTACCCTAATATGCAAGGTTCTGGAGCGGTGTGCAAATATTGTGCTATATTTTACCACAATTTTACCGGTAAAGGTGCACATCAAAAACCCGGCGTATTAGTAACAAAACCATTCAATAAATGGAAAAATGCAATTGAAATTTTTAGCACGCATAAGGACACAGAGTATCATAAAAACAACGTTTTTTTTGCTGAGAATTTTATTTCCATATATTGCAACAAACAGTTACATATTTGTCAAAAAATTGATTCGGCACGTGCTAATCAAATAGTTGAAAATAGAAAAAAATTAACACCAGTTATTCAAACAATAATTTTGTGTGGTCGTCAAGAATTGGCTCTTCGTGGTACATCTGATTCTGGACCACTCACTTTAAATGAGCCAGTCCAAAATGATGGTAATTTTAGAGCTCTTTTGCGAATGCGAATGAACTGCGGTGATAAAATGATGACTGATTGTATTGAAAATGACGCATTTAAAGCTATGTATTTAAGTCCTACTATTCAAAATAATTTAATTGATATAATTGGAAAAATAATTCAAAATTGTTTAGTGGATAGAATCAATAGGGCAAAATCATTTTCAATTTTAGTAGACGAGACGACTGATATATCGCGAATTGAACAAATGTCACTTTGTATTCGATATATCGATGAAGATCCTGAACATCAATTCATTTTACGTGAAGATTTTTTAAAATTCGTGTCGGTAGAAAATACGACTGACAAAAATTTAGCCAATATTATTTTAGGTAGTATTAAATCTCTTGGAATAAATCCGAAGTATATGGTAGGACAAGGATACGATGGGGCGGCTGCAATGAGCGGAAATTTCAAAGGAGTGCAAGCAATTATTCGAAAAGAATATCCGACCGCGCTTTACGTACACTGTAGTGCTCATTCTTTAAATTTGGCTCTCTCTCATTCCTGTAGTATTCAACATATTCGTAACTGTATTGGTACCGTCAATTGGTGGGAAATTTCATTAAAGGTTCAGCAATGCGAACCGAAATTTTAAAAAAATACATCAAAGAACAATTTCCTGAGTCTAAGTGGACCAAACTTACATCAATGTGCGAGACACGTTGGGTAGAAAATCACGACGGACTAATAAGATTTACAGAAATTTATAAGGCAATTGCTAATACATTGGAAGAATTACAATTCACTCGTGATATTGAAACGTCATCAAAAGCATTACAATTTGGAAAATCTATTATAACCAGTGATTTTGTAATAAGTATGGTCTCAGCATCTATACTTTTTTCCTTAACATTGCTACTGTGTAAGAATTTACAGTCTGTAAATTGTGATTTGACCGAAGCAATAGCGTATGTTGATATTGTGCTACACGAAATAAATGATATGCGAAGTAATATGGATAATACATTTTCCAATATTTTTAAAAAAGCTGAGGCTCTTATAAAATCAATTGATTACGAAGAATGTATAAGAATACCTAGAGTTATTGGACATCAAAAAAATCGAAGTAATATTGTCGTGAATTCACCTGAAGAATACTACCGTATTACAATAGATATTCCTTTTTTTGACGACTTCATTGAACAGCTTCAAACAAGGTTCAATAATCATAAAAAAATAATTTCTTCATTGCACAAGTTATTACCAAAAACATGCGATAAATTTGAAATTGATTTAAATGATTTTGAAATATATTCAGAATTTCTGGATTTAGAAGTACTGCCACAAGAAATTAAACTGTGGAAAAGAAAATGGACTGACGAACTAGATGTAGACCGTCCAAATTCGGCTATTGAAGCGTACATTAAATGTAATTATGAATATTTTCCAAATGTATCTTTTCTTTTGAAAATATTGGCTACATTACCAGTTTCGACTTCTACACCAGAGCGCTCATTCTCTACTTTGAAAAGGCTAAAAAAATTTTTACGAAATTCATTTGGTCAAGAACGTCTTACAGGTCTAGCACTTTTGAGTGTGCATAGACAAATTAAAATAAATCCAGACGATGTGATCGACAGTTTTGCAAAAGAAAAAAAAAAGACTGATAGACTTTGTGCTATAAAAATGTATTATTTTAAAATTTAAACTGAAAAATGACTCATAAAATTTTGTATTGTATTGTATTGTATTATAATTTTGTATTTTAATTTTAGTATATTTCAAAAGGTAAATTTTGTAAAATAATGATAAAGGTAGGTCATAACATAAAGTATAATATCTTGTGGTATAACCTAACTTAATAGTAAGACAATTTTTTTTGGTTTATGTTATGTATTAGTATTTTTTTTAAATTATTTAAAAACATATAATTTGGTTAAAACCCCCCCTGAAAATTTGTTCTAGCTACGGCCTTGCTATCCGTCACCACCTGAGTAGTGTAGACCAATCGCCCACTGATCATTTATTTTTAAATATTTTCTAATGAATAAATCTGTATATTAATATCTTTTTTAACTTGCAAGTTCCCGTTTGGACTGATATGTAACACAAAAGGGTAAACAAGCATTATTATTTATATAATTAAATAAAAAATACATAATATTATATTCTTTTGAATAAAAGTTAACAAACAGCGCTGTCCAGCGGACTTTTTTGCAACTGACAAACGGTACTAAAGCTGTAGCGTAACGCTACAACCACTATTGTAGATTATTTTGTCCACTAATGCTGCCCCTATCGATTATATTTTTAAAATATTGACTGATGATGGTGCGGCGTGCGGTGTGGCTTGATATGTCGTGGAAAACGTTATCAATATTTCTTAAAATAATTTCATTTACACGTGCGGACAAATTTTATTATGCCGACACTCAATGTTTGAATTGTTATTACTTTTCAGAATTTTAGCTGCGATGCGAAATCGAGAAGGTATTAATTTTACTATGAAGTATTTTTTTTTTGTGTCTTTGCAAGTGGGCTTTTTATATATTGGCCTGTAACAACAACGTGGTTTGCCACTTGCATAACGACTAGCTATAGTAGCAAGGGTCGCCACCACCTAGGCAAGGTGTCACACCTATCAGATATAATTACCGGACCATAGGTGGAATTTAATTTTAAGTTAATTAAAAGTATAATCTAAGTTAATATGTCGTTATATGTATAAATTAATATAATACCTCGTGGTTTATTAAACACAATTATGACAATCAAAGTTGTATATGGTTGATATGTAAAACATACCGTAGCCCGTGTCTAGATTAAGGAATAGGGATAAAATACACGCGAGTAATTAAGTTACTCGCGCAATAAAATTAATATTACAGTTGAAATTAATAAAGAAATTTAATTGTTAAAAAAAAAAGAAAATTAAGTTAAACATGGACAAAAATGCGAATGCATCAAAAACCATGTCTACAAATAAAGGTAATACAAATAAAATAAAATATTTAAACAAAACAAACGAGTATTATTACAAACATCACGGACGGTATTGGAACACATCCGTTACTGTTAATCGGAAGTTAATGAAAAACACCAGGAGCGGTCTGGACACTCGCTCCTTAGCGTTGGCTAGAAGAAAAGGGAAACACGTGCTCTCCACACATAAACAAAATTAAGTTAATTTACAATAAAATAAAATGAAATAAAATAATTAATAAATTATAGCTCATTACATAAATATAATATTAAAAAAGAAAACGATACCCGGTCTCCGAAGAGACCCATCCGNTAAAAAAGAAAATGATACCCGGTCTCCGAAGAGACCCATCCGATGGTCTGGATGCTTCGTTGAAAAGACCTGGCCGTTCGCCATTGGCGGCTCTACTCCATCATTGAAAAAAGAGTGTCAATAAAACAACAAATGTGTGCACCCTAGCACGGTCAATGACAGAAGTAAGAATAGAGAAGAGTCAACACCGATCTAACGGCAATTTCAAATCGATAACGGCCAGTCTTTTTGGAAGGGATCAATACTGATAAACAATTCGATTTTAATTATATTTCTCTTTTATCGCCTTATCTAGCGGTCAGCGGTAAAATAATGNACGCCTTATCTAGCGGTCAGCGGCAAAATAATGAGTGGTTGACACCGCTGTGTCAGAATAAGGTTCTTTCATGCGATAAAATAAATAAGTAGACATAACAAAAATCATAAACGGTCCACCTTCGAATTTGTGATGTTACAGAGTTACATCTGCAATTATAAATGTATTGCGAAATTGTCTACGAAGTCCTAGATCTAAAACCATTGTTCGTTCTCCGTAGGTCCTTATAATTTGATTGTTTGCAGTGTAAAGTACTCGAGTTGAAATGTTAGATTTGTCTAAGTTGTTAGGTTTTATTATTGAAACTTCGGCTCCACTGTCAACTAAAAATTTTTGATTAGATTTTTTGTCTAGGATTTCTAAGCAATGAGAGTCCCTCCGTGTCTCGATTGTAGGCACGGAAGGCATTTTTAGTTTTCCGTTTTGATTGCCGGTTCTGTGGTCCATTTACATGGTTTAACACATTTTTGTGCCTTACCGCGAAATTTGTAATGGAAATAACATAATGGTCCTTCTGAGTTGTAACGTGACCGAGATTTTGAACGTGAGTGGTATTTCTTGAATAAGTTCGTCTTCGCTGTAATTGAAGTTGCTTAATTTGTTGTTGGAAATCCACTAGTTTATTTTCTATATTATCTGGTTTTTGTTGTTCTTGTATCTGGTTCACTGTGTTTATAGAGTCATCAACTACTCGGTCGGCCATTTCTGCAAGTTCGTCGACAGTACTAATGAGTGGTTGACACCGCTGTGTCAGAATAAGGTTCTTTCGTGCGATAAAATAAATAAGTAGACATAACAAAAATCATAAACGGTCCACCTTCGAATTTGTGACGTTACATCTTTTATTACTTTTTCTCAGTTCTCATCGAATCGATTTCTTTCAACGATATGTCACAAATTGTATCTAGCCGAAGGCATTACCCTTAAAACTGAAAAAAAATTTCCTCGTTCTCCGTAAATAGGGGAAACCTCCAAAAAAATTATAAATTTAAAATTCGGTAATTTTCAACATTTTTTCAATTTTTTTCCTTAAAATTGTCATAACTTTTGGAAAATAAATAAATAGAAACAATTTTTTTTTAAATCTGACCCTTCGCCCGCCCACAGGGGAGATTCAAAATGACAACTTTTTTAACTTAACTAATGAAAGTGTTCCGGAAATACTGACTCTTTTATATATATTCAATTAAAGTTGATGTAATATAATTTATTATAAAAAAAAAATGTTGGACTTTATTTAGTTTTCATGGTGAAAACGGACATCAAAGTTAATAAAAAAAAAACGATTTTTATAAAAAAATTCTTTTTTATATTTCTATACATTTTTTAAAAATGTATGAATCAATACTACTTTTTTATGACAAATACTATTTTTATACCTCTCTCATTTGACATTACTATGAACAAAAAAAAAAAAATCAAATTATAGATTGACTTTATGGTGAAAATGGCTACCGTATTAACAAATATGCTATTCTTGTGTTATAATTCTCGGTTTTATATTTTATTTTATTTTGAAATACCTTACGAAGGTTTTTGAATTAGAAATAAATTTTTAATTTATTTGATTTTTATCTCATTTAGATTCAATAACTTCAATGAATATATTGTGACTCAGCCCGAAATTAATCAAGAGTAGAGTCACAACAAAACGTGGCCTCTCCCGTTAGCCAGATCCCAGAGTGGGATTCGTTGCCCAGGCCGTACCACGTAGAATTGGGAGTAGGACTTTACTATGAGATTAGGTTATGACAAACACACAAACATACAGATACAAACATTAAAAACAAAATGACCTGGTAAATCAGGCCTTTTTCGTTTTTCCGGGGCAATCCTTTACCAGGTTGGCAAAAGTACGCATATCCGCAAGGATCTGTCCATGTTTGGACAATGCTTTTTCGAGGGCGGCTATGTCCTCACCGGCATATCTCTTCTGCCCATTTGCTTGCGGCGACATCGTTGGAGTCACCTGTGGGAAGAGTGTTGCAGCAGGTGAGTGATCCATGTCTAGGACCTCTACCTCAGGACTTGTAGGCGATAACTCCTTTCACTTCATACGAATCACCTCGTCCTTGTCGAAAGTTTCAGGACTCCGATCCACCAGATCCTCCCAAACGAAACATCTCTCGTGATGGACTCTTCATCGCTAGTTTCATCGTCATCTTCTATTCCTGCTTGTTGTTTTGCAAGGTGACGCAAAACTCCAGATACCCTATAAATCGGCTTCTATTAATGAAGCAACCTATAGAGTTAAATCTTTTCTCAAGAGAGATAAACCTTCCAGTCGTTGATCATCTTCTCGAAGTCGACCACGTTGTCCTTTGTAAATAATCGCGTCAGCCAATCCACTTCTTCTTCATGCGGCTTCTCCCGCATTACACTAAAAGAAATAATAGGCCCACGTGTTTGACTCGCCACGCGTGGGACTTCGCAGTCGCTTGATGAACGTAGCGAATCCCAACGTAGCAGGAGTGAACCCGCTACGTTGAATCCGGTTTTGGAACCTTTCCCACTCACACCTGCCGCCCCACGAGGCTCTGATAACTCTGGAGGGGGGTTGGGTTGGGTTCACCCAATCCAACGCTTGTAGTGTCAATAGTGTATGGAAATTACCACTTAGCTCTAGGCTGCACTCGTGTATGAGGACGAAACAAAAGATAGATACAAAGTAAGAATAGGTACTTGAAATGTTGGAACATTAACTGGTAGAAGTAGAGAATTAGTAGAAGTATTGAAGAGGAGAAAAGTTAACATTTGTTGTGTGCAGGAAACTAGTGGAAAGGGGAGAAATCGAGGGTTTTAAATTAATAATATAATCAGGGAAGTATAGTACAAAGAATGGTGTAGGTATAATAAAGGATGAGGAAATGAAAAGTAAAGTAGTACCTGCGGGAATAGTGCTGCAGTAGGTGAGTGGTCCGAACCTAGGATCACACTGACTCTGTAGCGCAGCACAACGGAACACCTCTAATTCTACTCCTCGTAAATTTTACTATGTAGCTTAAAATATTTTTTCTTTAAATTTCTTCCAACATTCTGAAAATGCAAATTGTTTAAGAGATTTTGATGATATTTTATCTGAAATTCCAGACTCTTCCAACAAAAATGTTAAAAATATTATGTTTTCTGAAAAAATCCTTTTACATTAAAAATGCCTTTTCCTAATTAAACTGTTGACTATAGAGATTTCAAATTACCTGAAAAAAATATTTTAACTTTTTAACTTGCATTGATTCTTATGTATACATATAACCAATTATTTGATACAATGGTTTTAGTAAAAAGTCTGGTATAATAAATTAATTCCTTACATGTGGTGTTACTGTATTGAAGCAAGTTTTATTTATCAGTAAATCAAAAAGTGCACCATTTGGTTTTAACTTATCTGATCATGTGTTGTTGTCAGTAAACTGATAAAGAATTTTTCAATTACTTTTTTAGTTGTACTTAATTATGAAATCAAAAATATTTTATCTGTGACAGTTTTTTTAATATTTCTTTAAAATTATCTTTAATGCATTTAGTACTAACAATTAAGTTCAAAAATCAAATTATTATATGAATTAAATGATTTCTAATAATAGTTTAACATAACTATTATATTAAAAACCATAACAAGATTTAGCAATAAATAATTATATAAAAATAAATTTATACAAAAGTAAAAAATGAATAGTTCCTATATAACTAAAACAGAAATTAAATCCCCTTTTTTGATTGGAGTTGCTGGTGGTACTGCTTGTGGGAAGGTTAGTCATTTTGTAAAACCTTTTACTGACAAACTTTAAAGCTTAAAAAGACAATTTTACAGTCAACAGTGTGCAAAAATATAATAGAAAAACTTGGCCAAACAAATTTAGATGAAACCAGGAGACAAGTTGTATCAATTAGTCAAGATAGTTTTTATAGAGAATTAAATGCAACAGAAAAGATCAAAGCTGCTAAAGGACAATTTAATTTTGATCATCCTGGTAATATCTTAACTCAGTTTTCATACAATTGAGATAAATTAAATTTTTTTATAAACTAATGTACAGAGAAAAAATAGAAAAATTGTGTATGTTAGGGGCTATGCATAATAAGTTATATTCAAAATACATGCTATTGAATTAATAAAATATTCTCCTTAATGTTTTAACTAAAATGTTTAAAACCTAAAAATGAAAAATATATTAAAGGTAAAAAAGAACAATGGTGGTAGTCAATTTTTTTTTTCATTAAATTTATTGTTTAAATAAATAAATAGTCTATTAGAATAAATATCAAGTAATAAATAATTAAAGTGTTTATTTTGTATTATTTTTACAGGAAAAAAATTTATCAACTTCAATTTATTTTCTTGAAAATTTTATAGAAATAGACTACTACCATTTTTGCCAAGTACCCTTTACCTATTAAAGTGGTAATTTAATTGTACCCCAACATTGAAAAGTATATTATATTTTCTAATGGCATAATACATGTAAAATATTTATATATATGAAAATTCTATAAAAAAAAAAGTTTGTTTAGTGATGTGTAGTTAAGAGTATTTTAAGTAAATAATATTAAACTATATCTAAAAAGTTTTCTTCGAAATTACTTTTAATTTAAGAGAAACTTTGTGGTCATTAGTAAATCAATCGCTCTGTAAAAATTTGTATTTTGGAAAAATTTTTTAGGAGTAATTCCTGTAAATTATGCATATAACTTTTATCATATGTGTTTCATCACTGCATTATTTTTCAGTTAGAAAGATTTAACTAATATTAGTAGTTTATATTAGTTAAATATAGTTAAGTCTAATATTCTATTTTAGATGCATTTGATGAAGTTTTTATGTATCAAACAATGGCTGATATCCAAGCTGGTAAGACTTGTACGATACCTGTTTATAACTACAAAACTAACTCAAGGTAGATCAATTTTACAATACTGACTTCATGAGTAAACGTCTTTAAAATTACTAATTTTTTAATTATTTTAGAAACAAAGGTGAAGACATTGTAATATATCCAGCTGATGTTGTTATTGTTGAAGGGATACTTGCATTTTATTTTCCAGCAATAAGAGAATTATTTCATATGAAATTATTTGTGGATACAGATTCAGATACTAGATTGGCAAGGCGAGGTAATCTTCATATGAAAAAATTATCTTGTATTATACTAATTAATATTTTAGTTCCTAGAGATATTAATGAAAGAGGCAGAGATTTGGAACAAGTTTTAAACCAGTATATGAATTTTGTTAAACCTGCATTTGAAGAATTCTGTTTACCAGTAAATATGACCTATATAGTATTAATGTGATTTTATATACAATGTTTTAGAAAACCCATTTTTCAGAAAAAATTTTTAAAATATAAATTTATTCTAAAGACAACTATCACAGTTTTTCTTTTTTTTTAAACTAGGTTTGACATTTTTAAAAGTCTTCATTAAATTAATATTTCAAAAATATTCTTACCTAATTAATATTATATTAATTTATAAAAAAATGTCAGACTTTCCAGAACACTTTCAAAAGTTAAGCTGAAAAAGTTCTACTTTCTATATGCATTTTTCAGATTTGAACGCCCCCCCCATATATTGTGAAATTTAAAAAAAAAGTATGTCGAATGAAAGATGTATATAAATACTACTTCTCATTGAAAAATTGTATTGATCCATACATTTTTTAAAAAGTTGTAGCATTTTAAAGTAAAAAATGTAAAATATAAAATCGAGAATTTTCATACAAAAATAGCATTTGGTAGCCATTTTCACTATGAAGACAAAATAAAGTCTGAAATTTTTTTTTCATGATAAAGTATATTACATTAGCTTTAATTTAAGATATATATAGAAGTGCCAGAATTTCTGGAACACTTTCAAAAGTTAATTATTTGTGAAAAAATTGTCATTTTAAATCACTCCTTGTGGGCAGTAAAGGGTCAGATTTATAAATTTACCAAAATGATAGGTAAAGATATAAAGCATCTATAAAAAAAAAAATTATATTGATATGTTCATTTTTGAAAAAGTTATGGCAGTTTTAAGTAAAAAATTTGAAAAAATTTCGAACATCATAGTAAAAATAATACCTTCTCAGCTTTGCATCTAAGCTAAAATAAAAGAATTGTGATAATTAAACTTTGGGAAGTTACTTACTTTGTATATCTATAATACTAAAACTATTTAACAATGTATTCTATTATGTATGTAGAATTTAAAATGATGTCAGCATGGGTAAATGTCGAGATTGTCAATCTAATATTCCTAAAATATTGTTTTAGTAGGGTCTTTTAATAACTAAGCCCTAGTAACACAATATATCTAGGAAAAAAAGAAAAACCTACAAATACAGTTTTACTTCGCTTATCACCCATATTAATGATCCATTTTGTATAAAAATATAGCAATAGGTTTTACATAAACAAATTGTCTATAAGAGATAGAACCATTTTGTTTTATTCAATATGCCCCATAGTCTAGATTTCAGAAAGGAGGCCTTGAGAAATGATATTTTATGAATTTTTTTTTCTTTCAATAATTTGGTTAAGGTAACTTAAGCTGTCCTCTGTACTATTATTGAAATCACACTAATACTGTGTGCAAGCGCTTAATGTTAATTAAATTATTAAATTCAATTATAATTTATTTGATTATAATTATAAAAAAATTGCTTGTTTATGAAAATATAATTTTTAAGGATTAATGCTTATCTTAACTTTACATCTCAGCTTAAAATTTTAATTTTTAAGTGTTCAGCATGTTTTTATTTTTTTTTTTAATTTTAATTTTATTTATTTTCAGACAAAAAAGTTTGCTGATATAATAATTCCGAGAGGAGCAGAAAACTTTGGTAAAGCTCATTAAATAATTTAAATAATTCACAAGTATTTCAAAATTTAAGGCTAACTTTTTATAAATAAAATTTAGTACCCAATTAACAGTATATACATTTTAAAAAACCTAGCACAGGGGGGTCACAGCACAGTGGTGACATGGCATAGTTTGATCAAGTATAATGATATCTGATTGTGATTAAAATCACTAACAAAAAAAAAAACGCTTTGATGCAAATCTTTAAATAGTGTTTAATTTTAAAAAATTGGTGGATTATTCCAAAAGGTACATGCTAGTTCCTTATTAATATCCTGATTAAGATAAAGTATGTTGAATTATTAAAAAGGAATTATTAAAAAATATTATTTCTCATAAAAAAATTGTGTTGATCCATACACTATTCAATAAATTATAGCATAATAAAGTTAAAAAATGTAAAATACAAAATTGAGAATTTTTACACAAAAATAGCATTTGGTAGCCATTTTCATCGTGAAGATAAAACAAAGTGTGAAATTTTTTTTTCATGATAAAGTATATTACATTAGCTTTAATTTAAGATATATATATAAGTGCCAGAATTTCTGGAACACTTTCAAAAGTTAATTATTTGTGAAAAATTTGTCATTTTAAATCCCCCCCTGTGGGCAGTTAAAGGGTCAGATTTATAAAAAAAAATATACTAAATGAAAAGTAATGATATCATGCATCTATATAAAAAAAAATTATATTGATTTGGTTATTTTTAAAAAAGTTATAGCAACTTTAAGTAAAAAAAATTTCAAAAATTAGCGATTTTTAAATATGTAATTTTTTTGGAGGTTTCCCCCATTTACGGGGAATGACGGAAATTTTTCCAATTTTTAAGGGTAATGTCTTCGACTAGTTACGATTTGTGATCTTTTGACGTATCATTGAAAGAAATTGGCTCGGTGAGAGCTAAAATAAAGTGATAAGACACAAAAAAAAACACATCATAGTAAAACCAAAACCTTTTCAGCTTCGCATTGAAGCTAAAAATCACCAATTAAAATTTAAAATTAAAATTATCAATAGTATAAGAATTGCATTTTTAAGTGTTATTTATTTATATGTAATGATTTTGATAGTTGCCATTGATTTGATTGTTCAACACATCAGAGATTTATTAAACAGTGAACAATGCTCTCAACATGAAAATTCTGATGGAAGTATTCCGTTATCTAGTGTCAATAATAATCCATCAAGACTTCATTAACCTCAATTCAAGTAATCACTTTTAGAAGAGAAGAATTGAAATTAATATTTTTTGTATATTTTTAATGTTACAAAGAGTAGTACAATAAACATGAAGGTAAAAATGTAACTATGAAAAATATTTTGTATAAGTACAATATATTATGTATAAATTATTATTCTTGAAAAAATAAAATAACTTAGCAAACAATTTGTTTACATCAGGTTTTTCTTTATTGATAATATAATTCAATGTTCATTCCATCATGAATTTCATCTAATATATAGTTATATGTAAGGTCAAAAAAAAAAATGCCATCGTACCAACTATAAGTTAAAGAGAGATTTTATAATATTATTTAAAAACTGAAGTTTTAAACATATTTAAATATCTTACAGTAAAAAATATATAATTAAACATGCTTATATTACTTATTCATCGATAAATTTATCTTCTATTTAACAGATGTTTAGCTAAAAAAGTTGTATTATATCATTAAAATGACATGATAAAATAATTAATCTTATTGATTGGTAAATTTTGACTAGGATTAAAACGTGTTTATTATACATATTTATAGTCTGTACTACTCAACCAAATTATAAAAATTAAAATAACTATTGCTTGAAGAATAACCGTTTTTATAAAAATTATTGATCGCTTTTAACTTGTATTATTAAAAAGTTAAATATATTAGTTTTAATAATGAATTTTAGCAATGACCATAAAATCCCAATTAATGAATTTGTATTTATTTTTCAACTTTTCTATTGCATTCCTTATAATAATTTATTTGTAATTATTTACTCTTTAGTAAGTTTTATATTTAATTTATACTTTAAATTATATTGTTGATTTTGTAATTTATATTATATATATATTTTTTTTTTGTTATATTCAATTCTCCATTATTCCCTGATACTTGCTTATCTATTTATTTCTTTGTATTCATACCTTTGGTTCTAGAACTCACACTGCCATGTTGTGCTTCAGCCTGTACTTAATTAATTTAACACAACAACCCACCATGTCTCATTATACGTCCAATTCATTCATTTCTTCTATTATTGATACTACTTCACTGAGTTCTATTTTCAGACAATCTTTCTAATAATATCTATGTCTACAGAAGTTTTTTCCTCTTATATATGCTAATATTTCTTGAAGTAAAACAACTTTTTTTCGTTAAATACTCTCTTAACTTGGTATATTTGCTTTATTACTTACATTTTGCTTCTACCATCTTCACTTATTATGATTTCCAAGAATTCAAACTTGCTCTATAAATGATTGATAATATGGATTTTAATGTATAAGTTTAAAATACTCTTTCATATCACCTTAAAAAAAATTGAAATTGTATGTTTGTACATAAAATGGCAATAGTAACAAATTAACCTCTAAACCAAGCTGACAATATATATCTTTAAACATGAATATAACTTGCTCTTATTATAAACTTGTTAATATTTATGATAACTTTAAATAACAAATATTGAGAATTTAAATAAATTAAAAGTAAATATGCTTTGAATATAGACTAAAAATATGCAGTAAAAATTTTTTTTTAACTTTCAGAGAAGTTAAAAGATTTTAAATCATTAAATAACATTTTTTTTAATTATTCTAAAAATATTAGGAATCATAAAATGAAACTATATCCTTTTAATGGTGTTCCATTAAAAGGATGAAGTCAAAATACATGTTAAATAATTACTTCACTAAAATTAAAATATCCAAAGATCATAAAATTGGTTCTTTCTGTATAATGATGTTAAAATCTTAATATTTTAAAGGATACAATCTTGAAGTCTAATGTGGTCCTTGAAAATTGTGTACCACTTTTTGAGCATTATTTTTTCCCATTTTGTACCTGTTTGTGCCGCTATAAGTTTTTTTAAATCGCCAATAGTATCCTCAGGATTACATTTAACTCGGACTTTTTTCCCCAATCTATCATTACAAATAACTTCAATCATGGTACTGCTTCTATAATACAAAAATGAATAAACTTAATCACAAATATTTACTCATAAAATTTAATTAAAACATTTTTTTCGATTATTACTTGTATTTAGATGCAACAAGCTAAATAAGACCAAAAGTTTGTATCTCAAAACACGTTTTAACCTTACATAAGAGTTACACTGTGTGGTACTTTATTTGCAGTCTTTAGGTGAAGATAAGAAAGAATCAATCTTTAGGAACAAGGAAAAAAAAAGGTTGAGTTCACTTACAACCAAAATGTGTTATACTATATTTTATATCACAATCTTTATTTTAGGCTTTAGGGGATGTGTTACAATCATGAAGAGAAAGAGTAAACTATTACAAATAAAGCACCATTTAAAAAAATTAAAACAAAATTTTTTTTGATGTTTTTTTACTTAAATTTTTTTGTTATTAAAATAAAAAGCTTACTTTTTATTTTTTGAAAATTATTAAATTAATTTAACTCAATATTAATTACTGTAGGGATTATATCTATAATTAAAAATTAAATATTTTCAAAGAAAATAAAAATTATTTCATACATTTTTGTTAATAATTTATTCTAAATTTATTAATTAATATTAGAAAAAAAAGTTAGTACCTATGAATTAAAACATAGTAATGTTTGTCTTTCTGACATTTTTAATAACATTCTTCACTTTATCTTAATGATAATTTATAACAGCTTGATACCCAGTATTATGTAAATTACTTTTTTTTACTTATATATAATATTTATAACTATGAAATTTACTTGAATTAAATAACATATACCAATAAAAATTCTAATGAGACTTCACTAGAGAGCACAATTTGAAATTCATAATGATAGAGATCACAATAAAATTTTAACTAACAAGTTATCATAAAAACTTTTTGTACCTATTTTTTACTTATCCTAAACTAATTATATTCCAAAAAAAAAAGTCAACAAACATTTATATATTAACATAGCACTGTCAATTGAGGAGGCACATACCATTGTACTCTGTCAATAGAGAGCATAATTATAAATTAACCACTGATTTCAATTGATTAATTTAATTAAATTGCAAAATAAAAATATAAAAGTGAAATTGATAAAGAATAAATATATCATGATAAATAAACATAATTAAATTAAATAGTATTATTTGTGTCTTAATTATCTTTAGGCGTCTATACTGGATAATTGGTTGGAAAACCTCCCACCTAGGAGGAAGGACATAAAAAATAATTTAATTTTAACAAAATAAATAAGAGGTAACATTATTCTTTTATGTTAAACCCCCAGTATAATATTAGAAATAAGACACTAAACGGTAGAGCAAACTTTAAAAATACCGATCAAAATAGAGTAACAAGTAATTTTTGTAAATTACCCTTAAATAGTTAATTGAAATTAAAATAAAATTACTTTTGTTTCAATAAATAAATTACACTAAAATTATTTTATAAATAGTTTTGTTACTATAACATATAATTAAAATTAAGTTACTACTCTTCAATGTTGATATCTTAATCTTACTTTATAAAATAAATTAAGTGGTCAATTTATAATTTAGGCTCAATATAGAGATCAAATTATATTAATGATAAAATAATGTTATAAAAAATAGGTTATGACATTAATATGCATATATTTAGTGTTCAGTAAGTTAGGAAACAAGTTAATTGTTACAATGAGAATAATAGAAACAGTTTTCTTACTTACTGAACGCGCTACATATATATATATATATATATATTGTGCTATCTAGGAATATATTATAATAATTGTTTAAAAAAATTTGTATAAAATGACTTTTACTTTTAAAAAGATAAGTCACATAAAAAGAAAATTAGAATGAATGCAGCCAATTATGAAATTGCAAAATCGATACTTTACTTAGTTTACCAAATTAAACTTGGACAAAATTTTAAAACTGAAATTTCAGATCTTACTTCTTCAAATTAAATATTCAAAATAAATTGTTGCAAATCTTATAAATTAATTTTATTAAAATATATGTAGTGTTTCAAAGTCCGTAATGATTATTTACCTTTATAATAATAAAAATAAGAAATAATATAATTTAGGAAAATTTATAAGATTTCAAATAATTTAGTCGCTTCAATAATTTATCAAAATGATAATAAAATTTAATCGAATGATTAAGTTTACACCTATACTCTTTAAATGTTTTGCTATCAAGCATCAAGCAACCGACATAATATGCATGATACCATAACACATAATATGTTAGATAAAAAGTCCAGCACAGTGGAGACGTAGCATAGTTCGGTCCAGTATAGATAATATTTGACAGTGATTAAAATCACTAACATAAAAAACGCCTCATTGCAAATCTGTAGATAGTATTTAATTTTAAAAAATAGGTGAATTATTCCAAAAGCACCTCCTATTTCCTTATCTATATCATGATTAAATGTTTTATGATTTATAAGTGTAATATATGAATAAATATTTATTATAGCAATTAAATATAGTATGAAATTAATACTAAATAATTTAATATTGAAATTTTTTACAAAAAACGTATTTTTTTATTAACTCTGATATCAGTTTTCATGATGAAAACTAAATAAAGTCCTAAATTTTTTTTTAATATTAAAGTATATTACATAGGCTTTAATTTAAGATATATATAAAAGTGTAAGTATTTCCGGAACACTTTCAAAAGTTAAGTTGAAAAATTTATCATTTTGAATACTCCCTTGTGAGCCTATAAAGGGTCAAATTTATAAAAAAATATACTAAATGATTAATAGCTCATAAATTTATTGATAAAAATATTGTTTCAAAAAGTTATGATAGTTTTAGTAAAAAAATTGAAAAAATGTCGAAAATTAGCAATTTTTAAATTTGTAATGTTTTTGGAGACTTCCTCCATTAACAGGGAATGAAGGAAATTTTTTCAATTTTTGAGGGTAATGTCTTCGATTAGATACGATTTGTGATCTTGTGACGTACATTGAAAGAAATCGGCTCGGTGAGAGCTGAAATAAAGTGATAAGACAAAAAAAAATTAAAAAAAACATCACAGTAAAATTAATACTTTCTCAGCGAAGCTAAAATTCTGATGACATCACCATATTCAATGCAAATCAAAATTTAGACTACCCAATTACTATTTATAGAATGTTGTTCGATAAATCAACTTTTATAAATGTCAAGTGTAATAAACTAAGATGTTTGTCTATTATTTAAATTAATATAATTATGAATAAGCGGATGACAATTGAGACAAGATGATTAGCATATTTTAAAATTTTAATATTAAATCCATAGAAGAGGAGTATTCGACGAGTAGTGAACTCTAGCCATAAACATGCTTTCATAATACAAAATCATAAATTAAATACACATAGATAGGACACGGCAATCAAACAATTGGCAACCGATTTTTTGTTAATTTATACCTGTAGAGATAGCGATGTGTATTCTCTCGAGAAATATTAAATATTTTATAATAACTTCCACCTTATTGATATTCAAGTAATAGCCGCGATTATCGATTAACGGCTAACACCGCTAGCGCAAATTAAGATAAGAACCAGTTATTATTAAATGGCAATTGCTTGTATGATTTAAATGAAACATTTCGTTATAATAACAAATTTGATAAAACATAATGTATTTTTTATTTTATTAACATTAATTTATATTTGACTATTATTTGTTTTTTAAATTATCTCTTAGTGTTATGGATCTTAACTTATTATATAACAACTTTCTCGCTACCGAATTATCCACTGTCATGATTTTTATATTATTTGATGTTTAATTTCTTAACTTACCAGTAATCAAATGTAGGTGTGATATTAATTACTAATTACGCATTTTATAAAGTTTTTATATATTAAATTTAGTAATTTATTTGTTCAAGGATACAATGAAATATTAAAAAAAAAACAAATTATAAATATTTTAGAAAAAAATAACTAACAAAATTATTTGCTCATAACTCTTACAGCTTTGCAAATAGCAGTCTAAGAAGAAAAATAAACGGTAGCACAGTGGGGTCGCGGCATAGTGGAGACATTGCATAGTAGGGTCCAGTATAGATTTAATCTGACAGTGATTAAA
The DNA here is from genome assembly GCF_025091365.1 of Daktulosphaira vitifoliae. Taxonomy (NCBI): domain Eukaryota; kingdom Metazoa; phylum Arthropoda; class Insecta; order Hemiptera; family Phylloxeridae; genus Daktulosphaira; species Daktulosphaira vitifoliae. Next base: position 63,629,357 of record NW_026099572.1, on the reverse strand, counting down.
ATCACTATCATAAGAAACGCTTCGATGCAAATCTGTAGATAGTGTTTAATTTTAAAAAATTGATGGATAATTGCAAAAGCAACATCAACTTCTATTAAAATAAAATACAAAACCCATAATTATCATACAAAAATAGTATATTTTTCAATATGGTAGCCATTTGCGTATAGAAGATAGATCGTCGGGACAAATTTTTTTTTTTCATTTTGTAGTACATAAAATAAGCTTTAATTTTATATATGTTTAAAGGACGCAGTATTTCCGGAACATTTTCAAAAATTAAGTTGAAAAAGTTATTTTTTGTAAAAAAGTTACTATTTTAAATCCTCCCAGTGAGCAGAATAAGTGTTAGATTTTCAAAAAAAATTATATCAAATGAAAGGGAAATATCTAAGGTTTCAATACAAAAAAATATTATTTTTATTTGTTCATTTTTGAAAAAGTTATGGCAGTTTTAAGTACAAAAAACATCCCGATAAAATGTAATTTTTATCGCAAACATTACATTTTTTTTTAAATTTTCGACAGCCATTTGCACATAGAAGATAAGATGTCGGGACAAATTTTTTTTTTTCATTTGATAGTATATAACATAACCTTTGATTTGATATATGTTTAAAGGACGCAGTATTTCCGGAACATTTTCAAAAGTTCAGTTGAAAAAGATCTATGTTTTTTACAATATTTTAAGTTTTGAACGCCCCCTATATAAGGGGAAATTGTCCAATTTTAATAAAAAGTATGTCAAATGAAAGATGTACTTATAATGTATTTAGAAAAAAAAAATTTGTGCTGATATATACATTTTTCAAAAAGTTATAGCATTTTTAAGTTGAAAATTTAAAATCGAAAATCGAAAATTTTAACACAAAAATAGTGTTTTTTTAACTACGGCAGCCGTTTAAATGTAGAAAAAAAAGTGTCGGGACAAATTTTTTTTTTTCATTTTGTAGTACATAAAATAAGCTTTAATTTGATATATGTTTAAAGGACGCAGTCTTTCCGGAACATTTTCAAAAATTAAGTTGAAAAAATTAATTTTTGTAAAAAAGTTGCCATTTTAAATCCCCCCCAATGAGCAGGTTAAGTGATAGATTTTCAAAAAAATGATATCAAATGAAAGGTAAATATCTAAGGTTTTAGTATAAAAAAAAATTATGTTGATTTGTTGATTTTTCAAAAAGTTATGGAAGTTTTAAGAAAAAAAAGTGAAAAAATTTCGAAAATTAGCGATTTTTAAATTTGTAATTTTTTTGGATATTTCCCCCATTTGCGGGGAACGAGGGAATTTTTTTCAATTTTTAAGGGTAATGTCTTCAACTAGATACGATTTGTGATCTTTTGACGTATTTTTGAAAGAAATCGGTCCAGTGACAGCTGAGAAAAAGTGGCAACAGAAAAAAAAAAAAAAAAAACACATCATAGTAAAATTAATACCTTCTCAGCTTCGCATCGAAGCTAAAAAAAAAACACATCATAGTAAAATTAATACCTTCTCAGCTTCGCATCGAAGCTAATAAAGCATTTTATTTAAAAAAAAAGTTCTGATCACTAAAAATGATGAAATAAGTTAAGATTTAATATATAAAAATATTAATTTTCTCTTAGAATCTTTAATTTATCCACGATGCCCATCTTATAAAATTTTGACTTCAAGTTCAATATTCTAAAAAGTTTACAATATATTAAAGTTATAGTTAAATATTCCAAGTGTGGTAAGCAGTTTTGTGAAATATTTACTATAAGATATAATTTATTTGTAATTATACTATTTAATTTAAAACTTAGTTGTGTTGTATACGACTTTTCATATAAAAAATGATGAATTATCTGTTGAACATTAGTTACAAAATTTATTAAAATTTCTTTTGGTTTTTTCAACTTACCAGTAGTTATTTGATTTTGTGTTTGAAATGTTTTATAAAAGATTAAAAATTATTTGTCATTGAAAAGAATTGTATCCCCTTTCAGAAATGTATTTTCACATCGTTTACATGAAAATTTATCTAACAATTTTTTATCGAAGTATCCAGCAAAATATACATTTTAGTAGGTCTCTAAAGTTAGTGTAGGATCAGTATTCAGTTGTTCTTGTATAGTAGGACAGGAATTAGAAAAGGAAGATATTTCAAATGTGTCTGAACTATAATCGGAATCAATAGAATTTTCAGTTGTAGGGTTTGTTGATAAACTGAAAAAGTGTTTTCTAAAACATCCTGATTTAACCTACTAGTTATTAAATTATCGTATCCTAAATTTTGCTGTTGCTCAAATAACATTAGAACAGTGTTGATACTCCATAGCAAACCAACAAAACATGAAGGTTTTGCTCTAAATCTCTTAATAGGTTTGATAATCTAAGGTCACTAATAATAATGTTGACTTGTTTTAAAAAGTTTATTTGTTTGGGATATTCACTATATAAAATGCAATAAAAAGGATTTTTATAAAAAAGTTTTGTACTGTTAAGATTGTCAAATAAATCATTCATGTTTTTAAGAAAGTCTGCAGTAACAGCAGATTTTGACAATTTAATTTGTCCAGTACTTATACATGTTTTATTATCACTGCGGACATTGCATTGCCAAAAATTTGTAGCGCTATTTTACAGCTCATTTTTTGAAAAGGGTCAAGTTGAATGTAGCTATTATTAATTTTTAAAAGAGATTTACTGGTTCCATTGTTTTTATCTATGTTTATCTTTCTTTAATATCATTAAATGATACTTGATTGCCTCTATAAATAAAATTGTATTTTAAAAAATTATTTCTTAAACTCTTAAACAAATGCAGTATATCTTAAATTGAAAATATTTTATTTTTTTCCAATTCCAAAAATGGTTTTTCTACAAAAATACCTAAGTTTTTTTAACAAAACTGTATTATTAGTACCTAGATCACAAACTATTGTAGTCACAATTAAACCTATTTGTGACGCTTTTGAAATAACGTCTACAATTAAACTACTAAAATTAGTTTGGTTCATAGAAGTACCAGATAAGAAATATGATAAAGGTAATTTCCACCTGCTCTATAGACCTCGGCAAGAAATACCATAGCTTGAGAAGCAAAATAATTAAAACGACCTTTATATCTTAAATTTTCATAACCCTTAACACAATATAAAACTTTACAGTATTCAAGGAATGTTTTGATTTTCATTTCATCAAATGAAATTAAACAAAAATTTATCTTGGTCGGACATAAGCCAAACTTTAATTTTTTTGTGGTCAAGGTGAGCTGAATTAAAACCTGGTCGGAACTTAGAGTTACCAATCCATCTTTTTATAGATGTTATCCCAGATAAAACTATACCTTGGCAGTCTCTTAAAAACTTATAAGTTATAGGATATTTATAAAATTAATTTAAAGCAAAAGTTTTTCGAGCTAGTGAATAAATTGTTCTCAACTTATTACTACGAAACTTTTACATTTTAGCTAAAGTTTTAGAATTCTTACTTGAATATTTAATTTTTTTTTATCACTTGAACTAGGTTATTTGTACACTTTAATTTGCTTCTTAATTTACTCACAAGAAAAATTTTATTTTTCAATAATTTTTTGAACAATACTTTAAACATTTTTAATAGATATACCTGGACTAGAAATATTTGGTTATTTTTGTTCATAATTGTTCTCCGATCTTTACGAGAAACACGAGTAGATGGCATTTCAGTTAAATTGTTTTAAAAAAATTCTAGTAGTTCGTGACAAAGTAGAAGTTAGGGGTGAAAATTAGTGATGATAAATATCGAATAGTAACTATCGAACTATTCGAAAGTGATTAAAAAAATATTCGATAGTTACACAATATTATATGCTATATTGCTATATATATAATTAATAAATAATTTAATTACATTTTTAAAGTAATTTCAAGGTAATAATGATACTTTTATAAGAAAAAAAAATGTTTATTAAAAAATAATAATTCATGTGTATAACCCCCAATGTAGTCAATAAATTGTTCTAATTCATCATTTTAATTATATTTGATATTTTTATACCTAAGCAGGAGGAAGAGTACGACGTGAAAATATCTAGTCATATAAATAGATCCACACTCTATAGAATTAGGTATTCCATTTAAAACGTGACTGACAAATATTGAAATAAATATAGTTAAAAAAACACGCTTTTAAAGCACATCGAACTAAAAAGTTAGAAATAATTTTTAAAATAAGCTTAAAACAATAATGAACGAAAAATACTAGTATTATTGTGATAAAATCGTCGGGCCCTCAATATACGAAAAATATGGCACAAAGCACCCACGGTTTTATCACAATAATATTAGTACTTTTCGTTCATAATTCTTTTAAGTTTATTTTAAAAATTATTTTTAACTTTTTAGTTCGATGTGCTTTAAAAGCGTGTTTTTTTAAACTATATTTATTTTTCACTTTTTAGTTTCATGTTGTGATAGTAGTTACTATCAATATCTTGGTTGTTACGGGTAACGGGAAATCAGAGTTCGATTCCGGAGAGGGAGTTTGAGAAACGGCTACCATATCCAAGGAAAGTAGGGGGCGCGCAAATTACCCACTCCCGGAACATGGAGGTAGTGACGAAAAATGACGATACGGGAATCATCCCCCATAAACGGAATGAATACACTTTATATCTCCTAATTAGAATAAAGCGTGTTAATATATAAATTTTAATAGTAATTAGAATATATATATATACATGTAAAGCGACTTAAGTACGTAAACGTATCATGCACGAGGTATAGCCTTGTTTTGTGGGCGGGGGGAACGTTATACCTAAGGTACAAACGGTGGCAGCGGCGGTAGGAATATATAAATATATATACGTAAGGCGCATTATATTCGGGTGGTATTGGTCAGTCAAAATAAAAATTTGTTTATATATATATATATATATATATATAATATTGATGATAAGCACGCGTGTACGGGTACGATAACCAAAAATAAATTTATACAGGAATAGTATTGCCGTCGTGTGGTGAGCGAGGAGTGGGGTGGGGTGAATGCGTTATGACGTCCAGTCTGAAGGCCATAGACGACGGAATATGTGGTAACCCGTGGCGCTTGGAGAGTTACAAACATACATACATACAGGTGAAACTAATATAAGCGTGTTAAAACCCAACACAGGGAGGTCGCAACATAGTTGGGACGTTGCATAGTTGGGTCCAGTATAGATTTAATCTGACACTGATTAAAATCACTATCATAAGAAACGCTTCGATACAAATCTGTAACATTTAATTTTAAGAAATTGAGAAAATCGGTGGCCATTTTCACATAAAAGACAAGGTGTTTGGACAAATTTTATTTTTTACTTACAGTACTTAACATATGCTTTACATCAACTTCTATTTCCTTAATTTTACCCATATTAGTAATTCTTTTAATATATAGTATATAATTTTTAAAATTGTTTTCAAATTATTAGCTTCGATGCGAATCTAAGAAGCTCTGGTTTTACTATGATGTGTTTTTTTTTTGTGTCTGTTACCACTTTTTCTCAGCTCTCACCGAACGGATTTCTTTCAACGATACGTCAAAAGTTCACAAATTGTATCTAGTCGAAGACATTACCCTTAAAAATTGAAAAAATTTCCCTCGTTCCCCGTAAATGGGGGAAACCTCCAAAAAAATTACAAATTTAAAAATCGCTAATTTTCACATATATTTTCAATATGTGGTAACAGACACAAAAAAAAACACATCATAGTAAAACCAATACCTTCTCAGCTTCGCATCGAAGCTAAAAAAAGGAGTTTAACATAAGACGACGTCTACAAAAAAAGGAAAAATCATCGGAATCTTGTTAGCCCAGTTGCATCTAAGTCTATGTTGTTAAGATTACAGCAACCTTTAGTAATTAAAATGCCGAATATTTCCATAAGATTAGAACTTTTAAATAACTATATTTGTATTCCCATCATTCCACGAAGTCATATAATTTATAACAATTTGTGTCAAATACCTATTACCGGTTGACGTGGTGCAGCTTTCGTTTATACATAATGTGATGTATTAGGTAATGGAAAACGTTACAAGTTTGCATTCGTGTTTGATGTATGTTACTTTTATATATTAGTAACAAGTATGAAATCGTAATATAAAAATTCATAATCTATAATAAATTACTATAGCATTTATATAAAATAAAAAAATGTAATAGATAATAATTTCATTTAAATTCAGTTTTTGAAACTCAAACTAGTGATTGAACAAATTATTAATCATGTAAAGCTTTTCCACAATGTCGATATTGAAATCGTTCCTACTATCTGATTAATCACATCATCAACACGAACAAATTTCAAAAACAAATATGATCAAATGTAATTAATAATTTCATTGCTATTTACAGAGTTCGATTTTAATAGATTTTGTAAATTAATAATTATGATCTTTATAAAAGTTTGATTTATGCGAAGGGCTGTGAATATTTAATACTAGTTTCATATTATATATTATTAATAGTTATTATGGCTTTCATACCCAAAAATGTCATTGACAAAGCTGAAGATATCTCAGAATTGGTAAATATAATATAATATTATTAAATCTGTGGATTAATTTTATTAATATTTGATAATATATCAATATTATATTTTAATTATTAGTTGATAAATAAATATTCTGTTAATAGAAATTTCTCCAGTATTTTAAAATTTAATTTAATTTACGAAGACTTACACTTTCATTAAATTTAATCTGCCTTTATAAAAGTTTTTAATTGAGAAAATCAATATTAATAATATACTTCACTAACAAATTTTGTTTTAATAAGTTTTTAGTTTCTGTTGTCTAATCTAATATCTTCTTATAGGTAGTAAAAAATTGTAACACTTATTTGCCAACTGCTTCGAGACTATGTTTAATATCAACATTTATTGAAGATGGTCTTCGTATGTATTTTCAATGGTCTGAACAAAGCAAATACATGGATATGTCTTGGAATTGTGGCATGTTTTTAGCAACTATTTTTGTTCTTGTTAATTTACTGGGACAACTTGGTGGATGTGTTCTTATACTGGTACAAAAACATGTGCGAATTGCATGTGGAGTTTTATTTTTTATTGTAGTATTACAGGTAAGATTTAGATTATTACTTGTTATGTTAAAATTGTATTATATTAAGAAACTAATTTTTTTACATTATTAAGAATATGGAAATTAAACTAAAAGATTTTCTACTCTAGTTAACTTAATTATTAAAGCTGTATATAATTATAAATCACACTGAGGTTTAATTTTATTGTATACGCTGAACAGGCTGTTCTATACTAGTTTATACGTGAATAATGTTTCTCAGTAGAAAATATACTATTAATAATATATAAAAAATTGATAAAAATGAAATCAAAAACCAGTTTTGTTGATTCCAATATAGTTTTAGCAATATTAGGCTATTTTATAACTTTTAAGATGGTCAAATAAGTATATTGCCATTAAAAAAAAGTCCTTCTAAGAGATAAAGAATTAACCTAAAAAATATTTAACCACTTATAAATTGAGAAATAAATGTTACTCAACATAGCAATAGAAATCATTAGTAAATTAATATTATGTATACATTTATATAAAAAATTATCAATTTAATTTTTTTGATTTAGACAGTAGCTTACAGTATTCTATGGGATCTACACTTCTTGTTAAGAAATTTTGCATTAATTGGAGCATTATTGTTAGTTTTAGCTGATAGTGAGGTGGAATCCAGACCTTTACTTGCAGGAGTTCCATCATTAGGTATGATTTTGAAGTAACTATTATTGTATAGTCTTATTGTTTGCAACCTTTTTTACTAATTTTTTTTAGGCGAAAATAAACAAAAGAACTATATGCAATTAACAGGCAGATGCTTGATCGCGTTTATGTTTATCACTTTATTGAAATTTGAAATTTCATTTTTCCAGGTAAATGTTGTAATACTATATGAAAAATAAAGGGTAGTACTAAACACATACTTAGTATGTGTTAAGCGTTGATAATGGTAACATTATTACCAAAATACGTATATCCACAATTTTTTAGTAGTTTTTTTGTGGCTTAAATATTTTTAATATAATTTTAATTTTAAATTATTGCCTTTTTATATTTTGTGTAAAGCATATTTTTATCTTTGATTCAAAACTGAATAGTTATTAATTTTACTATGATGTGTTTATTTTTATCTGTCGTAATTTTTTCTCAGCTTTCAATGGATGGAATATTTTTAATAATATGTCAAAGGAACACAAATTTAGTTGAAGAATTATTTTTATTTTTTGAACATATTATCCTCGTTTTATGTAAATAGGGGAAATTTCCCAAAAAATTAATATTTTCAAAATCAGTAAATTTTAACATTTTTTTCTTAAATCAGTCTTAAAAAATATTATTTCTATTGTATGAGTATTTGAGTGGGTTATGATAAAGAAATCATTTTGTATGTTTTTCCTTTTATGCGACATATTTTTTTTAATTTAAAAAATTGTACAAAAGAGAATCTAAGTTGGGCTTACCAATTATCATGAATGTTATATGGTTGAAATTTACATTGAATATAAAGTTCAACTTATTTTGAAATTTTTGCCAATGTCTCTCTTCTAAGTCGAGAAAAATGACTTTAAAAATTTTAATATTATATATTACTATATTTTATGCTAAGTTTAGTACTATAAGAGGGAGTGGGTATGTACCCCATTTAACACTCTTTTACAAGTAGAAAATTATAAAATTGATTTAATTTTTAGTTGAATATTTTTATAGAAAAATTGTTTGCAATTTTTAATGTTAATCCAATATGTATAGTAAAAGGAAGGGCATTTCTAAAATGTTCTTGCTACCAATGATTTATGATAAATTGAGGTAACAAAATATAGAGTAATTTTTTTAATATCTACTTTTAATCACTCAAATTTTTTTAAAATAATAATTATGTTAAGAAAATCTCAAGTGTTAAGCCGACCTTACCGCCGTAGGTGAACGGATGGGTGACCATGTGTACGTTTCTACAGTGACGAAAAAGCACTGTTTCCAGTGCAGGAGGCAATGGGAAATCACTGCACTTAATTTTCCAGGATAAAAAATACTATGACAAGGTTTAGCCTTTAGAAAAAAGAATATATCATCTATACTTATCCCAACTAGGCCACATCCTGAATGTGCTTTTTTTCTTATTTATCATTAATAAGGAAAAAATAAAATAAAATTTTTCATTCTTACTTTTTTCTGAATTTTAATGTCATTTTCTAACCCTTTTCTTACAAAAAATGTTGAAGGTCAATAACAATCTTAAGACAATTCATTGAGTTATAAGCATTTTAATAAATCAAGGGGTTGGATATTTAGTGAGGGTGAGTGCAGCTTTTACTTGTGTATATTTATAATGTATACCCCTACTGTGCTAAACTATATTTATTTTT
>NW_026099572.1:63573267-63619866 GCF_025091365.1 Daktulosphaira vitifoliae | reverse complement strand
ATATATATTTATTTATTTATTTTTAGCTTATTCAAGATATATTGGGAACAATAATGATGGTATTAGTTTTTATTGGATATAAAACTAAACTTAGCGCATTAGTATTGGTTTTATTCTTAACAAGTTTGAATTTCTATTATAATGCTTGGTGGACAATACCAGATACAAAACCCCTTCGTGATTTTCTAAAATATGATTTTTTCCAAGTAACATATAAATTTATAATATAAAATCAAAACAACTAAAAATGTTATAATTAAATGGTTATGTTAACATTTAGACTCTCTCAGTGATTGGTGGTTTATTAATGATTGTACTTAGAGGTCCAGGTGGTGTATCAATGGATGAACATAAGAAAAATTGGTAATTTTAAATGTAAAATAAATATCTCAAGTTATGTAATAAAAAAATAGTAATAATAAAGAATTATAGTTTTAAATGCAGACTATTGTAATTAATTTGTTAAAGTTTTCAATTTACAATTATATATGAAATACATTTTTTTATTTTTTACCAAATACTATTTTCGTATTATACTGATTTTTTTTTTATTAATGAATTATACAATTTTTTTATTGAAATCAAATCACTAATTTAATATTATTTCATTTTTTATTTGTGGTTTTCTCATAAGAAAAAGGTATGTTTTTTTCAAAGATACCTTAAAGACTACTTTGATATTGATAAATAATAAACCCTGCAACTGGTAAATTTTAATATTAAAAATTTAATGCTTGTAATTTAGTTTATATGATAATAACAAAAAAAAGGGGGGGTTGTGAATTATATAGACAATTAATTTCATAAGTACTATCTAAATTGTATACGTCTATTTGCAGTGTGGTATGCTTTAATATTTAATAAAGACTAAAGAAAAAAATAATTTAAAATTCTAAATAAAAAAGTTGATGTACATTGTAAGTTGAAGGAAATTGGATTATTATTCAATTAGTTAAAATTAGATAAGTGGGTCATCTATAGATAGAATTATTTGTAGAAAGTTTTTTTTTTAAGTAACTAATGAATAAAACAACTTTATTTAAGGCTTAAAATATGCATAAATTATTTAAGAAATAGCCCTCTAAAATATAGAAAAAATTTTATTAGATAAAAATGTTGGGATGGGAAAAATTAATTTGGCACCCCCAATTCTAGTTTCACGTACGATAATTTTTAGCAAGGCATGTCAATACTTTTATCTCACTTGTGAAGCTAAGTTAGATTTAGAAAAATACAGTCAAGTTATAAGTAACTTAGTTTTAATGGTAACCTTTTTTATTGAAATTGCACCTATATACATATTATTATTATAAAAAACACTTATATACCACATAATTCTGTAATTGCTATTAAAGACGAATAGTTATTTAAAGTTTTATACCTCCACGGGATATAAATACATATATTATTTTCAATTTATTGAATAGACTATATTTCATTTTAGTACAACACTAAATAGTTTATCAAACACTATAACTGAGCATCAATTTAATTAATTTAAAAATAAACCAAGTTTCACAACAAAAGTCCCACGTAAAGTTAGTGTAAAAAAAACTATCTTAACAAATTAAAAGGTAAAGTAACTTAGCTTTTTAATACGTTAGTGCCCAGTTTTGATTTTTAGTATATATACAAATATTAATGAGATGAAACTCCCTACTAATAGAATGAACCCTACAGGTAAACAATTTAGTTCACTTAACAACAGTATATGATTAAGTACTATGATTATACTTTTTGGGTTTCTAATTTTGATTAAACCAATGATAGTATATTTTAAGTAAAGTACTCAAAAATGTCTATAGTTATATGTTTAGTAATCAATTATTATAACATAATGAAAATAATTATATATTCACAAATCATAAATGTAAAACAAAATCTTTATAAAGTTTAAGCCCTCAAAACTAATGAAATTATAAAAGTTTAAGAAGATAATTTGGCTGAACTAATAGTACTAAATTTGTTTTTTATTTCACATTTGTAAATTTCATACTATTATTGTTTTAACATAAAAGACTTCTAAATGCAGGAAATTTACTGAATAATTTTTTTTGCATGAATATCAAATAATTTATTTTTTTATTACTATTAATTTATTAATATCTTTTATTGAAAACCATAAATTGAATGATTTAAATATGGACCAAGAGTTGATGGAACCATTCCTATAACATTGAACAAGTTTCCCATTTTCATAAGTTGGTTGTAACCAAATATAAGTGAGGAAGTTTCTCTTTCGCTTTTGGCTGTAGACAAGAGCTTCTGTAAAATATATTACATATAAAAAAATTATACATTTTATTTTATTCATTTTCTTCAGGTAAATTATAGTAAAAAAATGATACCATTAGATGGAAAAACTGAGCAATTTGAAATAGGCAAAATTTTTAGTTAATTACATTTTAATTTAAAAATGGATATTTAAAAATAATATATATATCATTATAATTAATAATTATGTTAAATATAGAATATATAATTAATATAAAATTAAGGAAAACTTGTCCCCTAATTTATTAGTTAAAATATTCTCTGGTATTTGAAGATAATATTGACTCCTGAAAATTTGAGATAAAAAAGATACTCATTTTTTAAAGTATGAGAATATTGAGATTTTAAAATTGTTATTAAAGTTAATTACTTTATATCTTAATTCAATATGTAAATTTTGTAAAAAATTATTTTGAATAATTGGCCCAAAGGTAAGAATATCTTCTCCAGCTATATTTTTAAATCTTTCAAAATCAATGTCAACTGTTAAATCTACTATTCCTGGGTTCTGTAGTGGATTGACTTGTTGATGACCACTAAAAGCCTAAAAATATAATTTATAAATATAAATAAATAAAATAACTCACATTATTCAAAACATTTAATACTCTGAGAGAATCAACAATTGGTTCACTTTTTCCATAATCAATACATAAAAATATTCCACCATCTGTGACTAAACGTTTACACAACTTATCTAATATAATAGAACTTTCAAATCCTACTTCAATATCAGATCCCTCAGAGAATTTTGACTGATTATAGAAGTCTATCTAAAACATTGAATTATTTATTAAATAACTGAATAACAAACATGTAATAAAACTTTAAAAATAATGTATACTCTTAGTAAATTTATTGGACTTTTTTAAAAACACATAATTAGTGGAAATTAATGTCACTTAAAAATTATTACACAATAATATTAGATAATTTTTTCACTTTTTGTTAAAGAATATTTCAATTACTTAACATTTTAGTCAGATAATTATGTTTGAAAAAAAATACAGTGGTAGATTCATGAATAGTGGTATAACTTTTCAGTCATAATCTCTACCCCAAATAGATACATTAATAATAATAAATTAATTATAAAAATTATTGATTTTTTTGTTTTAAATAACAAACTTTGAGTTAAAAAAAAAAAACCCATCACACAATCAAATATAGTAAAAAAAACCCTTCTAGATCTAAAATATTTTTTTGATTTCATATTCTATTTACATATTTTTTTATAAAATGAAAATCAATTTTGTATACCAGACCAGAAATATAAATCTAATTATGCGGTAAAATGGTTATTACAGTAGTTAATAAGTTTGATGCTGCTGTAGGAGTTTGACATAAAACATATTGAAATGTCCCACTTGAAATATTTTTAATGTCAATTAATATTTCCCGCCATTTATTTTTGCATTTCTAGAAAAAAAAAAAGTAGACATGTAAAAATTTAAGAAAAGTGTTAATTTTTTTTTATTATTGTATTCACTCTAAATTTATGAACTGGTAAAGCATCAAAAAATTCTTGAGCGACTATGAAACTAAATGTATTTTTTGGTACATCATCTAAATTATAATACCAAAAAATGTCTTTTGACCCATACACATTTGATGTTTTGCCATACTGAAAATATTTATGACTCATATTTGTTTCTAAGTGTGAACAACTTAGCTTTTTCGCTTGTTTTAAGCTGTATTTGTTGCTTATTTCGACCATATGAATAGTTAAGTCTATCAAATTCTTGTAATGAGTTTGATTTAATAGCTGTAAAACATTCTTTTATAAAATCATTTTGTTATGAAAAATGTAAATATGAATTATTGTAATAATGGCAAGATTTATTTGCTATACATTTGAGTATGAAATTGTATACTAAATATATTACTATTGTAATCAACTCTTAACTACGATAGTAATTGGCAATAAATTCTTTCAGAAGTCCTATCTTGTAAAAAAAGGTATAAAGTATTTTTTTAATAATTCTTTTTATTCCAAAGACTTAATATGAAAAATTACAATCGAGAGTCATTTGAAAAATTCAACATCTATATCTAAGTTGGTTCACAATTATTTTGCCAAAAAATAATTACAAATAATATTTTTTTTCCACACCCTCAACATATCAGTCATCATGACACCTGTTCCTGGTCCAAGTTCAATCAAGTTAACTGGTGTTGGTCTTCCAGCCATTTCCCACATATTAATAAACCACAACATAACCATCTAAAAACATAAATTTGATACATTTTATTCTAATCTATTAAAAAAACAACAAAAATAAAAATATATATTACTAAGGTCAATGTGGTTAAGCTACAAACCCTTATGATAAATAAACTATATATCAAAGATAAATTTTTAGTAAATTATAATATAAAAGTTTTTTTATGTAGAGGTCCCCATATAAAAGATATTTTGCAGAACTAGATATCAAAATTTACATACACATATTTTTTAATTGATAGATATTAATAAATAAATCACTTACTTCTCCATATAATTGACTTATCTCAGGTGATGTTATGAAATCTCCACTGAATCCAAATGCATTTCCATCATTGTAATACGTCTTTAAAGATTCACGCATATAGTCAGCTACTGTTATTGGTCCATTTATTTTAATTTTGTCTTGAAAAAACTTAGTTATCATTTTAGATGGTACAAAAAATTGCGTATATTTATTGGAAAAGATCCGACTAACTTGTCTCGAATGAAGCATTTTTTTGACATATAGCATATTTCTTGAATATTTTAATAAATAATATTTAAGATCTAAATGTAAGCTATTACTGTAAGACTTACTGAAGTATTCAGTAGTTATGTAAGCAAAAATACTTTTTATATTGCTTATTTAACCCATATCAGTGTAATTTATAAGAGTAATAGTAAAATTGTTTATATTGTGTAAAATTTGATTGAAATTTAAAAACTATCATATCAAAATTTAAAAACTAGATAAATATTTCTTTCTCAAAAATGTATCAATATCATATACTGGTAACAATATGTATTATATTTTATAATTAATTAATTTTTCGAAATAAGTTATTTTCTCTTTCAGGTGAACACTTTAAAATGTTTTACTATATCTTAAATAAAAATCGTAATAAAATGACAAATATTGACCTCCTTGCTGTTATGTTTAATAATCTTTATTTGAGGCACGGATATAAATAATAAACATAAGGTAATGTTTATAGTTCATACTTATAATCTGTATTTATGTTATCTAAATAACATGCTTAAGAAAAACTTGATCATAAGAATAAATTATAAATATGAACCTTATTAATTATATCTAGAGCCCCAGAAAATATCTTTTAAGGCCATATAGTTAGAGTTCTATTCTTTCAAGCTTGGATCATTAACCAATAATTGGATTGTTAATAAATTATTTTTACCTAAACATTATGAAGCATACAAATTCTTAATAATTCGTTTTATCAAGTAAGACACTGGACTATTTCTTTAGAATAAGATTAATTTCAAAAATTTTATCAAAGTTTGATTTAACTTTTATTAGTTAATGAATATTTTGTAAACATAATTATATTTATAACATTTGTTATAAATTATAAAATTATAAATAATTATTAAATATTAAAATACATTTTAAATGGTCACTGTGCAATTTGACAGTATTAGAGGTGTAATCACATAAAAGGATATGGATGGTACTTAGCACCTAGAATTGAAGATTACGAACTCAGATAAGACTGGACACGAATCTTTATAAGGTAATACGGTGTTGTACTACTTATCTCGTAGAAGTGGAAATTTTGAATTAACGGGGCTATCTACCATTTAACACTGTTTTTCCCAATTTCTCCACTCTGTTTTTAAAATTTTGTCATTATGACAATGTCATATATTAAATACACATAGACTACGCCGTACACAATTTTGGCAGTTCAATCTTTATCATGAATGGACGCAGGCGATTATGTTGATAGATAGCGTAAATTTCGAGTGCTTCTATTAGTTAAAATATACGTGGTATTTTAAATTTTAAAATAAGTATTAAATGAATGTATTATGTACCTTATTAGACAGTGGTTGTTATACACATTAATTGCATTTTATGATATAATCTAAGATTTTTTATGATTTTAACTCTTTGTAATTATTTTTTCATTGAAATTTTGTTTTATTTTTTACTTTAATACTATACTAAGAATTCTTAATAATACTTAGATATAAAATGTGGTATTACAATACAAGACTTAACTATAAATTATTTTAAACAGAAGGCAGTGGCAGATAGATTTGAAGGAGTTAAAAAATGTTTATGATAAAAATCATTATGGGAGCTATGCGTCAATACCACAGAGCTTTTATATTATGTTTATTTTGTATTTGTATTACTATATTAAGATATATAATGATCACATCTAATAGTCCATAATAATAAAATATATTAATATGGATTATTAGATATGCATAAATGGCTTTCTTTTCATTATGTTCGCTTCAATTATTTCATTTATTTTAGAATAGTATCCTATTAAATTTACCTAAGTATAAATAATGACCAAATATTTAAGTTTAATCGCCAATATTTTAATTTTTAATAATTTTTTCATATTAATTATACTCAATAATTTTTAAATTGAAATATCATATATAAAATTACCAAAATATTAAATATATAATATATATAATGAAATTATACTTAAAGATATGTCAATGGTGGATTTAAATTGTTATTAAAGTTGTTATAAGAAGTTATTAATTTCATTATGGATTAATGTATGATCAATAAGCATTTATTATGTCACATAAAAAAAAATTAATCTGTTTAAAATGTATACTCATATACATAAAACATTATTTTATTGAATAAAATTCAAAATCGAATATTTTTTTAATACTGCATAATTCCTCTTGCCCATTAATTTGAGATGTGTATATACATTTTACAATTCAGAGGAAAAATTTTAGCTTCAATTCGAATATGGGAAGGTATTAATTTTACCATGATGTGTTTATTTTATTTTTTTAATAATTCCATGAATTCATGTGACCCTACAGACTTAACACGATTAAAAATAAAATTTAGCACTTTTTGTGAGATCGTAAAACAATTGCACTATAGACCACGTAAAAGAGTACGATTTAATATTACAATATCTCGTCGCCTGGATTATATATTTGGAATTGCGTTAAAAACACAATGTATTAGCGATGTTTATATCTTATTGTGACAAAAGTTATCATGCCTATGTTGTATTTTTGTGTTGTTTTTAAAACCTATCAATGTAAAAATATCCAACTAAATAAAAAATCTTCCCTATTTTATAATTACTATTCATATTTTCACTAGAACACTGAAGAGTAGGCCCTCTTTTGCGTGGTTTTACTATTTAACATATTTATTTGTATTATTTATATAATTATAATTATAACAATGAGTACATTACAAGGAAATAAGTGTATTTATTTTAATTGTGATAAAATCAAAAGAGAAAATCCAAATCTCAGATTCCATTTCCCAAAGGATGATCAATCAGTGCAATGGGTATTCAACTCTGGTATGTGTAAACTGAAGTACTTGTGTATACTAAAAAATAATTAAAAAATGTTTTGTTTCTATATTTTTAAACAATTATTGAACTATTAAGAGTAATACTTATAAATCGTTCTATTTCAACACGCTTATATTAGTTTCACTTGTATGTGTGATGTGTGTTTGTAACTTTCCACGCGGCACGTGTTATTATTCTCGCGAATCCCGTCGTCTATGACCTTAAGACTAGACTTTCATAACGCATTCACCCCACCCCACTCCTCGCTCACCACACGACGGCAATACTATTCCTGTATAAATTTATTTTTGGTTATCGTACCCGTACACGCGTGCTTATCATCAATATTATATATATATATATATATATATATATAAACAAATTTTTATTTTGACTGACCAATACCACCCGAATATAATGCGCCTTACGTATATATATTTATATATTCCTACCGCCGCTGCCACCGTTTGTACCTTAGGTATAACGTTCCCCCCGCCCACAAAACAAGGCTATACCTCGTGCATGATACGTTTACGTACTTAAGTCGCTTTACATGTATATATATATATTCTAATTACTATTAAAATTTATATATTAACACGCTTTATTCTAATTAGGAGATATAAAGTGTATTCATTCCGTTTATGGGGGATGATTCCCGTATCGTCATTTTTCGTCACTACCTCCATGTTCCGGGAGTGGGTAATTTGCGCGCCCCCTACTTTCCTTGGATATGGTAGCCGTTTCTCAAACTCCCTCTCCGGAATCGAACTCTGATTTCCCGTTACCCGTAACAACCAAGATATTGATAGTAACTACTATCACAACATGAAACTAAAAAGTGAAAAATAAATATAGTTTAAAAAAACACGCTTTTAAAGCACATCGAACTAAAAAGTTAAAAATAATTTTTAAAATAAACTTAAAAGAATTATGAACGAAAAGTACTAATATTATTGTGATAAAACCGTGGGTGCTTTGTGCCATATTTTTCGTATATTGAGGGCCCGACGATTTTATCACAATAATACTAGTATTTTTCGTTCATTATTGTTTTAAGCTTATTTTAAAAATTATTTTTAACTTTTTATTTCGATTTGCTTTAAAAGCGTGTTTTTTTAAACTATATTTATTTAAATTACTTTTGTACTGGTGTAAAACCGGAAAAATAAATGAAATCTCTGAAATGATCATGTTTAGTCTTTGGTTAGATATAATGGCAGCAAAAAATCTTATAGCGCACCATAGTAATAGTTTGATATACTTAGTAAATAATAATTGTGTTGAAAATTACAATAGCATTATAGCTAAGTATACTGGTGGTAAATGAATCAATTATTCATTAAAAGGTATATGACAATGTATTTTATACAATTTATATCATTATTATATTATTTTTATCATCAAATTTTTTTCTTAGTATTTTGTATAAGGATCATATAAAGCCCGTTGTGATACAGCAGTAACCACATGCAACTATGGACCAAGTTACATCGCGGCCAAGATGATAATGATAAAAATAGTCATACCAGGTCACAAATATTTTAGAACAATAAATTGAAAACTAAACAACAAATTAGCGACAAATTCATTGATTATTTTGAATTCAATGGACAAATATTTGAGAAAATAAATACTGAAATCAATTGAGCTAAATACTAAGAGCGACAAATTCAAATATTCAGGTGAATAAAATTAATACGTCATAAATATATAGTACAGTGAATATACTGCACAAGGAAACGTAACTCGGCGGCCAAATGGTATGATAGAAGGCTCTTATTTTACCCAACAAACTGACAATGGTGCTTCAATAAGTCTGTATAATTATAAGGGACCACAGCGATAAAATCGTTCTTAACGCTTACCAATACCATGTTGCTAGTTTGCTTGTCAACTTGCCTTTTATTTGAATTTTTTGCTCTTACTATTTGGTGTCAGTATTAAATTTATCAAATATGTGACTATTGAAAAGAAAATTGTCAATGAATTGGTCGCCCTTTTTAATTAGTTACCATATAATTTTTTTTCTTCTTTTATTTGTGAAACAGCGAAGAGTCATATCAGTTAATTCTATCATCCATTTAGCCAATTATTATGAGTAATTTACGTTAAATTGCTTTTAAATATTTAATGTTAGTCATTTATAAACTAAATATTTATTTTATTTTATTAATATATAAAACATTTATATCACTGTTATTCAATATAAATAACTAATTATAACTAACTAGTTATAACAGTTATTAAGATTGATAACAAGTTGCAATCACTAGCCAGAACAAAAAAAATATACTTAATTCATATTTTCCATATTTTTACCATCCCTACATTATATCAGTCATGAAAAATAAGTTTTATGATAATCCACATTTCTATCAGAAACTATTTTTACCAATATTCTTGTACTGATAAATATTTTATCATAAAATACCGATCCTCAAATATCGAATACGGCGCTTTTGCGGACAACATCTGAAATGTATTCGTTTCAATAAGCGGAGTACCTTGTTCTCTAGGCCATAAAATATCTAAATTTGTCTTATCATGTTATTTCGTTTATCTATTAATCGTAGCCAATGAATGAGGTTATGTTGTTTTGAAAAACATTTCGAATAAGTAATGACAAATCAAATATTCGTTTTTCTGAATACTAATTTTGTTCTTTCTAAAATTTGTAATTGCTATATCAAATTTTGATAAATTTATTGTTTTTTTTATATAGTTTTTAATAATAAAAAATGTCTCGCGGTACTAGTGCGGGGTTTGATCGTCATATAACTATATTTTCTCCCGAAGGAAGATTGTATCAAGTTGGTAAGTTATACATTATTGTGGAATATATGTATATATTATTAAATTATTACTAATAAATTAATTATAACTAATATTTAGAGTATGCAATCAAAGCAATTTTACAAGGAGGGTTAACATCTGTTGCTATTAAAGGAGTAGATGTAGCAGTGATTGCAACTCAAAGGAAAGTACCTGTAAGTTATTTTAGTTTTATTTATTAATGGTTATAATTTAAGACTTTATTTCAAAGAGATTTCTTTATTTTGGGTTATTAAAATTTCTGTCAAAAGACAAATTCTCAAAAAAATTCACAAAAATATTTTATCTTAATGGCATTTATAATTTGTAACCAGAGGCTCAAGTCAAAGGAATTCAAGGAGATTCAGTACTACTATCTTCTGATTAACATGCTTTCTTTTAAAGATTTATTCAAAATGTATGGATACATGGAATAGTGGAAATGGTATAAAATAATTGTTCATTCTACATTTTTACCATTTCTTTATTATCATTTTTCTTTATTCACAGTGTTAATTATGCCAGTAAAATATTTTAGTGGATAATGATTTAATTGAAGATTTTTTTTTTTAATATATAAGTTATTTTTATATGGTTTCCTGAAATATTCTTAAGCAATTTTCATAGTTTATTTTATCAATAAATTAAGTTATAAATTATTTAATTTAATATTTATTTCAAACAATTTCTATGCACATTATTTAAATATCCTAAATTACTTTAGGCATGTATGCCATTGGTTGTTTTCACAGAGCTTATACCCTATTATTTCATCCAGAGTTGGTACAATATTAGTTGACTGGTCAAAATTTGATTAATTGACAAAAGAAATTTTGACTATTCATAATAAAATGTATTTAAATTTTAAATTTATTATACAGCACGGTTTTATTATATATCTAGTTATTATTTTATAAAATGTTTTGTTTTACTCTTTTCCAATGTTAAAAACATTGGAAACATGTTAAAATGTTGGAAGTTAAGTAAGTTTAACATTTAAATTAACATATAACTTTATAAGTAACTTTGATTTGATTTTTTAATAAGTTAAGTTAGTGTTCAGTAATTGTAGTTGATAGACTTTAGTATAATAGTACGAAAAAAATGAAATTTTTATGAGAAATTTAAAGTTATGAAAAAAAATTACAAATTATACACAGCCTGAAGGTATTGACTGTCTATATTTGGAACAGCTATAATAGAATTATATAATAATAAAGTTTTTTAATAATATTATAAAATGTAAAAATTGATTTCCTTATAGTTTTTAAGAGTACTATAAATAAAAACTTAAAAGTCAGGGCTTATAAAATCATTTGTATTGTACCATATTTTGAATTTATTGTTATAAATTATAAAATGTTTAGTTTTCAACTATTAGTGAGTAAAATTTCTTTGTACAAAAATATTTTTAACTAAATAAATTAAAAAAACGGTAGCACAGTTGGGTTGTGGTATAATTGGTACAATTATAGATGATAACTGACAGTGATTAAAATCACTATCATAAGAAATGCTTTGATGCAAATCTGTAACATTTAATTTTAAGAAATTGAGAAAATCGGTGGCCATTTTCACATAGAAGACAAGTTGTTTGGACAAATTTTATTTTTTACTTACAATACTTAACATATGCTTTAATTTAATATATATATAAAGGACACTGTATTTCCGGAACATTTTAGATTCAGTTTAAAGTGTTCTACTTTTTATACTTATTTTTCAAGTTTTGAACGTCCTCTGGTGATATTGTCCGATTAAAAAAAAAAGTATGTCAAATGAAAGAGGTATATATAAAGTATTTATGAAAAAAAAATTGTATTGAGCCATACATTTTTCAAAAAATTATAGCAATTTCAAGTTGAAAATATAAAATTGAAAAATGAAAATTTTAACACAAATATTATTTTTTTCACTATGGCAGCTATTTTTACATAGAAGATAAATCGTTGGGAAAATTTTTTTTTTTAACTTATAGTACGTAACATATGCTTTATTTTAACATATATTTGAAACTCTGAGTATTTCTGGAACATTTCCAATACTTAAGTTGAAAAAGTTTAATTTTTTTGCAGAAGTTGCTTTTTTAAATTCCCCTTATGGGCAGATCAAGATTCAGATTTTAAAAAAAATTATATTAAATAAAGGGAAATATCTATGGTTTCAATATAAAGAAGAATTATTTTGATTCGTTTATTTTTCTATAAGTTATGGAAATTTTAAGAAAAAAAAATTTAATAAATATCAAAAATTAGAAATTCTTAAATTTATCATTTTTTTGGGAATTTTCTCCCTTTATAGGAAACAAGGGAAATTTTTTCTATTTTTAAGGACATGGTAATCAACTAGATACAATTTGTGATATTTTGACGTAATGCTGAAAAAAATTGTTTTGGTGTGAGCTAAGAAAAAAGGTGGCAGACAAAAAAAAACACATTATACTAAAATTAATCCCTTCTCAGCTTCCCATCAAAGAGCAAATTAATGTATAAGTTTAATTAATATCTTTCATTAAATATTATATCCTTTATAAATAAATAGCTAGTTGCACCTTTGGGTGAATAGATATAATGTAAACCATTAAATCATTAATGACCATTGTTATATTTATAGTTAACTAATAGTAGAAATTTGTGTGTAAATTTATTCCTGATATAAATTATTTGTTTAGGATAAACTAATTGATCCAAAAACAGTTACTCACTTATTCAGTATAACTAAAAGCATTGGATGTGTTATGACTGGAATGACAGGTGTGTATTCACATTAATGTATTATTAATTTAAATATATTTTGTATTGGGTAATACAGGGTAATTTATTTATAACTGCCAGACACTTAATTAATTAAAAAATAAAAAAATGTTAGCATAGTGTGGATGTAGCATAGTTGGAACAAGTGTAGATGATATTTGACAGTGATTAAAATCACTATCATAAGAAACACTTCGATACCAATTTGTAGATAGTGTTTAATTTTAAAAAACTGGTAGATTATTCTAAAAGCAAAATTAAGTCCTATTTCCTTCATTATTCCTAATTAGTAGTTCTGTGATTTATAAGTATAATATATGATTAAATATCTATTAAAGCAATTAAATATAGTATGAAATTGATATTGTAATTTTTATATATATTTATAATACAAAAAAAAAAAATGGTTTTATTTCAAAAAAAAAACGATAGCACAGTTTGGACGAGGCATAGATGGGACAAGTATAGATGATATCTGACAGTGATTAAAATCACTATCATAAGAAACGCTTCAATGCAAATCTGTAGATAGTGTTTCATTTAGAGAAAATGGTAGATTATTTCAAAAGCAACAATAACTCTTATTCCCTTAATTATATCCCGATTAGTTATTTAATTTATAATTATAATATATGAATAAATAATAATTATAGTAATTAAACTTAGTATGAAATTGATATTCAATAATTTAATATTGTAATTTTTATGGAGATATTATAAAAATAATAATGTAATTGTATATTTCTTTTCTTTTAACGCGTTGGGTTAAAAATTTAAAGGGCTTGATGCAAACTTTTCAATAAAAAATGTTTGTTATTTATAACAATTATATAAGTTTTATTTCGTGGACTACTAGGAACTTTCATCAGAAACAAAAATATACTTTTCTTTTTCGACTTTTTGTGCTGTTTTCAAATCTGAAATTAGATTTTTCCTATCACTTTTAATTTTTGATGTTATTACTGACTAATAAAAAAACTGTTTTTTGCTTATGAATAAATACACTGGACTATAGAGACAGGGTGGGTCAGGGTGGGCAACCACGCCCCTTACTTTATAAACAGTCCCAATTGGCCTGCAAAAATAATGCACCAATTTTTTATACAACAATTCAAATTTCAAAAACATTGTATTATCATGGTTACATGGGTCAATAAACAAATATTTTGGTAACAATTAATTAAGTAAACAATAAATATATCATACTGTACTATTGATGATATTCGTACCGGAGGTTATTAAAATAGTAAGTATTATTACAATTTATATTTACTACTTATGTTGATTGTCATTCATAATGTATGGAAAAATTAAAAGAAGAATAATTTAATTAAGTAGGTATATCTATTTCAAAATGGCCTACTTGAAATCTCGCACAAAAAAAAAAACTGAAATGTTATACTTTTCTAAATCAACTTTTCGCACTGTTTTCAAATTGGAAATTAGACTTTTTCTATTACTTCAAATTTTTGATATTATTACTAACTAGTAAAAAATGAGTATTTACATATAAAAAAAAATCTAATCAGTTGAATGTATTACAAAAATTGATTACAATTGTAAAAATCAATTATAAAATGAGGTAACCAAAAATTATTTAAACGGTAACATTTTACCAAATAATTTTGAATATTATTGATTGTTAGTATATCATAGTCAAGAAATTAATAAAAAAACAAAGTAAAATTATTTCTTTTATAGTTGGTCCATACTATCATATAATACATAATTCGAAAATATATACTTTAAAAACATTAAACATTAATGATTTTAATTGCCTATATGGAGAATGTGAACTAAATAACTTTTTAATTGATAAATTAGAATTTTTTTTCAATTTTTGAGGATTATATCTTCAACTAGATACAAATTGTAATCATTTGACGTATCGTTGAAAAAAGTAGGTCAAGTTAGAGCAAATAAAATAAATGATAGTCACAAAAAAATACCCTGTCAGCTCTGCATTGAAGCTAAAAAAGTATGTCAAATGAAAGAGATATATAAATAGTATTCCTCATGAAAAAATTGTATTGATTGCCTTGTGCTGGGTTTTTTAAATTAAAGTATATTACATGAATTTGAATTTAAGATATATATAAAAGTGTCAATATTTCTGGAACATTTTCAAAAGTTAAATTGAAAATATCCTAGTTGCAATACGCATGTTTTAGGTTTTGACCCCCCTTGATATAAAAGGGATATAACATAATGTTAAAAAATGTAAAATATAGCCATTTTCACTATGAAGACAAAATAAAGTCCGAAATTTTTTTTTATTATAATAAAGTATATTACATAAGCTTTAATTTAAGGTATATATAAAAGTGTCAGTATTTCCAGAACACATCTTTTAATTTTTTGTGAAAATGTTGTCATTTTAAATCCCCCCTGTGGGCAGGTAGAGGGTTAAATTTATAAAAAAAATATACCAAATGATAGGTAAAGATATCAAGCATCTTTAAAAAAAAAAAATTATATTGATTTGTTCATTTTTGAAAAAATTATAACAGTTTAAGTAAAAAAAATTGAAAAATTGTCTAAAATTAGCAATTATTAAAATTGTAATTTTTTTGGAGGTTTCCCCCATGTACGGGGAACGAGGAGAATTTTTTCAATTTTTTAGGGTAATATCTTTGACTAGATACGATTTGTGATCTTTTGACGTATCGTTGAAAAAAATCAGTTTGGTGAGAGCTGAAAAAAAGTGGTACAGACACAAAAAAAAATAAATAAATAAAAAACACATAATAGTAAAATTAATACCTTTTCAGCTTCGCATCAAAGCTAAAACAATATGTATTTATAAATTGTCATAAAATATACACACTTTGAAGTAGTATTTTTTTTTTTAATTATTAGGAGTTTATTTAAAAATCATAATTTTTTAGGAAAAGTATACAATTTTTATTTTTTTTTTTTATAGCTGATGGCCATTCTCAAGTATTTAGAGCTAGAGCAGAAGCTTGTGAATTTAAATACAAAAATGGATTTGAAATGCCAGTAGAAACTTTATGTAGTCGAATGGCTGATATATCTCAAGTTTACACACAAAATGCTGAAATGCGACCTCTTGGATGCAGTAATTAAAAATTTTTATAATTTATTTAGTGTAATAAATCTAAGAGTTTTTATCAAAAATTATAACCATTAAAAAACCTTTTTTATTTTACTTATATCACTATCTTAATAGCAATAATACATATCTAAAATTTTGTAACTATTATTTTTTGTGATTTCAAATTAATTATTATTTATTTGTGTTTTTTATTATTATACAACACTTTTTGTTTACCTACCTTTCCTTTATGAATATAAATATCATAGTTTTATGTACAATATATTGTTTATTTTTTGGCTCTTCTGTAAAATTGTAATTTTGTAGATATGTATTGTTGTTAGGGTAATGTAAACTATCTTAAGTTTGATGTATACAAAAATGTCTTCATAAATTCTAGTTTTAAAATTTTCAAAAATAAAACAAGTTATTTCAGTTTTAAAGAGCTGTGCATGAATTATACTTTTTATTAATATATTTCATATTACAATACATGTTTTTACAGGTATGATACTTATTGGTATTGATGATAGAAAAGGGCCAATGGTGTTTAAAACTGATCCAGCAGGATATTATTGTTCATTTCATGCAATATCTGTAGGTACTAAACAAACAGAAGCTAATACTTATTTGGAAAAAAAATTGAAGAAAAAGAAAAATTATAATCAAGATGAAGCTATTGAGGTTAGTTTAGATTTAGTTTTATTTGTTCAAAAGGTAGGCAAGAACTGTATTTCTCTTCTTTGCATATGTTTCCACCAAAGTATTGTCATTATTTGTTTGTCTAACAATTTATATATATATATATATATATATATATATATATATATATATATATGTGTGTGTGTATAGGACATCCTACTAGGTTACTTATATATGTTCAAAGAGTTTTGTCTCTCTGGTGAATTTAGTACCTTTTTGGGTTTTAGGTTTTTGATATCTTCTTTTTTGGCAAAGATTTTCTTGTGTAATTATATCTTAATGTGGCTTAAGTGGCAACTTTATACATAACGTAAAATGAATTTTCCGCTTCTGTTCCAAACTTACTGCACAGTGGTGATTCTGTTACTGCCATTATGTAAAGATGTTAAAGTAGATGATCATATCCTTTCAGTAGTCCAGTCAAAGTGCCATACTTTTATGTACCTATAAATTTTTCCATAGTCTTAAGAAGAAGTCAAGTGAGACATAGTGGTCTGTAGGAATTTGCTTCATAGTAGTTAGCTGGGTTAGGTTTAGGTATAAACCTATATATGAACCATTTATCAGCTAATAATTGTAGGCTAGAGATACTCTAAATATTTAAATAAATTTTTATACAAGTTTCTTTCACAGTTCCTGTATCACACCTACTCTCTTTCTGGATGATTCCCTATCACCCTTCCCAGATGATGAATTCACATTGATGAAGCTATATTACAATAAAATGTTGAAATTTCTATTTGTAGTTTTTCCTAATTTAAAAATAATAATAAACATAAAAAAAACCCAGCACAGGGGGGTCGCGGCACAGTGGTGACGTGGCATAGTTGGATCAAGTATAATGATATCTAACAGTGATTAAAATGACTATAAAAAAAAAAAACGTTTCGATGCAAATCTTTTGATAGTGTTTAATTTTAAAAAATTGGTGGATTATTCCAAAAGCTACATAATCTGCTAGTTCCTTATTATTATCCTGATTAAGATAATGTATGTCGAATGGAAAAGGAATTATTAAAAAATATTATTTCTCATAAAAAATTGTGTTGAACCATACACTTTTCAATATGTTATAGTATTATAAAGTTAAAAATGAAAAAAATAAAATTGAGAATTTTCACACAATAATAGCATTCGGTAGCCATTTTCACCACAAAGACAAGTCCAGAGGTCAAATCTTTTTTTTTCAAATTAAAGTATATTACATTAGCTTTAATATAAGATATATATAAAAGTGTCAGACCTTCCGGAACATTTTCAAAAGTTAAGTTGAAAAAGTTGTCATTTTAAATCCCCCCCTGTGGGCAGATAAAGGATCAGATTTACAACAAAAATATACCAAATGATAAGTAAAGACATCAAGCATCTATATAAAAAAAAAATTATATTGATATGTTCATTTTTGAAAAAGTTACAGCAGATTTTAGTAAAAAAAATTTTTAAAATTTCGAAAATTAGCGATTATTAAAATTGTAATTTTTTTGGAGGTTGCCCCCATGTACGGGGAACGAGGGAAATTTTTTCAATTTTTGAGGGTAATGTCTTCGTCTAGATATACGATTTATGATATTTTGACGTATCGTTGAAAGAAATCGCTTTGGTGAGAGCTAAGAAAAAGTGATAACAGGCTCAAAATAAAAAATAAAAAAACACGTCATAGTAAAACCAATACCTTCTCAGCTTCGCATCGAAGCTAAAATGATCATCAAGAATTTCCATGGCAGCTTATTCATTTTATTTTTTTGTGTCCTTATAATTAATTTCCTAATACAACCTTGTGCAATGATATAAAATAGATAACTAAAAGAATACAATAAAATAAACTTTCTGGTTCCTTAGTTTCCTAACATCTGTGCCAGTGAAAGGACAGAGGAAGTGGGCCTTCCATATAATATTGCTGTATTTAAAATTTTGCTTAAAGAGGTAGTATTCATAAGTAAAACTATGATATCAAAACAAAAAAAAAAAAAATTTATCTTCATTATGTAATTTTTAAAAGGGTATATCTCTCCTAAAACAGGGGCCTTATAAAATTTAATGCTGGCACTGTTAACCAAAAAACTTTTTAGAAATATGACATTATTTACATTAGTTATTTAGTGAAAAATTATTTAACATTTGTAATAATTTTGGTTTAGCTTGCTATATCTTGCCTCTCCCATGTATTAGCAGTTGATTTCAAACCAAACGATATAGAAGTTGGCATAGTGTCTACTAAAAATAAAATTTTTGAGTAAGTTAATTTATATTACAATTATAATAAATTTTATATGTTATAATAATTATAACTATAATTATTTATTCATTACTAATTTTACGATCAATGTAAATAAAACATGACATTAAACAAAGTAAAACATAACAAATAGATGAACGAGGATACAATGAGTTCTAAATACATATAAATAAGTAAAAATTATTTAAATATTGAAAACCAAACTCTCTTTATATTGGTTACAGAGTTAAAAAAAAAAAATCAACTTAATGACAAATATCATTCCTTCCATTAGTATTCGGTTGACAGAAGCAAAAAAATTGTAGTTATGTTTTATAGTAGTGTTTATTGTCATGCAATAAAAATACTAATAATTAATTTAGTTGAATAAAAAAATCATTTATATCATATATTTAATGAGTCCAGTGTAATACCCAGTTATCTTTAATTTTTTTTTTTTAGAGAATTATTCTTTTAATTTTCCAATCTAATCACTAAACACATCCATCCAATAGAAATCTAATATTATAGAGTTTAATACTAAAATGATTTAGTTTTTTTTGTATTTTCTGAACAATTTCTAGTGATAATAGCTGGTCATTACACTGGATCTATCAATATTATGC
This sequence comes from Daktulosphaira vitifoliae, assembly GCF_025091365.1. Classification (NCBI taxonomy): domain Eukaryota; kingdom Metazoa; phylum Arthropoda; class Insecta; order Hemiptera; family Phylloxeridae; genus Daktulosphaira; species Daktulosphaira vitifoliae. The sequence goes on along the minus strand of NW_026099572.1, from coordinate 63,599,901 downwards.
TGAACTTTTGAAATTTATTTATGTCTCCTACATAATAAAAATAATTTTTTTCTGTTATAGAGTTTTAAGTGAACAAGAAATTGATCGCCACCTTACTCAAATTGCACAGCGAGATTAAAATAATCTAACTAGGGATGTATTCAGTTATTACTGATTATTCATTTGTAATTCTTTAAAATAAATTTCTAAATGATCAATAATAAATTATTTTATATGGTAAATGATTTTTTCAATTATGTATTTGATATATTTTATGCTCAATAAAAAATTAACAAATAACAGGCGACACAAAATTCTTTTAAATTAATTTTTATAATTCCCTATATATACAGATGATTGATTTAATGTTGACCATTTTTTTGGCTTAATTTATTATTTTTTATTTCTTGATTCATAAATGACAAAATACTTTTAAATCCACCCTATATCACCTACAAGTATATAAATTTTTTTTTAGTGATAATATACATATTTAATTATCTTAAATGTTTCAAAATGGACTAATTAATAAATTAACTAGTTGATAACATCTTGGACCAATATTTTAGGAATTATATATATTTTAAAAACTGCATCATAGAAGAAGCACAGATGAGAAATGTGTAATGATAAAAATAAAATTTTCTATTGATTTCATTTCATTCTATGCTTTTATATATTTTAATAACTAAAATAAATCCAGTTTATAATTATTAATACAATTTTATTTGCTTGTGTTACATTGTTTGATTAATTAATTATTAAACATAATTGTATATGGGGCACTTATAATTTAATTTAAAATTAGAAAATTATTATATTTTCAACATGGTTGCTTAAAAAATTAAGAATAAATAGCTCTATACTTACAGATTTTTGAAATCTATAGTAACCTTTAATGCATTCAAAAGAATGGTCATTACATTTTTAGTTCTAGATGTTAATTTTAAATGTTACTTTAATTCTGTTCAGGATACCTTGTAATATATATTTACACTTTTGACAATACCAATAACAACAATAAGTATCATCAAAAAAAATATGCACTATTAGGTTCATACTAAAGTTTATTTTAACATTTAGTTATAACAAAAAATGATTAACATTCATTATAATTTAACAGTTACACATGTTGGGATCTACTTTTATAAAGACAAATATAAGGAAAGTAGTGAATTGCACCTAAATGTTGTTTGTAATTTTTTGTAGTCAGTTTACATTCCAAGAACTTTCTTAGCTGCTTCTACAATATCATTGGATTGAGGTAATGCAATAGTTTCTAGAGATTTTGCATATGGCATGGGTACATCTGCACCTGTTACTCTAATAACAGGAGCATCTAAGTAATAAAATGCTTCACCTGAAAAATGAATAAAATATACTATGACATTAATATTTCTAATTATATTAACATACTTTCCATAATACGAGCTGATATCTCAGATCCTATACCAGCATAGGGCCATCCTTGCTCAACTGACAAAATATGATTAGTTTTTACTACAGATTTTACAATAGTTTCTATATCCAGAGGTCGTAATGACCTTAAATTAATAATTTCAGCTTCAATTCCAACAGAAGATAATTCTTTTGCTGCTTCTAAAGCTAGTTCAACTCCTTTTGAATGTGCAACAAGAGTTATATGATCACCTTTATAAAATAAAAAACATTAATACAATATATTATGTATATCTTCATTAATAGTTGATTAATAACAGTATTAATAACCTAAATATTATATTACAATGATTAAAAATGAGAATAATCAGAACAAAATTAACAACTCAAAAAATATCCATGAAGAATTCTTATCCTTAAATTTGATATACATTTTCAAGAAAATATTTCAACTAATTATAAGACAGCAAGGGATATAACCAAATATTTTATTTGATCATAATCAAATAAAAGAAAAAAATTATTTAAAGTATACCAGTAACACTCATATAAAATTTCATAGCAAATACCTGACATTTTTGACAAAAAATTTCATTCAGGAATTATAACTGCTTAAGTTGAAAATACTATAAAAAAAATTAATTAGTGTAAATAACAGATACTAGTTAAAAGATAAAACATTTGACAATAATTATTATCTTATATAAATTCTCTATTTATTCACAAATTAAATTAAGTACCTTTTTAGCACAAAAGATTACTAATATTTTTAAAGCTCTGACATTATACTAGTTAGTATATTTTTTTTTTACAAAATAATGATTATGTATGGAAGGAGTTCAATAAAATTCTACCTTTCATCTACTCATAATGGGTCATTACAAAATGCACTGCTATTAAAACTTCTTTATAAAAAGAACTAAGATATATCAACAGTATTTATCAAATACTGAACTGTATACTTTAACATGCTATACAACTACTTATAGAAATAATTATTTTTATTTAAGAGGATGTCAAAGTAAAAACAATTTGAATATAAAAATATTGTTAACATTTCAGTTCAATAGTGTTTATTATAGCAATCGACTAATAGGAAACTATTGAGTTGCATCACAATAGGACAAACATTTTTTATAAATATTAAAAAACTCTTGACTCTTGAAGACTGGTAGTTGTATCTACATAATGAACTGTCAAATTATACATAAATACATTAATTAGAACCCTTCACGAGAAATTTTAAATAAAATGTTTATATTTAAAAATACAAGTGGTTAAAAATAGTAAAGGGTTTGCTGTGTGTTCAATTCGACATTTACTATAAAACCACTCAGTTCTCTATGATTTATATTCTTTAAAAACGCATTGAAATGAAAAATTGAACTTTGACGTCTTCTTAAGAGGAGATTATAAAAATAAATAAATAATTAAAATTAGCCAATCTTAAAAAATTCTTTTTTTTTTTGATAAGAATTTATTTAATAGGCTGTCCTAATAGGTTACACTATTAAGATATAAACATTATACAATACCATTTTTTTCAATTTTTGCTTTTCCAATAGGTAAAATAAAGTTTTTGTCTAAAACTTCATCAGTAATAGGATATTGATTTCCATATAATAATTCATTTTCTAGGAAGACAACAGGATCAGGGTCTCTAATAGCAGCTTTTAATAAGCCCCTGGCATCTTCTGAATTATAAGGAGATATTACCTAAATGTTAAAATATTAATAACTAATTATCAATATAATAGTAATGTATAATAATAAAATCTATGCACTTATCATTTGACAAAAACTATAATATAAAAATCTAAATGAAATAAATAAATATTATTTTACTTTTAAACCTGGGCATTGACTATACCACGCACCAAAACATTGAGAATGTTGAGCAGCCACACCAGCTGCAGCTCCATTTGGTCCTCTAAAAACAATTGGTACATTCACCTACCATTATATAGTAATTGATCAATACAAAATAAATAAATTATAAAGTACAATTTAAATTTAAAAAGATAATATATATAATATTATTAATATAATAAAATAAAATAAATATTTAATAAATAAATAAAAATGAGTTTTATAAATTGCATATCCCATATTTGTTAAGAAATCAAATTATATTTCTTTCCGCAAATCTCTTTTTATCTAAAATTTGAAGCTTAAAATAGGAAAACTAAAATGGTTCAATGAAATACCAAGATAATCTCTAGTATAAATCTGTAAAAACTACTTTTATAGTATCAATTCAAAAATCATTGTAATAGGATAAAATTTATAAAATGTGTTATGTGTTTCCATACAGGTGTATAGAAACAAAATGAGTTAATTGTTATAAATAACATAAAACATACCGTTCCAGCTGACATATAAAATGTTTTTGCTGCAGAATTAATAACTTGATCAATAGCTTGCATTGAAAAATTAAAAGTCATGAATTCACAAATGGGTCTCAATCCAGCCTAAAAATAAATGGGATAAATAATAAAACATAAATGTTCTATTATACAATCTATTATTTGAAAATAATTAATATACATTAATTAGCATCTTGTTTTTATTTAATACATAATAAAATTAATTAGGAAGTAAATTTTGAAAAACTATATAGATGCTTCATAAAATAACTTAATAGAAAAACTAAGAGATAAAGGCATCAATTATTATTATTATTAATGTTCTTTTTATATTTAAAATATTTTCTTAAAAGCTATGTTTGTATTAGAGAGAGTAGGAAAACTTACATGATAAAATTTTTAAAACTAGCATACCAAAAACAATTACATTCTTTTATAATTTTTGGGTCTCATTAATTAATTATTAATTTTAACAAAAACTTTCTTAAAATAAAGTTAATAATAAATATACATAAATAATAATAATAAATATACAAGTTATTATACAACAAAATAAGTACTGAAAATTAAAGATAAATATATTTTGTACACAATTTAAAAACTGCAAATTAATAACCTAACTCTTTCAGACCAGACTATTCATTTTTCATTAAACTAATTCAAAATCAATTTTTAACTATAAACTTGGAACTATTAAATATTAGAAAAAAATTAATTTAATTATGTTGGTTACATTATTCAGCACTTTTTGTTGAAATCATTGCTTTAACTTCAAATTTATGGATGCAAATTTAAAAAATAAATAAACAAATATGATTAAACAGAAATTTACTAAGAGTTTGATAGGGTTATGAACATCTATCATTATATTTTAAAGCATGAAAAGTAAGAGAGACTTCAGAAATTATTAATTAATTCAATAAACCAATATATATTTTTGATTCATCAATCTTGTCTTTTTTAGTACAAATTTTAATATTTACCATAGCTGCACCAACAGCAATTCCAGCAAATCCAATTTCTGTTATAGGTGTATCAATTACACGCTTGTCACCATACTTTTTCCATAACCCTCTAGATACTTTATAAGCTCCATCATACATAGCTACTTCTTCTCCAAGAATAAAAACTCTCTCATCTCGTTCCATTTCATCATCCATAGCCGAATTTAATGCATCTCGAACAGTCATCTACAAAACAAAATATTTGATGATTTATCAATTTGTATTTGTAAATCTATTGTTCATAGTAATAATTAAAAAAAAATCAATACACATTCATTCATTCATTCATGCAATAACAATAAAATACTTATTCAACATAGACTTTTATGATAATAGCCAGTCTACCTATTAAAGATTACAAATTTTTGTTTTTAATAGTTTAATATGAGATATTATAGCACTTTATTGGTATATTATAGGTTCTAGAGAATTAAGGCTAAGTAATTGACTTTTAAGGAGAGAATTATAAAAATTGAATGTATAATATAGAAGAATTCTAAATTTCATTTTATTGTTTATTTATTTGAAGAGTATTGATGTTAGAATCCTGCTACAAAATAAAGATACATTTTTAAGCTAAAAAAATACGCACACATCACAGTAAAATTAATATCTTCACATTGACACTAAAATTTATTTGTAAATTTACTAGTTTGAAAACTTTATTTAAAAATATAAAGGCTATGATTTGCAGAATAGTTTCTAAGTTGAAATGATGCAATAGCCTTCATTTTTCTTGTGATTTAGAATATACAAACAAAAGTAAATTCTTTTTAGAAGTTATTTTAATATATGTTAAAATAAAAACATTAAAAATTATTTTTTTATAAAAGCTTACTCACTGACCTGTTTGTTAGCTAACACGCGTGTTGAGGAAAACGACCTTTTCACAATTTTGACACATTCCTAAAAAAACAATCATATACAGAAATTTTATTTAAAAAAGGGGCGAAATACTATAATTACTTTGAAGGCAAAAGGTGAGCTAAATGAAACCGAAAATGTCATAATATTTATTTTGAATTAGGAATAGATATTTACAAATAATTTTAACTCTCAGAACGAGTTTAGTGCTAAAAAATTTAATTTCACCTTGGAATTAAAAAAATCAACCGAATGCACTTAATTGATTAGTATTTTGTAGTCAAGGGCAAAAAATATGATTATTATCAGAGATATAACACTATAATATCCATAATTTTGATAAGAAAAATCATATACCATAATTATGTTATATTAATTTAATTTGGTATTCAAAGAGTATAGAAAAAATTGAGGTTATGTAAAATTATTGAATTTTTAACATTTTCCGTCATCGAACGTGGACCAATAGTAGGAAGACAAGTGATGTAGAGTCAGCCAATGACGTTAGCCCACATGTCCGTATAACTGTATATAGATATGCAACGCAGACATCAATTCATCAGTTTTAGTATTTCTAATTTCTCGTATCTTGGTATTTATGATTAAAATAAATTTCGTAGTGTTTCGGGTAATATATTTTAAAGCTTAAAGTAGTTAATAAATTTAAGTTTAATTTATTGGTTTCCAAATAATTATTATGTAAGTAGTGTTATTTGTTTAGTATATGACAAAATATCAATAAAGCTATAAGAGTTATTAAAGTTTATACTATGAAATTTCATTATTTATATTAATATAATTTTAAAATTATTGTTGTAATTTTCTGTTCCAGAACTTTTAACATGGATTGGAATAAATATTTGTGCATGATTTGGGTATTCTCATTTCTAGTATTACCTATTTTAGCTAAAGATGCAAGTAAATCTAAAGAGGAACTTGGAACTGTTATTGGAATTGATTTGGGTACAACATATTCATGGTAAATTATCATTTAATTTTGTATATGAATGTAAAATAGATAGGTTTTGCTATTGATGTAAAATCAATTATATTTTACCTAAGGTTAACCTTAGTTAACCAAAATTTTAAGTTCAATTAATAAAAAAAATCAATATAATTTTCTTTAAAAATATGCTTCGATGTTAACATTTCAGGTTTAAAAATGAGCATAAATTTAAATCATATTATTTAGATATGCCTATCGAGTTATTCTATTTTAAAAGTTATTTAATATTTATATATTATTTTAATATTTTATGTATTATTTTAAAAGTATTATTGTAATTCAGATAAACCAGATCTAATAGACAACTAAAGATCCAATAATCATTTTGTTGAAATTTTGTTTAATATAATTATTGCTATCTTATACTATATTTAAAATATCATTACTACAGTCTCACATACCTAATAAAATAACATCAAAATGGTTTTATTGTCAGCTTTATTGTTAATTTTAATTAAACTTAAAATTTTAATGTTCGTTCAAACTTAATAAGCTTAATCAAGTCAAGTTTATGTGTCCAACATTAGTTAAAAAGTTTATTTTTCGGCTTAATCCCTTTTTAACAGCTGGAAATTTTATTTGATATATATTTTTATTGTTTTACTTTTCCATATAATGATTATAAGGACAAATAATATATTGTTCCAGACTGAAGTAAGTCTTAAAAGTAAATTTATTCAAAATATTGTGTCATTTTATAAAGAGATTATAGTAACAGGATATTTTTTCTTAAAATTGTGTATAACTTTTGACATGGCTTATATAAACAAAATAATTTAAATATTGTATGTACTAGATGTACTTTCAGTAAAAAAAATATAATCTAAATATTTATGTAAATATAATCAAAATTAAATATTTGTACAAAATTAGTAGGGTAATTAAAAACATATTTTATAAACAATTTTAATTTAATACAATTTTCACTCTTTAATTCAACTTTAATCTACATTTTGTAGATAACATAAAAAAACAGGTTTTTAAATTGTTACAAAATAAAGAGTTAATCTAGTAAAAACTGATTTTATTTAATGAGTATAAGGTTATTAGTTATATAAAAAATGGTTGTCAATTAACAATTTTTTTAGAATATTAAAGAAAAAATAATAATTGTTAACCACTTAAAATTAGTTGTCTTTTTTTTTCGGTTACCTGTAACTGGTATCTGTTAATAATAAAATCATAGCACAATTTTTTTTCTCCAAGTGTATCTTAAACTATTTTCTTCATTGAAGTTAATACAAAACTTACTACTGTTGTTACTGTACAGTTGAGCTGTTATTCTGAGAAGGTAAGAAATAATAGCAAAAAGAAACTAATAATAAAGGCAAGGATTAGGTGTATTTAGAACCTCCTGCCTAATATTCCTAAATATTTTTTGGTAATAGGCTCTCCAACTCTATTATCTTATGATTTTTTATTTTCACCTTTATAAAAACATAACTGCTACTGTTATAAGCAGTAACATAAGTAAGGTTTTATTCTGTGATATATATAAGAAAAATTTAGTTTTTTACTATTTAATATACCATGTAATCAGATATTTGTGTTAAAGAAATTGTGGAAATTCTATATGAAACTTAAACTTCCTCACCATTTTTGTAACACAAATTTTTGATCATTAAGTATATTATAGGACTTTTAATGCATCATATAATAGTTATATTTAATTTTTATTTCTTATCATTGTAAATAATAACTAAATTTAATATTAATTTTTTAGTGTTGGTGTTTATAAAAATGGACGTGTTGAAATTATTGCTAATGACCAGGGTAACCGAATCACTCCATCATATGTTGCTTTCACAGCAGAAGGTGAACGTCTTATTGGTGATGCTGCGAAAAATCAACTTACAACAAATCCTGAAAACACAGTATTTGATGCTAAGCGTCTAATTGGACGTGACTGGTCTGACAAAAATGTCCAGCATGATGTTAAGTTCTTCCCATTTAAGGTAATTATTTAATTTTTATAAAATAATTTATTCACTTTTATAGATTAAATATAAAAACAATTTTAGGTCATAGATAAAAATTCTAAGCCTCATATTCAAGTTGAGACTACTAAGGGCACTTCTAAAGTATTTACACCAGAAGAAATTTCTGCTATGGTATTAGGAAAAATGAAAGAAACAGCTGAAGCATACTTAGGAAAAACTGTGACACATGCTGTTGTTACTGTTCCAGCATATTTCAATGATGGTCAACGTCAAGCTACCAAAGACGCTGGAGCTATTGCTGGTTTAACTGTTATGCGAATTATAAATGAACCTACAGCTGCTGCTATTGCTTATGGTTTGGATAAAAAAGAAGGCGAAAAGAATGTACTTGTGTTTGATTTGGGTGGTGGTACTTTTGATGTATCATTATTGACAATTGACAATGGTGTATTTGAGGTAGTCTCTACAAATGGTGATACTCACTTGGGAGGGGAAGATTTTGATCAAAGAGTTATGGATCACTTCTGTAAATTATACAAAAAGAAACACGGCAAAGATATTACAAAAGATAAAAGAGCTGTACAAAAATTAAGACGTGAAGTTGAAAAGGCTAAACGTGGTTTATCTGCTAGCCATCAAGTGCGTATTGAAATTGAAAGCTTTTTTGAAGGGCATGATTTTTCTGAGCCCCTTACAAGAGCTAAATTTGAAGAATTGAACATGGATTTGTTCAGATCTACAATGAAACCAGTGCAAAAAGTATTGGAAGATGCAGACATGAATAAAAAAGATATTGATGAAATCGTACTAGTAGGAGGCAGTACAAGAATACCAAAAGTCCAACAATTAGTAAAAGAATATTTTAATGGAAAAGAACCATCTAGAGGTATCAACCCAGATGAAGCCGTTGCTTATGGTGCTGCTGTACAAGCTGGAGTTTTATCTGGTGAGCAAGATACTGATGCTATCATCCTTTTGGATGTTAATCCACTCACAATGGGTATTGAAACTGTCGGTGGTGTAATGACTAAGTTAATCCCTCGTAATACTGTTATTCCAACCAAAAAGAGTCAAATTTTTTCAACTGCTGCTGATAATCAAAATACTGTTACAATTCAAGTATTTGAAGGAGAAAGACCAATGACTAAGGACAACCATTTACTTGGGAAATTCGATTTAACCGGCATTCCACCAGCACCTCGTGGGGTACCACAAATTGAAGTTACTTTTGAGATTGATGCTAATGGTATCTTGCAAGTTAGTGCAGAAGACAAAGGAACTGGTAATCGAGAAAAAATTGTTATCACCAACGACCAAAACAGGCTAACTCCTGATGATATAGAACGTATGATAAAAGATGCGGAGAAATTTGCTGATGATGACAAGAAATTAAAGGAACGAGTTGAATCTAGAAATGAACTTGAATCTTATGCATATTCATTAAAGAATCAAATTGGAGATAAAGAAAAATTAGGAGGCAAAGTAAGTATAACTATTATTTTTATTTGTAATTTATAATAAATATACCAAGAATTGTAAATTATTGTTTTATTTTAGTTATCTGATGAAGAAAAAACTAAAATGGAAGAAGTCATTGATGCCGCAATCAAATGGCTTGATGAAAATCAAGATGCTGATCCTGAGCAATATAAACAACAAAAAACTGAATTAGAAAGTGTTGTAAACCCAATAATATCGAAACTGTATGCTAGTACTGGTGGTGCACCACCTCCCCCACCAGCCGGTGATGCTGAAAAAGATGAACTTTAAGATGTTATAATACCCTAAAGAATCTTGTATATAAGACTGCTGCAGGCTGCTGAAGTTTATTCTTTTAAGATTATTAAAGCAGTTAGGTTACAGTTAGCTAATATTAAATTTTTTTATTTTGTTCTAATTTATAATTTATTTATATCATTTTATAAATGATGTTAATAACTGTTTCTTATAATTAATTTTTTTTTTACTTTTTGTGTCATTTATTTACAAATTAATACATTTTCAAACTGTTTATTATTTAAAAAAAAGATTAATTGTAAAAAATTTAATTAAATATAATACATTTTTGTACAAATACACATACACATATTATATAAATATGTGTGTGTATATTATATATATATATATATATATAAATAGTTAAAAATCTTAATAAAAACAAAATTTATCATACACAAATTTTTGCGTTTTCATTAAAATTTGATATTCATTTTCACATGCTTTCTCAAAATTTAGGAAGTGATATATATATAGAAATTAATGTAGTTTTTTTTATAATTTATGTTAAATAAAGAATTTACGTAGAAAAGATGATGCGTTCTTAGCCAAAACTCGTTATAAAAGATCCCGATAGAATTGAACATCATTACCAGAGGTTAAAATGTCTAGTAGCTTAAAGGATAATTGAAAGAATTATAGAGGAAGTAAGAGAATCAATAGAATTTGTATTTATAGCCAAACGACATCCTGGCGAATTTGAGGATATAAGAAAAGCGGTATCTTGAGAAACGGATATGTAGAGTAGTGCATTAACAATGGCAATATATTCATTAATGAAAGTGAAAAAGGGGGATACAGGTTAATGGGTATAGAGATATCAAGACTTGGTATGTAATAAGCACAACCTGTTTTGATTGCTATGGTGACCCATCAGTAAAAATTAAATGAAAGCTTATAGGTGTTCGAGCACACGCCAAAGAAACCGTCTGTTAGTACCAGAGTAGCTACCTTGGTAACGGGTGGTTATGTTACGGAGTTATCAGTTCAGATAGCGTCCCGCCAGTGTTGTTCATGTACAATGTGCATTATAGTTGTTAGGTTCGATTTTTTTGTTTTGTTGGAATATGTTTGCTCAACATAACCCACGTGCAGTATTTTGTTTTTATGAAACAATTCAGTTTTCAATCAAAAGTTTTCTTGTATGCCGGTGATACGAAATCCAATGCGATCAATTGTTGTTACTTTCAGCTCAAAATAAATTGTGTGATGTTACAAGGAGCTCAGCTTCCAGTATCATTTTCCTTTTTTATTTTTAATACTATTTTGTGTTTTAATATAAATATTAATATATATATATTACGATATAAAAAGGAAACAAAATACAGTGTTTTGTTTATTTAATTATTATTCTATGGTATCATTTTAGTGCCGTTATCGCCAACAGCTAGTGTGGAGGCGGTACAGTCAAAATAATACTAGTGTAATAAGAATAAATTATTAATAAAGGGCAAAGAAAAGTTAAAAAACGAGAAACTTAGGAAATTAGATACAACATGAATAGTAGGGGTGAGGATTAAAGCCTTGTAGGGGCAGTCATAAATGAGTAGACAACTATAGGACTTTTGAATTTGATAAATAAAAGTAAAGAAAATAGAGAAGAAGATTTGAAAGAATTTTGAAATCTGAAGAAAGAGATTTGGGGACATATCGCATGAGTTGGCGAACGGATTCAAATTCAAGGCTTGTGACAGGGGATGGTGGAAGGGTCCCTAAAATTGATCGTAAGCACGAAGCCGTTAATAAATGAAGCCTATTACCACAGACTATATGAAAATATATACAGACATAAGACATATAGTCTGTGCTATTACGATGGCATAAGGATGCATTAGAGAATAGAGAGGAACCGTAGTCAATCTTTGCGCGAATAATAGACTTAAAAATTAATAAAAAGGGGAGGGATGGGATCTTACGTTGTCCTAATAATATAGCGAAGGAAATTAGACCAGCGCGATACAAAGGAACTTGTTTTTTACACTCCAGGCATTATTGTGAACTGCCGTTAGGCATTACTTCAGGGCAGCAACGATACAAAAGAACTGGAAATGAGGAATCCATCTTAACTTAGGATTTAAGTTAAGTTCTAGTTAAGATTTTATTATTTAACTATAAAAAAAGACATGCAGATACGTAAGGAGGCCGGTCACCCTGCCCTGAATACACGCACTAAAATTAGGTGTTGAAAAAATTTTGGAATATGCATTAAATTTCTAAAATTATGCACTTAAACTATGTTTGGGGAAAAAAATCATAGGTTTTATTTTAAATAAATAGTAAGCATCAATATTTTAATGGTAGCGATAGTGTCATAACGTTATTTTAGCTTCGATGCGAAGCTGAGAAGGTATTAATTTTACTATGACGTGTTTTTTTATTTTTTATTTTGAGCCTGTAATCACTTTTTCTTAGCTCTCACCAAAGCGATTTCTTTCAACGATACGTCAAAATATCATAAATCGTATCTAGTCGAAGACATTACCCTCAAAAATTGAAAAAAATTAAATTGTTCTCCGTAATCAGGGGAAATTTCCAAAAAAAAAATTATAAATTTAAAAATCGCTAATTTTTCCATTTTTTTTTACTTAAAACTGCCATAACTTTTTGAAAAATGACCAAATTAATATAATTTTAATTTATAGATGCATGATGTCTTTACCTATCTTTAGATATATTATTTATATAAATTTGACCCTTTACCTACTCACAGGGGGGGGATTTAAACTCACAACTATTTCAACTTAACTATTGAAAGTATTCTGGAAATACTGACACTTTTATATATATCTTAAATTAAAGCTTATGTAATATATTTTATTATGGAAAAGAAAATTTCTGACTTTATTTTGTTTACATGGTGAAAACGGACACCAAATTTACTAAAAAATTCTTTTTTATTTTTTTAATTTTATAATGCTATACTTTTTGAAAAATATATGGATCAATACAATTTTTTTATGATAAATACTATTTATATATCTTTTTCATTCAACATACTTTTTTTTAAATAAAACTATTTCCCTTTATATTATATATATTCATTTATTTATATACTACACATATAAATCATAAAATTTGTAATCAGGGTATAAATAAGGAAATAGATCATGTAGCCTTTAGAATAATCCACCAATTTTATAAGATTAAACACTATCTATAAATTTACATCGAAGCGTTTTTTATAGTAGTTATTTCAACTGTCAGATATCATTATACTTGACCCAACTTTGCCACGTCCCCACCGTGCTGGGTTTTTTGTAAATTGTTATCCGATTTGGTTGGTATACTATAGCCTGATTAATATAAATTGTAACTAAACGGTATTGTTGAAAACATTAAAATAATTTTTTTTTCGATATTTATATAATAACCCTGAAATTCGGTACCATATCGATACTCTAAAATATATCCTTGAACTCTACTAAAAATAATGAATATTGACAAACATTAATTTTTCCTAAAAGAAAGACTACTGGTGGAAACACATTTGTATAATTTATTTTATCATTCTAAATAAATTATACACTTTCAACTTTGAAGTTTTTAAAATCATTACATTTTTTAAATTAGTCACACAGAAGAGCACAAATAACAAATACTTTAAGAAACACATAAATTATATTCTATTTAAAAAATTATTCTTTATAAATATTTGTAGTTAAATTTCTATTTTAAAATTCTGTTATCTGTTACGTTTAAGCAACTCATATTTAGTAAAAACAATAATTTTTCACATATTAAGTTATAGTTATTCATTAACATTTTTAATATTTAAATATAAATTTTGAGTTTTGGCCTACTATGCTAATAATATTTAAGTAAATCATAATAATTAGTACATTTCTCAAATTCTCAACAAATACGAATAAAAACAAGAATGATACGTTGCATCACATTTATTATTTATTCGGATAACAAATACCTACAAATAGGTCAATATATTTATCACAACTGTTAGGTATTTAAATTTAAAATGTCCTTAAATTTACATAATTAATAAATTTACACGGTACAAATATTGTTAATACAAGACTAAAAATATTGCAATTTTTATACAATTACCATTAAATACTAATGTCCAACAATAAAAAAGAATATATTAAAAAATAAATAAAATTATTACAAAAGTAATATATTTATTAATCTTATATATACATGCTTACAAACAAATATTGGAGGGAATTTACATCTTAAACATACTCATTTATTATTTAATAATAATAATTATAACAATATATATCATACATTATACTTTACATATTAGACACAAATGGGTAGATTCACTGAAGTTAAAAAGAAATACCACAATATCATTTGAATAATTCTGACAGTCAGGTAATATTATTGAAACTATAATGCAAAATATAAGTTTGTTAATTATACATCAAAAAACTTTAGTCACTGTACATTTTTTGAAAATTTAATATGTTAAACCCATAGCTATAAAAAAAATGTTTAAGTTAAAATTGCTCCTACACAGTTTTTTTTAATAAAATTAATATTTCTTAATAAAATAAGCAAAATATATAAAATATTCTGTTATATCAAAAAATTGTATTTTTTTTTTATTGGAATGCATTACGTTAATGAAAAATAATATTTATATAAGTATAATTTCAAAAATTTAGGAATAATATGTACATAAAATTACACTGCTGCTTAAGAACTTACAAGTGCAAATTCTACTGAAATATTTATAATATTTATCTTTAAAAATAATTTTGTAAACATATTTTAAAATAAAATTAATAAAGCAAAATTATTGTGTTCATATTTAAGAAATCAATATTTATATTATTAAAAAATTATATTAAAATAGATCAATACACACTCACACAAAACACGCGTGTATACATACTGTAGATGGTGAAACAATTTACAAATTTATAATACTGTAGTCATTATTCTCTAATGTTTAATGTAATTATATGCATACATTCAAAATCCAATTGTTATTTTTTTTTATTGAATCTTATGTTTTTATTACTCAAAATAGAATTGTCAACAAAATAATTATCTAAATAACTTT
The DNA here is from genome assembly GCF_025091365.1 of Daktulosphaira vitifoliae. Taxonomy (NCBI): domain Eukaryota; kingdom Metazoa; phylum Arthropoda; class Insecta; order Hemiptera; family Phylloxeridae; genus Daktulosphaira; species Daktulosphaira vitifoliae. The sequence continues at coordinate 63,584,539 of NW_026099572.1, read as the reverse complement.
AATAACTAATTTAAGGCATAAAATTTTGTAAAAAAATAATTTTTGAGTAATAATAAGAAGTACAGTGACAACTTTTTTTATTTAAACTGTGGTTATAATGATTTATTACCTTATTTATTTATATAGGTAAAATACTAATGATTTTCATACATAAATTATAGTTTAATTCTCACAAAAGAACAAATTTGAGTAAAAATTATTTTTTAATATTAAAGACTAGATTTTTATTTATAAAAATCTTGTTAAAACATAATCATACCCTGTTTTGTGGAAGAGATATTAGTCTTCATCTGACATTGGTTCATACTGGTTGGACAGTAATGAGCCACTATTTCCACTACCGCCACCAATATTTGTATCCGATGTCTCATTATTTTTGGTAACACTAGATGAAGACATATTGATGGCAGCTGAAAATGGATAGGTATATGCTTGTTCATTTTTGTTGTCATCATCAGATGTACGCATTACTTCAGCTATTCTATTTTTAACATAATCAAGTGGTGACAATGGTATGTCTGCTTGAGTTGGATAAAAACGTACACGATTATTATCATCTTTTAACTGTTGTTCACATTCTTTTTGCTGAAGAGCACGGCGCAGTTTCCATGTATGAGGTTCAAACCCCGTAGCTAACATATAAGATGGATATTCTTTAAAATTATGTTCTGATTGGTATGGTTCACCTTGGCGGTTGGTTATCTCGGGACTAGATCTAGTCTTAACAGCTGATTTTTCATTTGCCTCAGGAAATGCCTGAAAAACACACATATTATATAACAATCTGTATTTATAAAAAACTATTAATCAACATTTTAATTCCAGCTTTCAATATAGTTCATAACCATTACTAAAATCTAAAAAGTCTTTCAAACAAAATTATAAAAGTATTTTGTATAAATTATATGGAACTTTTTAAATTTTAGAATATAATATAAAGTTTAGTCTTGTAAGTCTATAGGAAAGAGGAAATAAATTATCTATAAGAATTCTTGTAAATATAATTTTTTTTTTATTTTAATATTTTTAGTTAACACAAAAGTTAGATAAGAAAAAAATATGCATATATGATGTATATCTAAAAGAATGCATAATACAGATTTAACTTTGAATCAGTATTGTTTAATTTGTTAATCACTTATATTTTTCTTTCAGATCAAAAAAAAAATAATAATGCTTGTTCATAAAAAATTTGTTCAATTATAGTACAAAAAAATCATCAAACAGTAAGATAGTAAAAAATTCTTAGTCTAATTACTAAAAAAATACAAACATACTTGAAATAGTTTATCACCAGCTCTTGGCTGTTGTATATGTGTATGATTACTTGTAGGTACAGCATTTGAAGGATGGCCAGTTCCATCATTACTCTGATTAATTTGATGTGTAATAATAGCATCAATTAGATTAGCTGCAGTCAACGCATGTTCCATACCTTGTCTTGATAATCTACCACTAGCAGCACCATTATCTCTACTTAAAAAAAATATTCAATTTCATTTAAGAAATGGTAATATAATAACTATTGACAAATGATTAAAAGTTTAATATTTAGATTATAATACCAACTATTCTTTCTTTCATTTTGTTAACTAAATAAAATAATTATGTATAGAAAAAACAATTAAGTTACGAGATTATATAATTTGGAAATAGTAAAAAAAGAAAAATAGATATAATTTAAATATAAGACTATTACCAAAAACAAGTAAAAAACCAGCATGGTAATAAGCATTAATATAATTTTGTAAGATAAACAAAATAATTCTGATACTTAGAATATTTGAATAAAAGAAGGTGTAATCCAATATTATCCTTTTTTTTTTTTTTTTTTTTTTAAATGTGTAATTTATTATTTCAATTGAGGCGACGACATGGAAAAACTACTAAGTCACAAAAATTAAAATTTTTAAATAGAAAAATGTTTTTCTAAATTTTATTTTTATAACAAGCATCTTTAGGTTTACCTGATTATATTTTAATTAGAATTTTAGTAAATTTTTTCATCATATAATTAGGACTTGTATTTAACTTATATTTTCCACAAATATTAAAAAAATAATTTTTTTGTCTTGGTATCTAAACCAATGCCTAAATTATTGTTGGCTTATTTGATGTTTGATAAAAACTGTACAAATCAAAAACTATAATTTCTAATTTAAGACATTGAAAACATGAGAAATCATTTCATTATCATATTGGCATTTTATAAAGAAAAACATGCTTTTAAATTAATATATAAGCAAGTTTATTATGTAAACTTACTTTTGTATATTGGAAGGAGGTTCTTGATTTCTAGAAACTGGTGTATTTGATCTAGATTGTTGAAAAGAAGATACAGTAGATGGTATTTGCATGACTCTAGGTTGTTCTCTAGGTTCCTGCTGTCGCTGCTGTTGTTGAAAAGAAGCTACCATTCTTGAATGTTGTTCTGGTGTTAGTCTATGATGCATCATTTGTTTTTCTCGTAAATACTGTTCTCTTTGTTGCTGTTCTCGAATTTGAGCAACTGCTTGCATTTCACGTTCCCTTTGAGCAACTATTTCTCGTTCACGTTGTATTTGCTCATGACGTTGTTCTCTATATATTTTTGGAACTGGAGATCCTCTTACAAAACGTTCTGGCTCTCTATGCCTATCATCTGAATGAGTTAAAGGTACCGGTAGACTAGGTTGTCTAATTGCTACATCAACAAGAGATCCTAATGCTTCGTGTCCAGGTGGATAACTTTGAGGAGATGTTACTTTTGGTGCAGTATTATGTCGCTGTATAACTCCTTGACGTGTTGGTTGATAGTACAATGAACTCGTAACAGGAGGCTTTTGAGCTCGAGGAAACTGAGCTGTTACATTTGAATGCATTTGTTGTGATGTTATATAGTCATTCATAATAATTTGTCTTTGTTCACTAAAATGTGGTTGTCTTGATTGATATTGGGAACTGCGTTTTTGATAATAATCTGGATTGATATTTTGACTGGAGTTATGCAACATACGTTGATGAACTGGAGTTCCTTGAGTAATAGAACCTCCAGATGATTGGGAAGATTGAGAATAACGGTTAGATTGTGGAGGAATATACAAAGTTGCAGCAGAAACAGGAGTACCATGCATAATAGATCCACTTGTTTTTGAACTATTCAACATATTAGGGGATAATTTTGATGATACAACATTGGCAATAGTAAGCTGTGGAGATGTTACCTAAAATGTATTAAAATAAAATATAAAATAAATTTATTTATTATACAAAAAAAAAAAAATTTAGATGAATTTAAAACCTTATTAGGCAATTTAATTTGAGATGTTTGTTTTACAGTTACATGAGGAACTGACTGTGATGGGTGTACCATTACATGATTGTTGGATGGTGATATTTTTGTCCAATATATTTCACCTTGCTTTCCACTTCTTCCCAATTCAGCATACTACGATGATTTTTATATAATTAGTAGTTAGTTATTAAAAAAAATCTTTGAAGTTATAACAAAATTACCTGAGGGGAATAAAAATTGTTAGTTTCATGTATCTGAGTAGGTGGTGGTCTATACATGGTGCCTGGAGGAGGTGGTGGTTGTGCATGTTTAATTGGAAGTGGATCAGCATAAGAATCTTCTTCTCTTGACTTTTTAATACTTAAGTCAAGAGTTACACCTTCAGGCACTCTTATATCAGGGGCTTTGGAAGACTGAACTTGTAAAACAACTAAGCTATCTTTATTATGATGATGTTCTCTAGGTGATGGAACAACTGATATTGTGGCCATTGATTGTTTAATTTCAATATTATTAGATCCTGTATTACGATCTTTGATAGGATATTCTGGATCCAAAAGAATAGATGATATAGTTGGCATAGATCCATTTTCTTTCTAAATTTGAAATTACATTAAAAAAGTAAGAAAAATGAACTAAAACTAAGAAAATATAACACTTACTTCACGATTAGATACATGTTCTTTTGTAAATTGTTTTTCTATTACATCAGAAAGTATATCAGAAACACTGATGTCAGTTACATTTTTATCTTTTTTTTCTAATTCATTAATGGAATTATGCTGTAAAACGCTTGATTCATTTTCAGCAGTTCCCCCAGTTCCTTCATCAGCTGTCTCTGTAGCAGAACTATCATAATCTTCTTTTCCAACAAGAGAACGATTGTTTAACTCGGTATCATTTTGTGTTTCTTTAGAGGTTAACTTAATTTGACTTGGACTATTTGTTTCTCGGTTGGGAGAAGATTGAGGTAAAGTATTAGTTGGTGACGGTGCACTCTGGGTGTCACTATCACACAATACAAGATTTGTTTCATCACAGCTTGAAGTACTTGAACCTGATTCTTCTTCATCTGTTAAAGCTGGTTTTTGTTCACTTCCATTTGCCTAATAATAAAAAAAATAATTAATTACAGTGGAATATCCCTTCAATAAAAAGAGGAGGGTAGGTTTTTGTTTAATAAAAGTTAATTTTAAACTATAAAAACAATAAAGACCATAGAATTGTTTGTTTAAAAAAGAGATTTATGTCTAATAAAGGCTGTTGAAAGGAGGTGTTACTATAGTTTAAAGGGCAAAAATAAAATTATTTTTCAATTAAGAATTACTTTTTTGTATTCTTGAACTAATAGGTCTAAGCCTAACTTCTTTCTGAAACTGAAGTAAAACTCTTTGCAATGATAATGACTTTTATTTGGGCCAACTAATTTGCTAATTTCACTCCAACGTGTTCCATGTTCCCGTATTCCTTTTTTTAACGCATTGGTTTCTTCATCAGTCCATCCATCAAGAGAATCAGTATTAATATTATTTGTGGTTCCAACAACACCAAGTGCCATTAAACGTCTTTGAATGCGATTAAAACAAGCAGAGCAACATTTTGTGGTACTTTGGCTAATTTCTACAAAATACATGAAATTTATAAGATATAATTAATTATACTATATACTATGTAGAATTATTACGAAATTCAGAGGCGATTATATCTTGAGCAGTACTCCATTTAGCTGGTAGAGGACGTAATCTTTTAACAGGTCTTCTTGTATTCGATTGAACAGTCGGACAAGATGGTAAAGGACAATAAATAACACGGCGATTTTGTGATCGTACAACTTTACATCGACATGTATTGCAAACTCTTGACCCAGGTTTGATATCTTCAGGTTTAACACCATACTGGGATGCATCTGAAGGATTTAAAGTTCTAGGACATGCTACATTCTCTGCTTTACAAACAGCACATATTCCTTTTGGAACATCTACTTTATTTCCATTTTCATCTGAATAAAAGAAACCCAATTATTGAAATATATTGATTGAAATAATTAATATCATAAAAATGAAATTCATATTTTTGTTAAATAAATAATTAATATACTATAAAATATGTTAATCACGAAATTTGTTACAGTACTAAATAATAAATAATAGTTAAAATCCATTATTTTTCAGCCAATTAAAAAAAATTGTATACTTGACCTAGAGGGTCCAGTATGGAATTTCATTCTTCATATATATATGAAAAGTATGTTTAGTTCTTCAACCCCCAATGTTATTTTTATTAATACTTGTTTATTAATTAGTATTTTGGAAATAAGCGGGAATCGACTCAAAATACACCTCTATTTCAAGCCCCTTTGTCCAAAGGAAGAAATTCAAGAGTGATTTTCCAAGTATAACACCAACCATTGTAATTATAATTATTTTGATTACAAATTTTCCAGGATTTTAGACTTATAGCAGTCATATTATTATTATTATAGAATTTCAATTTACATCAGAAAGAAAAAAAATGTTATAATTATGTTTGAAACAAAAAAATTGTCAAAACAATCAAAAAACCAAAATATGTGGTATTGTTGTTAAACAAAGTATACACATAATAATTTTTATTAAAACAAATATAAATTATTTTCAAATATAATATTAAAACAATTTCATGTAAGAAAGAAGTAGTCTTTTTTTCATATAAAAAAAATGCTCAGGGCAGAGAATTATATTTTGAACTTTTTTAACATCAAAACAAAAATCGAATAGTTTTAATATTAAATACAATAAACATAGAAATTCAATAATGTTTAAATGTTGAATATCATTTAACAGTTTAATAATAAGATAATGTTATAATATAGTTAAAAATAATTATTAATCCAACCCTTGATTTACAGTAACATAAAAATATTATTACTTACGCCTGGAATCCATTAATTCATCATCAGTTGTACTGGTATTTTCCTTTTGTTTATCATCTTTTCGTCTTTCTTTTTTCTTAGATTCAACTTTTATTTCACTGTCAAGAGAAAATACTATTAATTTTTTTATTATTATTTTAAACTTTTACAGAAGACAAAATTACTGTGTTTAACTTAAACTTCTTTTCTGTAAATCTATGCTTGTGTTAAGAAAGATAGGAAAACCTATTTAGTTCAAAACACTGAATCAAATATCACCAACTACATACAAAGGACCAAAGCTTTACTGACAGAGTTAAAAAGGCAGGTGCAGTTTCAGGTAATTCATATGATTTAATTACAAATTAATGACTCTTTTGAGGAACTATAAAAGCTAAATAAATGAAACTTTTCTAGATTAAGTATTCTTTATTCACGTTAGTGCAAAAATTGAAAAAACTAAAAATTAGATTTTTGTGACCCAACTCAACATTCTTACCAATAAATGGTTAAATTAATATATTTCATTATCAGGTCGGGTGTTATTTATTATTTTTATGGGAAATTTTTGTTGTATTGAGGTTAATAATGTTATTGTTAGCTAGTTATTATGTTAATTGAATTTCATAGGTAATATTCAACAACTGAATATAGTATTTAATCAACTTATTTAATGTCATGTAAAAGAGATATATATACAGAGTGTTTGATTATGATGAACTACTTATAATTAATTAATCATAAATACAAATAATATTAACAATTTTTTTTGGTTTCTTTTAATTACATATTTTCTTAATTTATCTGTAATGACATATTTTTTATGTTCATTTTTTATGCATAAATTTTAAAAGAAAAAACCAACATAGTAGGGACGTGACAATTATATTATAATATCTGATAGTGATTAAAAACAGCATCATAAAAAAATGTTATGATGCAAACTTGTAGATAGTGTTTAATTTTTAGATATTTTATTATCCATAAGTATAATACATGAATAATTTTTATTATAGTAGATAAATTTTATATGAAATTGATTGATATTTAATTTTACAGAGAAAATATAAAACCGATATATATTTTAAAATAATTTTGAAATAATGGATCAAAAGTTGATAACAGTCATTTTCTTAATTAGATTATTTTTTATTTTATAAGCTAATTAAATATGTACGTTATCATTAAAAAAAATTAAGTTAATAACTTTAAAAGGGATAAAAGAGGAATTAAAAGAAATACTTAATAATTTATAAATTATTAAGTATAATAATTAATAAAAAAAATAATTTAAAGTATAATAATCAAGAAATATATGAAACTAAAAAGTATTTTCTTAACATTTCAAATGAATTTATTATTTTAAGAAAAACGAAGTGGTTAAAAGTGGCTATTCTTTGTCACTATACTATAAATCACCTTATACTTAGTCAATTTATCATAAACTATAGGTAGCCAGAGCATTTTTTTTGGAAAGGGCAGACTTCTTTTTAATACATTTGTTAAATTACAAAAATTTTCTCCGTGAAAATATTTATAACAAACACTTAAATCAGTTTTATAATTTTTTTTTGTAAATAAAAGGTTAGATGTGGTATTTACCCCCTCCCTACTACAGGACTAAATTTAAAATATAGACAAAAATTGAAATAGAAAATTATAACAAAATGGTAATAATTTATACAATAACATTTTTAGTTTAATTTCATCAGATATGTGCACATGGTAATAAGGTGTCACAATTTTTTTTTTTTTTAAACATTAAGTTAACAAGCTTTAAATAAACTTATGTTTGATGCTTAAAGTATTTCTGGAACATTTTTAAAATTCAAATTAAAAAGCTTAAGTTTTCATAAAAAAAGTAGCAATTTTGTATTTCCCAAGTAAGTAGGGGTAAGGGTCAGATTTTCAAAAAAAATTCTAAAGAAAAGGAAAAACTTAAGATATTTATAGAAAAAAAATTGTTTTGATTCATCTATTTTATAACAATTCTCAGTAAGTTTTAATAATGTCGAAATTTATCAATTTTATAAATTGTAATTGTAATTTCCTCATTTACGAGTCAAAATTTTTTTAATTTTAGAGAGTAATGTCTTCAACTTGTCTTCGAATAATATCAGTTTAGTAATAGCTGAGAAAAAGTAGTATCAGACATAAAACAATAAATAAATAAACACACCATGGTAAAAGTTATACCTTCTCAACTTTGTATCAAAGCTAAAAGTAATGTAAAATATTGAGTAGAGTAAAAGTTTAGATTTTTCAAAATCTTGTGGATTACTCTGTATATAAATTGCTAATAATTCCAATAAATTAGAAAAAATCAACTTAATTAGTAAAAAAATATAACATTTTGAATTTTGTGTTTTCTTAATATATAAAACCTTACTTAGAATGAGAAGGCACAGGTGACTTTGTATGATTAGATACACTATCATTTAATTCCCCTTTGATATTTTGTGCAATTTGATTATCAATTACACTGTTAGAATCTTGTTCATTAGCAATAGGAGTTTTAATAGATGTAGCAGTTTCTTCAGCATCAGGCAAATGATTTTGAGCAACAGATGTATTAGTTACATTAGAGGATGCAGCTTCACTTCCCTGACGCTCCCTTTGAAGCCTTGTAGTTACACCAATTGATGTTGAATTAAGTATATCTAATGAATTTAAGGAGCTAGAAGCAGGAGTTCTACTTTGAGCAGTACGACGTCGAGCTTGCCATTTTGCTTTACCTATATTTCATTCAAATTTTTCAATAAAATACAGTTTGTTAGTATAAAAAAAATTCTTTTAACATTTAAAAATATTTTAATAGTAATTCATAATTCAAAAATAAAACTAAAATTAACTGTAACTTGATGCAAGAAATTTCCTTCACTATACAAATAGAAATTAAAGGTAATTAATTCAAAGGTCGCTTTTAAATATATAAATGTTAATAATATTTTCATAGTTAAATTTAACTTCTTGCACAAAATTGTTTCATAAAAACTATAATACAATAATATTGGTGAAATAGTTTGTAGAATTATAATAATTAAATTATGAATTTATACTTAATATTAAAAAATTCAATATAACATACGTAGAAGTCTTTTATATTCTTCTTTGGGTTTACTTAGATAGTAATATTTAACACAATCCGCTGGGCATTTTTTATCCAAATAAGATGCAATCGCACCAAAATTTTTAGGATGAGCAATAAAACGATCTTTAAATACATCTTTTTCTTGTTGTGTCCAAATATTAACATATTTCTTTTCATTATATTCTGTTTTATAATCCAATACAAGTCCATTGTTATTTAGGTATGTTAAATGACGTTCATTGGGTTCCAACATTAATGGTGGTATAACAGCATATGATCTCATCTTTTTATCTTCCATCTAATATAAATTTCAAACATTTAAAATGAAGTATGTTACAAATAATAACTGTGTATTGTCAAAAATCATAAATTATTATGACAGTATCACACATTTAAAATAACAACCTCCCTTAGACAGTAAAAAAATTTATTCAGCAATTAATAACAACATATAAAACTTATTCAGAATAACTTTCTGGATTTTACCAATTTTTAGAATGACTACAAAGTGCACTATCTTTACTAGAACATTCTTTATAATAAAATAGACATAGAAGTGATATTGTTAAATATTTACCTCTTGTTCTTGTAACCCATCCATAATTTCTTCTAAATCTGCTTCACTTTTAATTCGAGCTCCTACTCTATTAAATCTCTCTTTATCTTCTCGTTGTTTCCTCAACTCAGGGAAAACTTTTTCAAATAGTTCTCTGTGTTTAGCTTCTTTAGATTTTTTCTTTTGAGAACTTTCAATTTTTTCTACTCTACGGATCCATTCTTTATAAAGTTTAGAATAAGTTTCAGTAATTTCAGTTTTCTTTTGTTGTTGTTCCATTTTTTTCTTTCTTAAATGCTCTAATAATCGTGATTTAAATACTGCATACCTAAAATAATAAAATGGATAATTAATAAAAATGAATTTAATTTAATTATTAGGCGAAAAATTCACTTCAAAATAAATAATAGAGGGCCAAGTGATTAATCTAATGTAAAATAATGGCCATCATACTTGGTAAATAAATGAAACTTTGAAGATAGTATCAAAAAAATATGAAGCGCATATTACATAAGACCAGTTTTTTTTGTTAAATAAAATTTTTATTGAAAATTTATTTTTAATGAAACAGTCACTTACTTTCTACGGTTTTCATGATAAATATCTGCATCTGAAGGTTGATTATATAAGGGCTGGAAAATTTAACAAAAATTTTTTTTATTATCCACAAAGAAAATTATACACCCAAGATTTGATCAATAATATAAAATTAAGTTTTTTTTAAATATTTAATACTCACAAGATCAGTTTTATTTGCAAATTTTTCTAAACTTGTTCGAGATTCATGTGCTTTTTTCTAAAAATTAGAATATATACATTTATATTAAATAATTTTTTTTTACACTTAAAAAAACAAATAAGATGTTTTAAATAACAGCTTAATTTCACAAGACACCTAAAAACGTTAACATATTTTTTCAGTTATTTCAGTAATTGAAACTAGACTAATTTAAACCTATGACAAAATACTAGTTTTAAATAATTAGAATGAAAATAAAAAATCAAGTATATTTTTGGAAGAACCTATTTTTCCAATGACAAAATAACTAATTTAACTACTAGATACTTGGTAGTACTGATATTGACAAGACTTAATAGATAAGCAATAGTTATACAAGTAAACAATCAATTGCTTAAATATTACTTATTAAAAAAATATCAGATTTGATAAACTTAATATACATAACCAAAATAATAAATTTTATAACTCCTTACTCTATTTGAAGCATAAATTTTTTGAACAGGAGTCAAATGATCCATAGCATTATCTTCTTCTTCATACTTATTTATTGTATTTTCTTCAGGCTCAATTTTAGTTATATCTGGATTTAATTCTTTTTGTTCATAATTCTCCTAAAAAAAAAAAAACCATTTAACACATGAATAACTAATATATTAAGAAAACATAATATTCATTTTATTATTTATAGATATACATTGATACTTAATAAAGTCAAAAAA